>NC_135783.1:325889321-326226821 GCF_051106095.1 Pogona vitticeps | reverse complement strand
ACTTCTAATATGCCAGCCACGCCCCCCCCCTGCCAATATGGGCTCCATTGAAAATGCCGTAAGGTATGAAAAAGGTACCTATTCGGTGCTCTCTTCATCCTTTTTCAAATACAGTATCTGATTTTAGTCTGGAGGACAACAGGCAATTTTACATATATCTGAGCTGTAGGTTCAGCTACCTCCCCTAGCCTAAAGCAGGAAAAAGAGGAGAGTGTGAAAGTGAAATCTGAGCACAAGAGATCTGACTTTACAAAAATGTCAAGAACCACAGAAAAAGTTCAATGTTAGGTTAAAATATGACCAGCAGCTGCTGGCTCCATTTCCATTCATCTTGAACTGTTTTACCCCGATTTTTGAATTGCTTTTGTGACATTTAGTAAGATCATCATATCCACTGGAACTAGAAAACACAAAGGACCAACCCCCATTTGTCCAAATTGCCAGGTTGGGCAGCCAAAATAGGCAATGCTGTTCCAGAACGCTAGTTAAATGGTAGTGCATTTTACACAAAATAATATTAACAGCAGCCCACAAGGGATTAAGAGTACATCCGACCACATTTAAGGCAAACATTGCAAAATGGCCTATCCCTTACCAGCATACGTTAATCTAAACAAACTGTTCTGAGGCTTAAGTTTAAACACCGGTTCTGATGGAAAGGCTAATTTGAAGAATTCCAGTTAGTGCTGGAAAAGACTGAGAAATGTGTATGCTGTTGTTTACATGGTTTATGGTTCTCCACTGAGTTTTATGGCTGAGGGAGAATTGCAATCCAGTTCTCCCTAATCTGGGTCTACTGCATTAATCTGTGATTTATGTAGATTACAACTCCATGATTCATGCAAATATATTTTGCTGGATTCCAATCTATAATGGAACAACTCCCTAAAATTGAACATTCTCAGTACAGTGGTGCCCCGTATAGCGAGGTTAATCCGTTCCGGATTAGCCCTCGCTATACGGAATCATCGCTAAACGGGTAGGGGAAACGTTCCAATACCTTTGTTACTTACCCGTTCAGCGAGGATTCCAGGTGCCGGCAGCCATTTTCGCGCCTTCGCTAAGTGAGGGCAGGGCGCGAAAACGGCTGCCGGCAGCCATTTCCGGGCTTCCAGCGGCCATTTTGGAACCGCCGATCAGCTGTTCGGCAGCTCCAAAATGGCCGCCGCAATACCCGATCTTCGCAATGCGGGTTTTCCCCATTGCGAAGATCGGGTATGTTTCCGTATAGCGATCCCGAAAAAGGGATCGCTATACGGAAACATCGCTATACGGTGCACTCGTTAAGCGAGGCACCACTGTATCTGGACCTAAGGGACACAAGGCTAGAGAGAACCTTTCCCCCATCTCAATTAGATCATACAAATTTATTTTACTAAGCAGTTACAAAAATGCAAAATTGTAGTCAAAGAATCTGAAAAAATAGTTTTCGCTTTCAATCTCGCAATTATCTTTTCTTTTATCTCCTGGCTGCGAATTGTGTATCTGACTGCAAAGCCAGGGGTAGAGAACTCGATTCCCCACTGTGCTTCCTGGGAGAGGAGCCAACCTTGGCATACTTGATCCTATCTTCTCACTGCCCCCACCTGGACTTTGGAGAGCTCTACCTGATCCTCTCTCTTCCCCCCCCACCCCATTGTTTTAACATTCTCTGTTACTGAAAAACCTCCTCAATATAGCTACTTAAAATGAAAGGAATGGAAGACAATTCTGTCCACCTTAGCAAGTAGAGATAGACACAAAAGGACAAAAATTGTGGTTTGTGGCCACCAATGAAGCAAGAACCTTCTGACCTTTAAAAAAAAAAAAGAAGAAGAAAAAACCATGAACCAATTAATTAAAAAAAATGTTTGTGCCGGTAGGAGGGGAAACTAAGCCCTCCCCCCCACACAATCTGTCCCCGCGCCCTTCCCACTGCCCCTACCTGGTCCTGCCTGCTCCTCCTCCATCACTGCAAATGGACGATCCAGCACCATGAGGCCCCAATCGGGTGGTAGGTCACACTGGGTTACCCATTTCAAGCCTCAGAGTCTGGCCCTGCCCCGTTCCCACTGCCCCTGTCGCCTCTCTAGCTGGTCCTGCTGCCTTCTCCTCCATCGCTGCAAATTGGCAAGCTAGTGCCAGGTGGTCCTAATCTGGTACCACACGGTACAGGATTTTCTATTTGTAGCCTCAAAGCCTGCACCTGCCCCCTTCCCGCACTGTGCAGCCCTGATCCAGTGCCACATGGAGCTGGATCACCCATTTGCATCCCCACTGCCTGTCCTCTTCCCCCATATCCTATCTACATGATCCTTCACTTCCCTCCTCCTCCTCCTCCTCCTCTTCCTCTGCCACTTCCCTTCCAGAAGCTGGGCCTGCTGTCTCTTCTCATGCTCCTGCATATCAGCTGATAGCATGGCAGGAGGCCCAGCTCCTAGAAGGGAAGCCAAGCCAGCTGTCTCTCAAGATGGTGGCGGAGGCAGAGGATGAAGAGAATGCAACAGGACCAGATATGAAGGCAATGGAGATAAAGGGAAGGGGGTGGGGCAGTGAGAGCAAACCAGGAAGTTTGTTAAATTGTAAGGAAAAGTTCATGGTTCAGTTTAATTCAGTTGTGTTAATTGTTAGAATGAACCAACCTGAACCAGTGAACTAGCAATTTTTAACGAACTTCCTGGTTTGTTTGTTTTAGCCTGTGCCCATCTCTACTGGCAAGTGATGCAACATCTTCCCTTTGCCATGTTTGGATTTGAAACAGTTACTTAACCAGCTGAATGGGAATATATAGAGATCAGTGAGGTTCTTCTGAGTCCTTCCCAGTAGCTCAGTAATGTGTGTCTTCAAGATAGGTTTTGACTATCATTGGGGCTTCAGTTGTCAATCCTTTTCTTTTTTACTTTGATGATTCCACGAGTTTTATTATCCCCTGACTTGCAAGTGATGCCAAATATTTCCCCCCACAGATTTCAACATTTCTAACCCTAAAAAAGTCAGAGCAAACTTGGTGATTTTTATAGCCCATGAACCGACCCAGGAAACCTGTTGAAAGACAATGCAAATGATGTGGAAATGCACAGACTTTCATGCCTTCTCCCTACTTGTTTGCAATTAGCTAAGATGACTCAATTAATGGGCTGATGACAAGGCCATTGGCTTATTGTTTCTCTGCCTCTGATATTTCTGTTGTTATCTGCCATCAAGTCACCTCTGACCCACAGAGACCCTATGAATGATTGCTTTCCAAAATGTTCTCTCCTCAACAGCCCTGCTTGGTTCTTGCAAACTCAAGCCCCTGTGTCTTTCTTTAGGGAATCAATCTATCTTGTATTTGGTATTCCTCTCTTTTTTTAATGCCTCCATCCTTTCCCAGGATTATTGTCTTTTCCAGAGAATCCTGCTTTCTCACGAGGTGTCCAAAGTAGGACAACCTCAGTTTTTGTCATTTTTGCTTCCAGAGATCCTTTACACTTGATTTGCTCTAAGATCCTCTTATTTGTCTTTCTGGCATCCCATGTTATTGGCAAAGCTCTCCTCCAGCATCATATTTCAAACAAATCTTTTTTTTCCTATCAGCTTTCTTTAATGTGGAGCTTTCACACCTATACACAGGGATCAGAAATATAAAAGGGTGCATAACCTATAATCAGAAACATTATATTATAGCGTTAAAAATAATCCAACCTCTGACAACAGGAAGGCACTTGAATTATTTGATATCCATCTTATGGAAGTTTCATGGGCACCCAGACTAAAAAAGTTCTTCATTAAAAAGTAATTGCTTGATCTGTGAAATGGAACTGCTTCCATGCTGTGGCAACCAACTTCACATTTTTTGCATGTTCAGCCTGCATAAGTTTTCTTCAAGCAACACAGTTGTTTTTTTAATATGATTATCTGTGTAACTGTATTTTCATTTTATAACATACTGTTGAGAACAAGAAGACAATGGACAGCAAATGTGCTTACTCACTTACTCGAGCTGAATGTTCCCTCACTTCACTTGTTACCTGAATGGGACCCAGTTTCTAAGGAAGAATTAAACGAACTTATTACCGCCATTGCTAACAACAAAGCCCCTGGACCTGACATGTTGCCAGGTGAACTTTTCAAATGTAACCCAGACTGGTGGTCTGATGTTTTATCCAAAGTGTTCTCCTTTATTAACCACTCAGGTGAATTTCCCCCGGTGTGGTTAGACAGTATCGTCTCCCCCATTTACAAAAAAGGATCTAAATTGGAACCAAAAAACTACCGTCCCATAAGTCTTCGTTGTGTGGTCTCCAAACTATACACGAAGTTCCTGCTCCTTAAGCTGGAGAAATGGGCATCAGAGAACTCTATTATCGCTAAAGAACAGGCTGGCTTTCAAAAAGGGAAATCAACGCTGGATCATTCCTTTGTTATCCACCATTTGGTCCGTAAATACACCCAGGTGGGGAGGAAAAAATTGTACGCTGCCTTTGTCGACCTATCCTCGGCCTTTGATACAATAAATAGATCCCGTCTATGGCGGAAACTTGCAGAAACCAACATTGACAAAAGACTCCTCCTTCTTCTTATAAAGCTCCACACAAACACCAATCTCAGAGTCAGACTCAGCCCACATGGTATGCTTTCAGAGGAAATTACCACTGAAAAGGGGGTCCGCCAAGGTTGCTTGCTGGCTCCGTTTCTTTTCAACTTTTACATAAACAACATTGTACCTGAGCTCCAAGGCCTGGATTTCTTTCCGCCGACAATTGGAGACATAAAACTTCCAATATCATTATATGCCGACGACATTGCCCTTTTTTCACTCACCCCGGTTGGGCTACGTAGACTACTGGCCAAATTAAGTACTTATTGCAGCCATGAAAAACTAACAATAAATCACGCAAAAACCAAAGTGATGACTTTTGGGAACCACCGCAGAAAACATACCTGGAGGCTTGGGGACTTCCCAATCGAGCAAGTGTCAGCCTTTCGTTACTTGGGTATTACTTTTAGCCCTCATCTTTCCTGGTCAAAACACCTGGACTCAGCAAGGCTTAAAGCCGCCCATGCCATCCAAGCCCTCCTACACTTTACAAGGTCTAAAGGAGGCAACTTGGTTCCCCCCGCTACTGAAATTTTTGCCAAGAAACTGATTCCCCAAATGACCTTTGGGGCCGAAATCTGGGGATGCATAAACATTTCGACCCTAGACGCCGCACAGAACACCTTCATTCGCTCCATCTTGTGTGTCCCGCGGAGTACTCCAGCCTCCTTACTTAGGGCAGAAGTAGGCCTTATCTCTGTAGCTGCCACCTGCCACTCAGCACTAGTCCGGTACTGGCATAAACTGTCCCAAATGAATGATACCAGTTTACCTAAGATCTGCCTTAGAGAACAACTGGCCAACCCCTCTCTTAAATCCTGGGTGAGTGCTGTGAAACAAATAACTGACTCCTACGGCATCGACTTAGATTCTTTAACCGCTCTTCCGCCCAAATGTGTGAAAGCTAGTCTTAAGGATACAATTCGTCTTTTTCATATCAGAAGTGAACTTTGCATCATCTCTAGCTCGCCCTACTCCTCTTCACTTCCACTCTATAAGTCAACTTTTGTCATGGAAAACTATTTGACCTGGATAACTACACTTGCCCTTCGCAAGGCCTTTACCGCTCTACGTTTTCAATGTATGCCTTCAAGAGTGTTAGAGAGCAGACACGAGAATCTGCCCTATCACCTAAGAACTTGTCCTTGCCACCTTGGAGAAGTCGATGACATCACTCACTACCTTTTGAGATGTCCATATTACCACTCCCCTAGATCAAGGTCTTTGGCAAGTTCTCTGACTTTCATCCAAGACAGACCTAATCTCGCCCAGGTCTGTTGGCTCCTGGCTGACATTAACGCCAATACCACCTTAAACGTGGCAAACTTTGTCTTGGCTGCAATTAACATTCGAGCTCGCTTGTTCCCTGTACATTTGTCTCTTTGATTCCTGTCTATGCCTTATTGTATTTTCTTTTAAATAACTATCTCACCTGCTGCTTATTATTTTATTTTAACGTATTTTAATGACTTATAGTTGATAAATAAATACTTCCCTTTCTTGTGCATCAGACAATTGTTTGCATTTTTTTAAAAAAACCTACTGTTTCTCATTGCATCTTCTAAAAAGAAAATAATGGCATAGCTTAGCTGCCTTTGTTTGCAGTGTTGGGAGAAATGTAGAACGTAACTTAAGTAAACAACTAACAATTAAACATTTTATCACCTATAATGTATTTGACCTGATGCTCATGCCAATGACTCATACATCTGGCTATATACAGCCATACAAATAACTATTTCAGGGTGAGATTTGGAAAAGTGATGACCACTGGTTCTAATCTGAGATTATTCAAGAGCCTCTGAGTGCAGTCATGTTCATGTTATAACAAGTGAAGCACAGTTGTAAAGCTGTGGTACAAAAGAGTACATATAGAAGAAGAAATCTAATCATATAGTTCCCTCTTCTTTAGGCCTCAATTCTGGATATGTCTTCTAAATATGACATATTTACTATAGGCCTCAGCAGCGTGTAGCCTTCTTCTATATAACAGCAATAATCTGCCATGAGGTCCGTCCAATTACTACTTTTTTAAAAAAAATCTGTAACCCCTCAGGCAAATCCTGTTTTTTTCTCTTTTTTTAAGATTCCTACTCTGTTTGATTACATTGGTTTTTTGAATTTTTTAAAATTAGAGTTAGGTCTTATGCATAATGAATACAAGTATGCACCAATCAAGGAGTTTTCCAGGACATGCTTTACAGCAAAATATAATACATACAAAGCATTGAACTATGCTCGCTAAATTCACTTCAAATTAGTGTTACACTAAGTGGTGTTTGGGCTGCCTTCAAAACCTGTGGTGTGGAGACTGCACTTTCCATACAACAAGGAGAGTTAATCATAAATGGTAAAGAGCTGTCTGCAGTGTATTGTAAATCGTTTAGCGCCTCCAAATTTTCACATGGAGTGAGCAAATGAGGAGTAGACAATGGGCAAATTGTGTTTATTTTTAAGGATTAGTTTTCTGACTCAAACTGTCTCCTGACTTTACCAAAACTGTAATTTGTTTGTTCTGCACAAAGGGAGAGCAAAATGCAAGAACAGTGTCACCAAGTGGCCAAATGCATTTGCTATGACTTTGTCTCCTTGGCAGGGTGGTCATCTGAGAAAGCAGGATGTAACCATCAATTGGGAGTTGAAAAAAAATGGAGGTACATTAGGTTGAGTCTCAGCTTTGATCTATCTAGTTCAATATTGTCTGTTCTGGTTACCAGAATTCCAAGGACTCTGGCATATATCCTTTGATTTGCATTCCTGTATTGAGTACGGGGTTAGACTTGATGGCCTCATTTCCAACTTCACTATTCTAGGATTCTATGTCTTCTCCAGCCCTGCATAGACCCACTTAATTGGTGGTGCTTTGGGTCAAACTACATGTAAGTCATGGGCTCTGCCACTGGTCTATAATGCCGTATCAGAAATCCTTAGCCCATGGATGTTACACTTGTGGCAAAAAAGCAAAACTGACAGATTCACTTGGATGCCTTTCACCTGATGGTAACTGGTGAAGCCTCTGCAACTTATATATATTGTCATATAAGTTGCTTGCATGACTGTCTTTCAAGCAATTATCCTCTACATCTTCATAAAGCTTCACTATGGTGCTAGAATTAATTATGTATCCCCTAAGCATGCTGCAGATTATATGTTCAACGCACATATCTGCTGCCATATAGGAGCCTTCACAAGCCATCCCAACACCATTTGTCACACCCAAACTACATGAAAAAGCTGAAGCTTTTCTTCCAATGGCCAAAAATTTATGCTCTCTGAATGTGATCAAGGTTTTGATGCATGATGGTCATTCTTAGTACCAACACAAAACCAGGTATCTCCTCAAGGCTGAGATTTCTGTGGGATGAGTAAATCCACACTGCATGACACAGAAAGGAGAACTGTCAGACCTCTCCAGGTACAGTGTTTGGTACTGTAATCCAATAGTAAGTCACAACTAGAGTAGATCTATTGAATTAGTGGGGATTTGGTGAATTAATACCTGTTCATATGATTCAATTGGCTTGTTCTATTTGTGACATATTGCTCAATTTCAGCCAATGGCTGACTGATTTTAGGTCCATTCTATGAGCCACTCCCCGCCCCACAATTCATGGCCAAAAATATGAAATTAGATAAGATTGGGAGATAAGCTAAATTGGCTATTGATTATAAATTCCACACAATGACTCCGCTTAATAATCCTTTCTCCATGGTCCGCTAATATTGGTATCAAAGGGTCTATTAAGTAGTTAAAGGATTCTTGTACACAGAAAATGTTATTTTTCTGCTAAGTCTGGATCCAAGAGAATGAAACAGTCAAAGAGAGATACTCCCAGGTATAAAAAACCTCAATGAGGTTCCTGGGCAGTGTAGCCTTCTGGGTGAGATCTGCAGAGATATTGTCTGAACGGAGAGCTGAGGCCATCTGAAGGCTACCAAGTCCTGCATCATGATTGGCACTACCTGATCGTAAGAACTGGCTAGGCCAGTGGTTCTTAACCTTGGGTTACTCAGGAGTTTTTGAACTGCAACTCCCAGAAACCCCAGCCAGCACAACTGGTGTTGAAGGCTTCTGGGAGTTGCAGTCCAAAAACACCTGGGTAACCAAGGTTAAGAACCACTGGGCTAGGCTGTCTTAAAAGCTCCTTGTTTGATTATGCAAGTGTTGTCTTTTTGGTGCAAGGGGAGATGCGATTAGAGGTTCATGTTCTTTCTGGAATTGATGGAGATGGAAAGGCCATGTCCTCAGGAGAGGTTCAATGCCTTATCCTGACTCTGTTTCTTCCTCAAATCTACCTCTCCCAGGGAAGTGTAAGAAGTTAAGTTTGCAGGCTGTAATACAAAACAAAACACAGAACACCCTTTTGAATGACAAAATGCTTCACAACATGTAACTTCTGCATTTTCACTTTCATCAGAGGATGCCAGAATTATTACCTCAGCCCAGAATGGTCTATTCTGTAGAGAGGAAGAGAGCAGAAGGAACTATATCTACAAATTGCTTTCCTTCTAAAGCTGTCAGTCCTGTGGGAGCAGCAACACATGCTGCTTCCCCTGTTAAAAAGGATAAGCACTATAATTTATCAACAATTACAAATGACTCAGCGATGTCTGTGAGGATTACATCTAGTGCCACCTTGAGACACATGCTGTATTTCAACAGCTGGAACTGATAGCAGATCTGAGATGAACATGCTGTTCCTGCCACCTTTCTAGCTTTCTTTCTCACAAAGGTTCTCTCCAGAAAAATAAATTGATTCATGCATAAAATTCCCCAGCACTCTCTTGCTTGCTCACTCTCCCACCCACCCCTTTCCATTCCTTTTTGTATGAGCTACATAGTTTCATGATTCTTTGTTCAACAAATCAAATTGTGTGAAACCTGGATTAAATGACTTTTCACAGCACTATAGCCATTCTTCTCACTATGATTTACAGATGCAGAAGGAATGTTCTAGAAGCACACATAGCAATAGTTTATTTTTCTGAACCACATACAAACATCACACATAAACCATTAGGTTCCCCCCCCCTCCATTCTCTAAGGAATTTCCCTCTCTATGCTCTCTGATTCACCATGTCTTTCTTATAGACAAATGTGTGAGTTTTGGTAAATTCTTTTAAAAAAACAACAATACCCTAACATTTTCATTTTGTCCTCATAGACACACATTCAGTCTTAAAGTTTGCAAAGCTTATTTCTCTCAGAATTCCATATTTGCTTCAGGACTTCTGAGAGTTCCAGTCCAAAACATTAATTTCTCCAAGTCTTGCAAAACCATAATCTCTTAGGAACATAGGATACTACCAATCTTCTATTCTATACAACTTGACAAGTTGTCCTATACAACCTGTCCATCAAGCCCAAAACTGTCTAGTCCAAGTGGATTCAGATTTCCAACATCTCAAACAAGGGTCTTTTCCAGCATCTATCATCTGAAACCTTGCTCCATTGGTATAAGGAGATGCTTTTTTCCCTCATAACTGAGGCAGTTCTCTCTGTCTCTGTCTCTGTCTCTCTCTCTGCATGTGTGTGCTTTCCATCAAAGTAAGGGTTCTAGGAGTAGTAACTCTCTAGGTGTAGCCAACTGGGGTCAAATTGAAACCAAAAGTATATTACCTATTGGCTACAGTCCTACTCTGCTGATGTTGAGAGTTCATGTGTCTTCTTCTTGGTACATTGGGGGCGGGGGAAGGTATTTCTTTCCATGTCATTTGTAGGACAGTGCCATTGCTTTTGGTGCAATAGGAACAGGGTCCCAACGATCTCACTAGCTGACAGGTATCAAATAGGACAGCTCTAAAAGCCCCTATCTAACCAGAATCCTATTTCTAGTTAAAGCTGCTTATAGTGTAATGTTAAGGAGCTGCAGCTACTAGAGGACTATTAGTTCTTCATGCAGTATAGATTCCCAACTTTGGGGCGTCTTTGAGATGACCATTTTGAAGCCCTGAGAAGTACTATAGACAATTAGATGTATGAGATTATTTATTCCAAACCTAGTTTTCAAAGGCAAGCATAGGCCTTTCTCCGTTTGGGAAGCTGTGTGTATTTTATATATGCTCTCTGTCCAGTAGGCATAAACTAACATTTAATTAACATGCTAAACATGCTAATTTAATCAATTAAATGTGTTCAATTTAGACCATTCACACCAAGGTAATTTCCCAATTTATTTCACTAATTAATTTTTAAACCTCACGTTCCAAGTTTTGCCAATCTCTGACTGCAAGAGACAAAGCAAAAATCGAGAGAGGTTCACCACCAGGAGACTTTTTAAAAAAACTGAATGGAGACTATGGCTGAAATCCAGTAGTAAATCATGACTAGAGTAGCCCCACCAAATTAATAGAGGCTCGATAAGTCAACTCATCTGTAAGCTCTTTTGATTCAATAGCCCTATTGTAGTTGCAAATTATCACTGGATTTCGGACACTAAATGTGTAGAGAATGAGCAGCAGAAGAATTAAATATGAATTTATACACAGAGAATAATGATGTGACAGTCTTGAGGTGGTTTTAGTTCAGACAAGAGTCAATAGATATGAATGCCTCTAAATGTTTAGGAAGATCTTATCAGAGAAATAGTCCTATTCAAGGAAAAGGTCCCATCAGCATTTTGTGATGAAAATTTTATTTACCGTATTTGCCGGTGTATAAGGAGACTCTGCATATAAGACGACCCCCCAACATTTCCACTCAAAATGTAGAGTTTGTTATACTTGCTGTATAAGACTACCCCCTCTTCCGCATGCATGATTCTGGTTCCTTTTGCTGGGAGGGAGCGAGGGTTTCCTGGAAGAAGGACAGCATCAGCGCCGAACAGCAGACTGTGGGGAAGCAGCAGACAGGCAGCAGTCATTTTGGAGAGGCAGTGGCCATTTTGAGAGGCAGCAGCTATGTGGTCGCCTCTCAAAATGGCTGCCTCCTCTCTGCTGTTCCCGACAGTCAGCTGTTCAGTGCTAGAGTCAGGCTGTTCCCAGGCTAGGAGTGGGGCTCTACTCGGTCTTACTACCAGGTAAGTGACTTCGCTGGGAGAGAGGGAGGGTTTGCTGGACATGCACCCGGTGTACAAGATGACCCCCCCACTTGGAGGCATGTTTTTCAGGGCCAAAAAGTCATCTTGTACTCCTGCAAATACGGCAGATATTTTATTCATTTTATAAGATTTCTACCCCCGCCCATCTAGACCGCACCATTAGTCTTCTTTTCTCAAGGCTGAACATGCCCAGTTCTTTCAATCTTTCATCACAGGGCTTGATTTCCGGTCCTCTGGACATCTGTTACTTAGTATCTAACTCTATTCCCAAGAACGTAAGGGACATAGCCGGTCCCTCCATCTTTTCCTCGGCTAAGGTAGACCCAACTCCCTTGCTATTGATTGGAAGGCTTCTAGAATGAATTTGCACCTTCCAGTGTTCCCTTCACCACAAAAAAGATAGTCATTCAAATCATGGGCAGCGTTCGTGCAACCTACTCTGCATCTGAGCTTCCATTCCAGAAATGAAGTGAAACGCTCAAATGCTGCACATGAAATGGAACAGCCCATAGGCAACACCCTATCTATGATGTAAGAACCTTGAAAATGAAAACTCTTTTCATCTTCCTTGTCAGTATCCTTCTTCTCTACATCTCTATTCAGAAGCTCAAAGATGTCAACACATTCTTCCTATCAACTTTTTTCTTTTGTCACTGGGGTGAGGTGATCGCCCAATGGCATAGCATGATCCCTGAATGGCAAGCCCTTTAAAGGAACTGAGTTGTACCTGGTGTCGGGTACCGGGGCTGGAAATGTAACCTGTGGAGAGGGAGTGACTTAGTTCCTGAACTGAGAGCTTGTACTAGGCCAAGGAGTATTTGGTGCCCTAAAACCCTGTGCATCGTATGGTATTTGGAATTGTGAACTACTTTGACCAGTGCCAAGCCATGACCAGGTGGGCAATATTGGGAGGGTGTCTGGTGCAACCACCAGCTCACCTGATGTCATAGGCTGGAATGCCTCCTGCTCCTCCATGCCCCATCGGTAACCTGCTGCCACCTCTTCCATTGCCTCCTGCCAACACCTAGCTTCTGCCAATGGCCCAGCTGCCTCTGGGGTCTGTGTCTCTCTCTCCTCATCCTCACTTTGAAGCTGTGGTGCTACCACAGACACCTCTGTTTCCTTCTGGATGACCCAGTGACCTGCTGATCTTCCTCAAGAGCAGCAAATGAGACATTATAGCCTTAAGTTTAGCCCACCTATGGCTTTTGGTCCCCTGGCAGAATGGCATAGTTGTGGCTCGCTATGCTGTGGAACCCTTTGTGCCACTCTTTCACCTTCTAAAGCTGAAATCTTGTCCTGTAACTGTTGCCAAATAGGCCAGGTCTCCTCGTCAGATGATGACTGAGGAGGTGAAACCTGAGGAGCTGCACACTTCTTAGCAGGCTGCTTGCCCTTTTTATTGCCTTGGCTCTTTCTGGAAGCCATCTTAATTATGTAACTCAAAACTTGGTATGCCTAACCACCTCAAGCAGCTGTGCCCCAACTACCTACACTTGCCTCAAACTTAAAACTGCCAAGCAACTATTTTATACTATCCCAAAAGGCATCAGCCAATATATTACTTAATAATGCAGAAATTTTAGGTAGAAATTTCAGCTAAAATCCTTTACCAAGCCCCCTCCAGCTGCTGCAACAAAGGTATCAATAAAAAATTTTCTGTTTTTTTAATTTAATTTATCAGTATTATTATTAATTATATTTTTGTATTAATATTATTATTTATAATTAGTGCAGGGAAAGTCCCCCAGAGAGAGACCACAGCTGCAATACAAGGATATCTGCAAGCGGGATCTGAAGGCCTTAGGAATAGACCTCAACAGATGGGAAACCCTGAAATCTGAGCGTTCAGCCTGGAGGCAGGCGGTGCATCATGGCCTCTCCCAATTTGAAGCAATTAAGACTTTTGTCCAGCAGGCTGAGGTGAAGAGGCAATCCTGAAAGCAGCAACATCAGGGAGCTGGACAGGGGACAGATTGTATTTGTCTTCCGTGTGGAAGGAATTGTCACTCTCGAATTGGCCTTCTCAGCCACACTAGACAATGTTCCAAGACAGTGCATGTTAGCATAGTCTCTCAAGACTGAAGGATGCCTATGAGGGATTATTATTTACATTCCTTATTCATATTTATTTATTTATTTATTTATTTATTTATTTATTTATTTATTTATTTATTTATTTATTTATTCATTCATTCATTCATTCATTCATTCATTCATTCATTCATTCAAGGCCCACAGGGTTAATCAACCCTGCCCCTTAAAGCAAGAACCCAACTCCACTTCAACCCTGTTACATACAGCACTGATGTTACCTGTCTGTCATGGGTTTGGAGGGAAAGTTCCATCCTATGGGGAGTGGAAGGCGGGACATCAGGAGGAGGGGCTGTACTGTATATATATGTGAAGCGTGTGTGGAGACGCTGGGATGTGAAGAAGCAGCAGCTGGGAAGAAGAAGCTGGTGTGGGAGTCTGTGTGTCAGACAGGGTACTACTGTGTGTCAGAGTACCAACCTGATAGGTTCAGGTGTCTGTTGGTTAGCCAGAACTGATAGGTTCAGGGTCTGTGCTTCAAGTTAAGGGTTCTGTGTGAACCAAACTGTGTGTATGTATGAGTGAAACTAAGCCACATTACTATATCTTATTCACCTGATAATTTTATTTTCCCTGTGTGTTGTATTTAAATAAACCTTATTCTTTTATTTGTTTGAAAATCCATCCCTGGTCTGTGTGACTTCTTAAAGGGAATGGTTGGTGGCAGCTTAGTTAACGTGTGGCAGATCCCAGTAGGTCTGGGTTTGTCACATTGATTGGTGTCCAGCGTGTGGGATACGACTGGTCCAGTTGTCCAGCGGTCCAGAAAAGCCTTGGCAAGTGTGCCCAGAGCAAGGGGGGTCTAGTCAGGGACAATCTGAGAGCACGTAGGTAATCTTCTAGGTGTACCTCACGGGGGGGTGCACTAGTAGAAGAACGTGTAACCTCAGATTGGGGGCTAGATTAGGGAGCTCTGAGGCAGCCTGTTTTGGCGGGAAAAAGCTGAGGCAAAACTGTAAAGTAGAAGTGATTCAGCCTGCCTGCTGAGAGGCCCAGCAGAGGGGGGTGGACTCCGGCTGGCTACAGTTGCAAGTAGTGCTGAAGGACAGCAGCAATCTATAGGGAAAGCTGGTTCTGAGGCAAAAGAAAAAAAAAGTGGTCGTTTTATTTTGAGGCTTGACTTTTTAAAGCAGCCTGTTCTGGGGGGGGGATTATGCCCTTGACTCGAAGCCAAATGGCAGAAATGGGTGAAGTGAAAGACCCCCAGGTAGACCAAGGTTCTGAGGATGAATTTGGCTCAGTGCAGGGTGACAGCACAGGAGAGCAGAACCCAGAACTCAGAAAATTGCTCATAGCCCAACAGCATGAACTGAGGGTGAGGGAAATGGAGGAAAGGGAAAGAGAGAAACAGAGACATTTCGAACTAGAGAGAGAGAGAATGGAAAAGGAGGAAAGGTTAGAGAGAGAGAAAATTGCTCTGGAAAAAGAAAGGATGGCGTTTGAATTAAGGAAATTGGAAATGATGAACCAGAACAATAATAACAATAGGGATTCTGAGGGAGGCCAATTGTCTAAGGCTGACCTGAAGAAATTCCCTGTGTACCACAAGGGAGATTGTCCTGAGGTGTTCTTTTCCTTAGTGGAAAGAGCGTTTGTGGACTTCTCAGTGAGGGAAACTGAGAAGATGACCATCATGCGATCTTTAATCAGTGGTAGCCTGGCTGAGGTTTATTCAGAGATGCCACAGGAACTGATGAGAGATTTTGCAGAGTTTAAAAAACTGGTGTTTGCAAGACATGGGATAAATGCGGAACAGCTGAGGCAAAGATTCAGGTCCCTCACAAAGAAACCAGAGCAGACTTTTACCCAAGTGGGGGCTCAATTGGTGAGGCTGCTAGAGAAATGGCTATCTCAGGAGGGGACAGAGACCTTTCAGCAGCTCAAAGACTTGATAGCGCTGGAACAGTTCTATTCAGTCCTGCATGGGGAACTGAAATTCCAGGTGAGGGAAAGGAAACCTAGATCTGTGGCCGAAGCCGCCGAGATCGCAGATTTTATTTATCAAATCAGAAAGCCCTTAGGTGATGAGGGGAAATCGATAGGTAGACCTAAAGAAACCTACAGCAAGTACTCTCAGGGACCAGGGAAAAGCCAGCAAGGGGGAGGGGCCCATGGTGAAGGGAAGCCCTCAGACATGAAACCAAGACCTCAGATTTTGGAGGGAAAACCAAAACAAGATGAGAAAGACTCAAAATACACCAGAAAATGTTATTTCTGTCAGGGAAAGGGCCATCTAATCTCAGAGTGTGAGAAATTAAAGCAGCTAAAAGGAATTGTGCCTCAGGATTCGAGTGGGACCAAGCCAAAAGCTGTGTTCTGTGTCCAGAAAGAGCAAGGCTCATTGTCACTGAGGGAGCCTGCTGCCATGGCTACTCAATCTGGAACAGCTACATCTGCTGATCAGGCTGAGGAAAATGGTCCTCTTGTAGAGGTCAGGCACTGCCTGCTGGTGAGAACAGATTCTCAGTTGTTTGAGACAGCAGGGGTGGACGTAGGAATACTTGACCATCAGTATCGGGGGCTGCGGGACACTTGTTCTCAGGTGACCCTGTGCCATCCAGATATTATTCCTAGGGAATATGTGATCCCAAATGAGAGCATGAAGGTGGCAGGGATTGAGGGGCAGGTAATCTCACTGCCAGTAGCGGAGGTACCGGTGAACTTTCAAGGCTGGAGGGGAGTTTGGCAGCTAGCAATTTCATCGACTCTGCCAGCAGCCGTGCTCATGGGAAATGACCTGGCTGAACATGTGAAAAGGGTGCTAGTGATTACACGTTCACAAGCCACCACGGGGACAGTTCAGGGGGGTAATGATGAGCCAGAGACGGAAGCAGAGGGGAGTTCAGAAGCTGTGGTGGAAACCTTAACCACAGACAGCCGATTTGGACAAGAGCAAAAGGCAGACGCCACTCTCCAAAAGTGTTTTGAACAGGTGACAGATGCCCAGCTAACACCTGAAACCCCAGTCAGATTTCTAGAGAAAAAGGGGATTTTGTATAGAGAGACCCTGAGGAATACCTCAAAAGGGGGAGATGGGATCAGAAGTCAGCTAGTGGTACCTGAAAAGTATCGCCCCATGATCTTACAAAGGGGGCACTCTGACATGTTTGCTGCGCACTTAGGGGTGAACAAAACACAGCAGAGAATCACACAGAATTTTTACTGGCCTGACATAGGGAAGCAGATCAGGGAGTTCTGTAAACAATGTGATGTGTGTCAAAGGCAGGGGAATAACCGTGACAGGACCAAAGCAAAGTTGTGCCCTTTGCCTGTGATTGACACTCCGTTCAAATGCATAGGGGTGGATATTGTGGGACCTTTGCCCAAGGCCACAAAGAGGGGGAACAGGTTCATTCTCACCATTGTGGACCATGCCACGAGGTACCCTGAAGCCATACCCTTGACTAACATTGAAACTAACACAGTGGCAGATGCCTTGGTGGGGTATATGTCCAGGATGGGATTTGCCTCAGAAATAATCACAGATTTGGGCGCATCGTTCACATCGAAGCTCATGAAACGCTTATGGCAAATCTGTGGAATTAAGCACAAGGAAACTACTGCCTATCATCCTGAAAGTAATGGGTTAACTGAGAAGTTCAATGGGACTCTAATGCGCATGATTAGGGCTTACTTGGCAGAGAATCCAGACAATTGGGACCAGAAGCTGCAATCCCTTCTGTTTGCTTATCGATCAGTGCCACAAGCCAGTACCGGGTTCAGTCCGTTTGAACTTTTATTTGGGAGAAGGGTGAAAGGGCCCCTTGATTTGATCAAACAAAATTGGGAGCAGATCACCCAGGATGACCCACAAGACGTTGTGACATATATAGACTCTTTAAGGAAGGACCTAAAGAGAAACCTAGAGCTAGCAGCAGAGACCCTGCAAGCTCAAAAGGTCAGAAAGAAAGTTTGGGATGACCAGAAAGCCGGGGAGAGGCACTTTAACCCAGGGGAGGGAGTGCTTTGGCCTAGGCTCTGCAAAGAAAACAAACTGCAGCTGGGTAGCCCAGAAGTAAAGTGCTTGGGTCACATGGTAGGGGGAGGAGTGATAAAACCCCTGGAGGCCAAAATAGAAGCTGTTCGTGATTGGCCCAGACCCAACACCAAGAAAAAAGTCAAATCATTTCTTGGGTTGGTGGGCTACTACAGAAAGTTCATCCCGAGGTTTAGCGAGATTGCGGCTCCGCTGACCGATCTGACGAGGAAGAAGGCTGATGACCGCATCCCGTGGACCAGCGACTGTGAGGAGGCGTTCCAGAGGTTGAAGCAGGCGCTCATCAACTATCCGATGCTGCGTGCTCCAGACTTCGACCGGGAGTTCATCATCTACACCGATGCGTCTAACAGCGGGGTAGGAGCAGTTCTGTGCCAGGAGGATGAGAATGGTGACCAGCATCCAGTGTCCTACCTGAGTAGGAAACTTCAAAAAGGTGAGAGACATTTGGCAACCGTGGAGAAGGAGTGTTTGGCCATAGTCTACGCGATCCAGAAGGCCAAGCCTTACATCTGGGGAAGACATTTTGTTCTGTGCACTGACCATTCACCACTGCAATGGTTAAAGACAATGAAAACCCACAATAGCAAACTTATGAGGTGGGCTTTAAACCTACAGGACTATGACTTTGAAGTGAAGGTGGTCAGAGGGTCAGTGAACTGTGTTGCTGACGCCTTGTCAAGAAGACCTGAAGAATGAAGACGGCGAAAGAAACATGGACTATGTATATATATTGATGACAGAAAGTTAAATGTACCTGTTTTTTGAACTTGGTTTGTATGAATAAAGGTAAATTGATGTAATGTATATGGTAAATGTTTAAATGCCTAATTGCTATGGTTAACTTAGAATGTAAGTATAAGTAAGTATGATATGGTATGTATAACTGTTGTTGTGTGTTTTATCCAGGTTGTTTTTTTGGGAAAAAGCACCTTAGCTTTCCCCCTACAAAACAACTTATAAAGAGGGGAGGTGTTACATACAGCACTGATGTTACCTGTCTGTCATGGGTTTGGAGGGAAAGTTCCATCCTATGGGGAGTGGAAGGCGGGACATCAGGAGGAGGGGCTGTACTGTATATATATGTGAAGCGTGTGTGGAGACGCTGGGATGTGAAGAAGCAGCAGCTGGGAAGAAGAAGCTGGTGTGGGAGTCTGTGTGTCAGACAGGGTACTACTGTGTGTCAGAGTACCAACCTGATAGGTTCAGGTGTCTGTTGGTTAGCCAGAACTGATAGGTTCAGGGTCTGTGCTTCAAGTTAAGGGTTCTGTGTGAACCAAAATGTGTGTATGTATGAGTGAAACTAAGCCACGTTACTATATCTTATTCACCTGATAATTTTATTTTCCCTGTGTGTTGTATTTAAATAAACCTTATTCTTTTATTTGTTTGAAAATCCATCCCTGGTCTGTGTGACTTCTTAAAGGGAATGGTTGGTGGCAGCTTAGTTAACGTGTGGCAGATCCCAGTAGGTCTGGGTTTGTCACAAACCCCACTCCTAATACAGTTACACAAGTATCTAACCAGTCCAATCCTTATACACTATTTGTGTAATTAATCAATGCAAATTAATTTAAATACCTATGTAATTTATTTATCAAAATTTTTACTTTTATTTTTACAAAATATTTACCTCCCCAAGGAGGCTGGTCGTGACAATAATACATTTAATTCCAGACAAGGTCACTATCTGCCTGATCCCGTTGGCCAGAGGGCTGAGCACCCACTCACACTAACACCAATACTAATGTTGCTAATTTATCTATCTATCTATCTATATATATATTATAACTCTGATATTTAATTTAAATTTGAAATAATATTCCTTAACAGAGGAATTAATTGTTGAAAATTACAATCTGTGGCTTTCAAAGTCCTAGAATTGCACCCAGGTCCCTGCCTGGCCAGGCCTAAGCGGCCACGCCACCCCACCTAACACAACCTCCACTCTCTGCAACAAATCAATATACTCAAATAAATCAAGTTCCTCCATATAAAACAGTTCCTTAATTAAGGATTTAAATCTTGATGATCAAACCATGGGTGGGGTGCCGATGCAAGCCCCTCCTTCTAATAAACGAGATTGCCGCCAAAAACTGGAGCTATGCAGTTCAAATTCAGCACAAACAACAGAGCCCCATCCTCCTTCTGATGCCAGCAAGGAAGAGGATGGAGGGAGGGGGGAACGCTTCTTAAATAGCTGACTCCTTTCCCCCTCCCATCCCAGATCCCTCTCACAAGACACCACTGTCTTGCAATATCTGGGGAAAAATGTGATGGTGACCCGTGCTGCCGAAGCGTGGCTTGCCAGCGGATCATGCATTTTATATATATAACATGAAGATTTCAACCACTGTATATATATGAACTGTTTTTGTATAATTGATTAAACATGATCTTTCAAACATTTCTTGTTTGGATTGTCAAAGCATAAGAAACTATATTTGACCAACAATCTGCCTGGAATATGTATTTATAGAGTCCCAGTTTTTGCTCCAAGTGTATTGTTCCTCATGGATTTATATTAAATAATGACAAGGTTTGTAAAATAATAAAATACAAGTTAAGAGTTGAGGACAATAGACTGCGTTAAATATACTCTGAGAATAACAAGTTCAGGCAAAGTTCAGTGACTTACTGTTTCAGTAAAGAAATATATGGGCATGAAATTGCACTGGCATTCAATGAAATTAACCATAAAGGAGGAATATTCTGACTTCCAAACTAATGTTACAGAGAGCACATATCCCACATCAAAACACACATGAACTCTGAAACCTGAAATTATATATGCGCTTTCCCAGCAACTGCACAGACATTTCATACACATGAAGCTATTTTCTTAGAGAAATGGGAGAGGAAAAGTACATATCAATAAATTATGTAATGAATCATAAGGTGGGTCTTGGAGTCCTGTTATGTATAGTCTGTTGTGATACTTTGGGTTTACAGGCTCATCATAGTATTGTCTCTTTTCTTACCAGAAACTCATATATTCCACCATTTGCCCTGTATACTGACATGGTACATTTATTTGTGTTTAAATATTTTGGTTGTAGTTGTAGCTGCTTTGTCATATCTACAGTATCTGTTCTGAAGTCTTGCAGATTATCTTAGAATCCTAGTATTGGAAGAACAGTGGGGTATACGTATCAACAAAACATAGAAATAAATAAACTGTTCAGAAGTACTTTATGATAGTGCATTGGGTTCATCAGTGATGGTGTGAGTTTATGTATGTCTTCCTCTAACCTGTGTTTTCTGCAACATGATATGAAATTAGGAATAATTTGATTATGACACTCTGCATGGTGTTGGCTGAAGTGGACGAACCAGCAAAATTAGCATTTTTGTGATTTGTATATATTCTGAGATTTAGCTTTATGAGGAATGAGAGACAGTTTTCAGTTCACATTTTGATGGTAACATAATAAATTCATACTGCCTGAATCACCATGAACACCAAAATGTCATGATCCTTTGGTATATACAATTTTAAGAATCTGGTGTTACCATGAGCTCCGAAGAACAGTGGTTAAATTGCAGTAATGCAGCCAAGCCTCTGCTCAAAACCTGAGTTTTATCCCATTGGATCCAGGTGTCTGGTTCAAAGTTGACTCACCCTTCAGTCCTTCCAAGGTCAGTAAAATTAGTGTCTAGCTTGCTGGGGAGCAAAGTGTTGTTTACATTATTATGTTGTAACACCCCCCCCCCAAGAGTACATTAGCACTATGGGGTAGTATATAAGTAAAAACAACAACGGTTCATACAACGAAAATATAAAGAAAAATGCATACATTGAGGGAAATTGGACATTAAAATGAATGTCTTAGTGGGAGGTGGGGAGACCCTAAAATGCCACTATATTAAGGAAAGCTACTTTCAAAAATAGGGAATATTGAGCAAATGTGCTATGTGGATATTAGGAAAAATGTCTTTTAAATGGCAGAAATGAATTTTAAATGGCAGAAACAAGAACTTCAGAAAAAACAGTATGGACAGATTTGTCCACACACAGTTTTAATGTCTCATTTTCCCCTTCACCCGTGCTAAGAGTCTTTGAGTATATCTCCACTGCACAGATATACTCATTTGGTACTACTTGGTCATGATTCCATCTCATGAAGCCTGTGATTTGTAGCTTAATGAAGAAAGTATACTACTAGAACTCTAAAGCACTCCCCCCAAACTGCAGCACTAGGACTCTGGAGCTGAGAATTGCATCTTACCAAATGACTTTTCAGATTTTTTGGACTACAGATCCCATAAAACTTCATTCAAGTACTACCTGACAGACAGACATCTAAATATGGCTCACCTAGGACAAAGGCCTCAAATGTATTGCTTTGAGACTTAGCTAGGCCTAGCTTCACCTAGCTTCCTATTCAGAAAGACAGCTCCCAGCTGGAAGAACAATTGGAAGCATTGGCTGAGCTTCCATTTGAGGCCTTCTAGTCAGAGCTAAATCCCATCCCTATGTTGAGAGTCCAGTCATGAAATTATAGCTGCTAAAGTGGTATCGAACTGCCATAACTATGAACTACAGATACACTTCTAACCTGAGAGAGCAGATATATGGGGGTGTATGTGCATGTGAATTAGGTGCAGCAGAGGACCTGTCATCGTATCCTGCTCAATCATTGCTCAAAGTAAAATCTCTCCATTGTTTCAGATGAGGCACAGAGAACATTCTGATTTAGAACGGCGCACCATTTTAGAAAACGCCCATCCCTTATGGGCTTTGTTTCATGTTGTCGCCATCCATGACAGATGAGCTTGGAGTTTCTTCTATAGCTTCAGGGAGAGGAATCAGCACCCCAGTCTCTGTAGTGTGGAATATTCCTGTTCTGAAACCTGAATTTTTCCTCTCAAGTGTAATTAATGATGGCGCCTTCTATTCAGGATTCCCAAAGGGATTTTGTTTACAAATAAAAAGAGCAATAGACTGCTGCCTCCTTCCACTATTCCTTCTGGCTATCCATTCTTCTTCTCAGACAAGCTCAGCAGCCTTGGCTTCACTTTCCATTCATTATTCCACAAACATAATTGAAGGTGGCTTTCAAAACTAAGCCCTTAAAGACAGACAACCCCTGCCTGCCAGCCTTCTGCTAGTAAAGAACCAGAGTCAGGTATGGCATCAGCTTGGTCCAAACAACACAAGTTTGCTTTGCTCCAAATATAGTTCCATTTCCTACTGGAATTTAGCATTGCTGCATGTTTCATAATTGAAGAGCAACACTGTGTGACAAACAGAAGATCAGCAGTAGTGGCTTTGTGGTGCTCAGAGAGTTAGCGGTGGAAGAACTGTTGAATGTTCAATATAACAATGAAGTGGTAAGGGATACAATTAGAGGAACTGATCAACTGTTGTTTGATTGTACAGGGTAATGGACTCTTAACTGAGGCTTTTGCTACATCACACCTCATAGGAAGTGTGGGAACATCCACTGAAACCAGGAAGCAAAAGCTATCACCATTAGATATGGGATACTCGTATTCGTCTCCTCAGGGAGACGTATATGAATATTGGCACCACAGTTGGCGGGGCCCTTTCAGTCCTCCCCCACAGGAACAGCCTGGTCCACTAACTGGTCGTTGCATGGTGTGTGTGGCCGTTGTCAGAAACATCATGCCAGTCACATAAGAAACCCAGCCAGCACTTCCCTGCCTCCCTGCGTTGCTGGCTACTTAGCAGCTGAGCGGGGAGACTCATCAACCCGCTTCCTTGCCAGAGCAGACAGCAGTGAGGGGAGGTGGGGAAGACCCAGCCAAGCTACTTCTACAATTGGCTCAATGATCCCAACAACAGGCGAATGCACCATGCAAAGCTTGGTAAGTGGACTGGGCTAATTCTGGGGGGGAAGGTCGAAAGGACCTAGAGACGAATACAAATACCCCATCACTAATCACCACTCTTAATTTCTTGTGTCACAGCACTATTGTAACCTTGTTAATTCCTTTCCTCTGCCTGTCTTGTCTATAAACTTTGATTTTGTATCACTCCACTGTGTCTGAAGAAATTGATACAGTGGTGCCTCACTTGACGAGGATAATCCATACAGTGAAATCCTTGTCAAGCGAAATAAAAATCCCATTGAAATGCATTGAAAACCGTTCAATGCATTCCAATTAGCAAAATACCTCAGCGTCCAGCGAAGATCCTCTATAGGGCGGCCATTTTCTGCTCCCTGTATAACGAGGAATCCATCCCAAAACACAGCAGGGAGCCATTTTACACAGCGGGTGGCCATTTTGAAGACCCGACGGTCAGCTGTTTTGATCATCGTTAAGCGAAAAACCAGTTCCCGAAGCAGGGAAACAGTCATCTTAAAGTGGTTCTTTCCTATGTAAACATTGTTTTGCGATCGCTATAGCGATCGCAAAAAACTCATCGTACAGAGAAAAAATCGTCATGCGAAGTAACTGTCTAGCGAGGCACCACTGTATATCCACAAAAGCTCACATGGAAATATAAGTCTTTAAGGCAATAAAACACTTCTTTTTTGTTGTTGTTCATTTTGTTTTTAATTTTGGATATGTTGGAGGGGAATGACATCGGGAAGTCTGAGTGAAAGCATTGATTGATTGATTGATTTATAGACAAGATTAGGAAAGAGTGAAGAATCCAATTTCAGTTTGATGGACTTCTCTCAGTGTAGATTTTCCTGAATGTCCACAGGCAAACACAATTTGCATTCTGGTGTTGACAAATTGACAGACACCTATGGGTGCATCTGGGAAATAAAAACATGTACACATGTGAAAAGTCTGCTTTTCACAATTCAGAAATGAAGAATACACACTAAAATCCAAAAGGCCATCCCAGCTAGAGTAGATCTATTGAATCAATTGCTAATATTTACATAAATCTTATTGAGTCAATGATATATTGGGATTACCATTCGGATTTAGGCTGCAGAATTTTAACATAATGCAGTGACCATACATTTGAAAAAAGCAGGCAAAAGAAAGCAGCAGATCTCATTCTGTAGAAATAAAGCAAAAAGAAAACCCAGGGGAACAAGGCATGGATCAGATGGAGCAATGTGAAAAGGAAGGCGTCCACAGATACAAGCTTTATAGATATGTACATGCCTAATTTGGATCCTTGCCTTTCAATGACAGCTTTAGACACAGCAGCACTTCCCATTGCAGAATTTCTTTGCTAGATGTTAAACCTTTATAACAGATATTAAAGGCACAGGAATGGGCCTTAGCAGTGTTAATAAGAATAGATAAGGTCATCCAAGAAACTAGAAGGCACATAAATAAATCCCTACAGAGCGCAAGACTATATCTCTGTCACTTTTGTGTTTTCAGCCTAATTGTCTACCTCATCATGAAAAATGTGTACTGGACACAATATATAGAAACAAATATCTATTAAACTTTGCTTGATTAATTGAAGTATCCATAACTCGTGTGTGAAATATGCTACTTCTTGTTCCATAAAGGTTATAGCTGCCAATGCATTAAGTCTAGTCAGATAGTTAGTGTGAATTATGTGAACTGATGTAGAGTTTGTTTCTAGCAGGTTAGGAGCTCTTTCAGCCTCTTGTGTGCAGGAAGAGAAACTCTATAGGTTAAGCTGTAGGGAAACAGCAACTAAAGCTGGGATTGTCCTTGAGTTTAAACTCTAGCATCAGCCTGCAACTGACTTTTAAAACTTTAACTGGCTGAAGATTGTATTGCCAGTAAGACTGTGTGTGCTGTAATCAGAGATGGGATATTCCTATTCTTCTCCCAGGGGAGAGGAATACAAAGATCACCACCACAGGTGGCCAGGCCAATTGGACTCTTTCCTCAGAAACGGGCCATCCACTTACTGCTTGCACCACAATGTGCAGGGCAGTTGTCATTTTTGCCTCGCCAATTGTGGAAATAGCCCATCCGGGGCTTTCCCACCTCCCTATGCTGCTGACCACTAAGCAGCTGAGTGGGGACACTTGTCATCCCCCCCCCAGCTGGATTAGTCAGCAGCCATGCTACTTTCATGATTGGTGTGGCGCGAATAACAATGGCTACATGTGCTGCTCCACAAGCGTTAAGTGGATGGCCCAGTTTTGGAGGGAAGGTCCAATTGGCCTGGCCGCATGTGGTGGTGATATTTGTATTCATCTCCCCCAGGAGACAAATACAAATATCCCACCTCTAGATGTAATATTAGTCTCCCCCCCCCAATCTTTATTTATTTATTTATTTATTTATTTATTTATTTATTTATTTATTTATTTATTTAATTTATACCCCGCCTATCTGGCCCACCGGACCACTCTAGGCGGCTTCCAAATATAAAATCAAATAATAAAACATAGACAAATACATAATAATCAAACAAGAACAGCAGTAAAAATAAAAAGGAAAAGTAAGAAAAAATCAAGAGTTGGCTGGAAGGAAGGCCTGAATAAACAGCCATGTTTTTAATTGGGTTTTAAAGGTGCCCAGCGTGGGGGCTGTGCAAATCGCTGGAGGGAGATTGTTCCAGAGGCGAGGAGCCACCGCCGAGAAGGCCCGGTTTTGTGTCTTCTCCTTCCGGGCCTCTCTTGGCATCAGGCTCCCCAGCCTCACCTCCTGACTCGCGCGGGTGATCCGGGTAGACCTTGGTGGGAGGAGGCGTTCCGCCAAATATCGAGGTCCTAAACCATTTAGGGCCTTATAAGTAAGCATTAAAACTTTGAAGTTGACACGGAAACAGATGGGCAGCCAATGCAATGCGGCCAGCATTGGAGAGATGTGTTGATATTTTCTCACTCCTGTAAGGAGCCTGGCTGCTGCATTCTGCACCACCTGAAGTTTCCGTGTCAGCCTCAAAGGCAGCCCCACGTAGGGCCTTCGGGAGAAGTTATCATCTCCTGATCCATTAACCAGGGTCATAACTAGGGTGGAGCAACTACCCACTGTACTATAGAGAGCACCAAAATCTAGAGGTGAATCTACCAATGAATGTTGGAGGTGAAGAGGGCAGGCCAACACTTTCTGCCCTATTTCCTTTATCTTTTTTCATGAAAGGATAAATTCTTTCTTCTTTGGGGGTAAGGGTGGAATTACATTCTTCTCATTTTTCTAGTATGTGGGGGGCGGGGGGCGAGAGAATCATGCCTATTGGGTGTGTGGGAAACACTTCAGTTGCTCCAGTGGACAAAAGTGCTAGTTGTTGTTGTTATTTAATAGTTAAGTCATGTCCGACTCTTCGTGACCCCATGGACCAGAGCACGCCAGGCCTTCCTGTCTTCCACTGCTTCCCGGAGTTTGATCAAATTCATCTTGGTCACTTCGACGACACTGTCCATCCATCTCGCCCTCTGTCGTCCCCTTCTCCTCTTGACTTCACACTTTCCCAACATCAGGATTTTTCCAGGGGGTCTTCTTTTCTCATGAGATGGCCAAAGTATTGGAGCCTCAGCTTCAGGATCTGTCCTTCCAGTGAGCACTCAGGGTTGATTTCCTTCAGAATGGACAGGTTTGATCTCCTTACAGTCCAGGGGACTGTCAAGAGTCTCCTCCAGCACCACAATTCAAAAGTGCTACTTAGAGCTCTGTTAGTTGGTGGTCAGTGGAGACTTAGGAAACAGCCTTTTTGGCAACAGTACCTAGTTTTTCCTGAGGGAATTTTCTATAGCATACTTTCTGAGGATCAGATGGGACTTCAAGAGGTATGTGTATTTCCAGCACTGCTTCATTTCCCTTCGACAATAGCCTTTCCTGGAGAAAAATGCTTCAGTGGTTAAACTTCTAAAGAAAACATGTGTTTACCTTTCAGTGACCAATCAGAAAACAAAGCGTGACAAAATATGATATCAAATTTTGAGAAAAAGCATGTATTATGACAAGCAGATGTCTTTCACCACTGGAGGGAGCAGCATTTCTAAATACATGCCAACTGTATATCATCTATATGTGACGATTCTCAGTCATCCAGATGAGGTTATCTGAATGTTGAGTCATGGCAACTGGATTTCTTTCTTATTAGGTTGAAACATTTCACTACATATCCAAGTATCTTCTTCAGTCTGAGGAGTGTTGGTAGGAGACCCCTGATATATCCTCCATGTTGGTTCCATTTCCCCTTGGTCTGAATAGGCTCATTAGATGGATAAAGGATGGGAGGGAGAGTGAAAAGTCCACTTCTATAGTTCTTCTTCACCCATTCTCACTCATTTGATGACCAAGATGTACTCATTTTGGACCAAGAAGATAGGTGGTTTGAGAGAGGGGTCGGGGGGGCCATACATGTACATATAGAAAATCTCTCACTCAACAGGGCTGGAGCCTTAGACACAATCTGTCTCCTATTTATCTTGCTGCCCTTTCATCTGCCCCAGAAAGATCAGGACCACATCCACCAGAAGGACCACAATTGTTAATAACCCATGACAATGGGTGGAGAAGGACTGCAGAAGTGGGATTTTCACTCAGCCCCCCTTCCTGATCCTTTGTCCATCTAACAAGCCTATTCAGACCAGGGAAAGTGAAACCAATGTGGACAATATATCAGGGGTCTCCTACCAACTCTTCTCAGACTGAAGAAGTTCCTTGGATGAGTAGCAAAATGTTTCAGCCTAATAAGAAAGAAGTCCAGTTGCCATGTATATAATCTAGTTTGACCTATATCTTCAAACAACATGTTTTGTTCTTGATGGACTTTAACCCATTGGCTTGATATGTCTTAATTACAGATGGGACGACTCACCATTTTGGCGGGTCATCCCGCTTCATGAGTTGTCAAAAGCTGATGACTCATGAAGCACGAAGTTGCCCCCATGAAGTGATGAATAATGAAGTAATTTGTCATTTCGTAGAGGGTTATTAAAAAAACACCCCGATGCCCCCTCCACCTCCTAGCCCTGCCAACCCCCCTTCCTGTTACAAAAAAAAACCCAAACCACCACCATTCTGCCTACCACCCCCCAAGAGATACCCAACTCCACAGCTGACCCCCCAACCCCTTCCTTTCCCTTCCTTAGCCCTCCCCCACTCCCACCAACGCTTACTTTTTTTAAAAAACACCCCACCATTCTGCCTATGGGCCACTAATCAGCTGATCAGCGTCAGCTAGGCAGCCACCCCCCACAGCTATCCAATCACACAGCCTACCCCCAACCCCCTTCCTCTCCCTACCTTAGCCCCCCCCATGCACTGACACCCTCTTCCTATTTAAAACAACAAAAACAACATTCTGCCTACTGGCTGCCAGTCAGCTGATCGGTGGCAGATAGGCAGCCAACCTGCCCACAGCTACTCAACCCCACAGCCTACTCCCCCTTGCTCTGCCTTAAGGAAATTCAGGCTGCTCTTTGCAAAGATGGCAGCTGCAGCTTCCCTACTCTAAATGAATCCATAGCTGCCATCTTTGCAAAGGGCAGCCAGTCTTCCTTTGTACACGACATGGCTGGGGGGCCAGAAGGAGACCCCTCAGTAAGGGGGTGGGGGTCAGCTGTGGGGTTGGGTGGCTGTGGGGGGATGACTGCCTAGCTGCCACTGATCAGCTGATTAGTGGCCCATAGGCAGAATGGTGGGTTGTTGTTTTTTTTTTTTTAAAGTAAGGGTTGTTGGCGGTAGTGGGGGAGGGCTAAGGAAGGGAAAGGAAGGGGTTGGGGGGTCAGCTGTGGAGTTGGGGGCTGACTGCCTATCGGCTGCTAATCAATTAATCAGCAGCTGGTAGGCAGAATGGTGGTGGTTTGGGTTTTTTGTGTTTTTTTTATTGGTGGCGGGTAGGCAGAATGTTTTTTTGTTTTTTGTTTTTTGCGGGGGTTGGTAATATGAAGGACAAATAAAAATGGGTAATATTCATCCCTTCATATCCGTGGGTGTCTCTGGAACCCACAAATATGAAGGGACAAATATTGAACGAATTGGCTATTTTCATCAAAAAAGTCGATCGTTTTTATATTCATCACCACCTCTAGTCTTAATCTAACTCATCTTTACCTATGCTGCTGCAGTGTTTTCCAGCCCTTAATTATAAGGGCTGGATTATTTGATTGTATTCTTACACCTTTTTTGTAATATTTATGATAGATTTATAATTTTTTTGCTGTTCAGTTTCCTTAACCACTCACTGAGTATGGAAGCAAAATCTCAGTTATAAATTCTTATAGCATCATGGTGCAGTGGTTAAACTACAATACTTCAGTGAAGACTCTGCTCACAACCTGAGTTCAATCCCGGGCTTGAAGTTGACTCAGCCTTCCATCCTTACAAGATTGGTCAATTGAGTACCCAGCTTGTCTCAGGGTGGGAGGTGGGCAACCATGTGTAATCTGCATGGTTATGTTGTAAACTGCCCAGAGAGTGCTTTAACTGCCATAGGGTGGTATATAAGCAGAACACTTTGCTTTTCGCTTATATACCACCCTATAAACTGACACATTTGACCAAACTCCAGGAGGCAGTAGAAGAAAGGAGGGCCTGGCATGCTCTGGTCCATGGGTCATGAAGAATTTGACACAACTTAACAAATAAACAACAACAAAATAAACTGACAATTAGCTGACAGGCATCTAGAGCCTAGATCCACAAAACTAGGCATTAAGACTAGCTCCCTATATACTTCGAAATTTGGCCTGGTACTTAGGATAGGCCTCTTCGAGACCCGTTAATTCACCTTCATCCTCTGCTTCCTGTTTTGTCACTTTAGAATCCCTTTGCCTCATCACTGAGAACATAGTAATTGTAATTATCAGCACATTCTTACATTCCTGAAAAAACGAATTGTGTGATCGGTGACCTCTTTTTGAAGAATGTAGAGAAAGGCCTTGTGATACAAAGAAAACCTAGGAGAAACACTTCTAAAGGTACACCTGAGGTAATTGGTTCCTTTGTCATATTCCTCTAACAATGTGATCCTGCCTCTTCTGTGTATGCCATCACATCTCACCTCAGTCTTCTTTTCTCAAAGCTGAGCAAAGTGTGCAGGAGTTTGTATAATATAGGGTAGAAGAATGATCACAGTTAAAGGTAGTAGGTGTTGCAATTAAAACCAGCTATGGACTTTTTTAAAATTAACAGACCAGTTTCAGAGAAAAATGCTGGTATTGATGCACAAAGTTAGCCATTTCCTTAAGCAAACTGAATGGAATTGCAAAGACAGTCAAAGTGTCAAATTGGTTTAGATCAAATTGGCAAATTGACATATACTAAATTGTTTTCTGCTTTCCTTCTTTGAGCAATAAAAAGTTCCAGAAAAAGTTCTTTTCTTGAAAGCAGAACACATTGGAAAGTTGAAAATGTTAGTTAAATCTGCTGCTGGGAGCTAATGTAATAAGATATCCATGTAGGTAATAGTGATTTCTTAGTAGTTTCAGTGCCAAAGGAAGAAAAATATCTGTGGAACTCAAGTCTGTGTCTGCTAGTTAGTCAGTTCTAAAAGAGAACAGAAAACAATTTCACTGGAATCAAAATGCTCAACAAAAATATCGATTTTGCATTGCTGAGACTTGTGGGAAAAAGCACACTTTGTATATGTGCATGAACACACACACACACACACACACACACACACACACACACACACACACACACACACACACACACACACACACACACACACACACACACACACACACATGACTGGAATAATGAGATACAAGTGATGGATTTGACTAAGGCTCAATTCAATGAATTGTAACCTTCCACCTCCTGCAGAGGGGCCTGCTGTAGTGTAGTAAGGATCCAGAGGTTCCACCTGATCTCCACTACTGAGCCTACATAGGTGAGTCCCAAGCATCAGAACCATGCTATTCTCTAGAGATCTCATGTTCATCACCAGCAAAAGACTTGGTGACCTTCCCCAGATATTGCCCGCTCAAGCCTTGTGACCTTACACGGGCCATGGTCAGGTCTAGCCCACCTTCCATCCTCCATCCTGACAACCAAATCTTGGGATCCATGGTGCTGAGACTTGGGCCCCAGGGGTCCCTTGGAAACTCACCAAAAAGCACCTACGAGCTCGCACCAGTGTGACCCTTTTAATCATGGCATCACCTCTAATCTGCCCATATATGTCCAATCAGTTTGAGACAGGCAAAAATGTCCCACATTCAATGTGTCAGTCAGTTGAAAGGGCCAAAAATTCCTAATCTGTCCCCAAAGCAACTGACTAGTCTTCCACTAGGACTACAGGGCTGGCCAGTGAGCCAAGCAGCTCACAAAAGGGGCCACCTTATATAGGGAACCATTCTGAACTTTAGCCTGATCACGTGGGCCATGTGAGAGGTGTTCCTGAACTGCTCATCTCTCTCCAAACAGGAGATGGGGAGGAGTCCCTACCCACATAGTTCCCTGCATCTGTAGAACCAAACATTTATTTCAGAAATGTGCATATGTTTGGGACTTACAGTATATTGTTGTTGTTGTTTAGTCATTAAGTCATGTCCAACTCTTTGTGACCCCATGGACCACAGAATGCTAGGCCCTCCTGTCTTCCACTGCCTCCTGGAGTTGGTCAAAATCATGTTGGTAGCTTCGATGACACTGTCCATCCATCTCGTCCTCTGTCGTCCCCTTCTCCTCTTGCCCTCACACTTTCCCAACATCAAGGTCTTTTCCAGGGAGTCTTCTCTTCTCATGAGATGGCCAAAGTATTGGAGCCTCAGCTTCAGGATCTGTCCTTCCAATGAGCACTCAGGGTTGATTTCCTTTAGAATTGATAGGTTTGTTCTCTTTGCATTCTAGGGGACTCTCAAGAGTCTCCTCCGGCACCGCAATTGAAAAACATCAATTCTTCAGCAATCAGCCTTCTTTATAGTCCAGCTCTCACTTCCATACGTCGCTACTGGAAAAACCATAGCTTATAGTATATTAGAGATAAATAAAAATGAGCATAAGCCCATGAATACATTTAAAAATGCAAATGGCGATAAATGTGTACAGTGAAAAAAATACAAAAATAGTTCATTCAATGGATGAAATGCATAGGAAAAAAGCTTATGAAAATCCACACCATAAAGAAAAACAAAGTCTTGTGAACTGATCCAGACAAACAATGGGGCAATAATAAATGGGAGATTTGGAGAAATACAATGAAATTATGAGTGAAAATTTTTCAGTTTTAGTTCTAAAAATACCTTTGGCTAAATTCAAAACACCTTTTTAGCTCATGTCCAGCACATACTGCTGTCAGATTCTTTTAGTGAAGGTAATTGTGTTTTAAGATTGAACACAGATTCATTTTGTTAGTAGCAGGAATGCCTCATGTGATAAGAGATCTCTGATTGTCCTAGCATGAGTTTCCCCACTCCACATCTTGGTAGCTTTTTAAATTATCTTTTTAATTATTGTCATTGAGGGATAAGCATAGGCTTCATTTGCAAGTCTGACCACTCATTCAGGCATGAAACTCTGTGTAATTATTTTCACATTCAAATGACATGTTACCTGATTTGACCTTTGCATTCCAAGTATTAGAAAATCCTTCATGTTAGGTAAATCAGCCTCAGTAGCCATAGCCAATGATGAAGCTATGAAAATCCTAGAAACAAAGTTCATTCACTTGAAACAGTATATCTATAAACACCTCATGTATTTTCCTTCAGTCTCTGGATCTTTCGCTCATAATCCACTCTATGCTCCTTGTGTAAAATCAGACTTTTGTGGTCCCTTGAGTGGAAAGGATTATATTGCAGCTACATTTTACAAATAATTTTGCAATTTGTCTCTGTGGTATCTGTTTCTAGAAAGAGCATATTATAGCTATGTCCCATGATGGTAGGTGTTCTATTGGTTTAGGAAGCTACCCCAAGCCAAATTTTGCACCTTGCTTTCCAAATAAGATGTTACAGCTGTGATAACTGTTTGTGGTTGTGCCGGAACAGGGTGATAGACAGGTTCAAGTTGCATTGCCTTCATGCATGGCTTTCCATTTTCTCTTTCAAGAAGAAAAAAAAGCATTACGAAAGTCGGCAAAATCACTCTTACATTTCTTGGCTTTCCTCATCCGGCCATTTTTGACTAGGTCATTGTACTACATCCCAAGAACTGTGCCCTACTGTTTTAGGCTAGCTGGTTCCTTTTTTTTTGTGATTGAAACCATCTGGCCATCCATCATCATGTCATCCAGAGGCTTTACTCAGCTGGTGACTATTTTCTTGCCTTGCTGAGAAGGATGTGTTGACCGATTCTTGTCTGGTTTCAAAAGAAGCCTATACTGGTATTTCAAAATGCTCTTCATTGCTTGAAGGGAATCTCTCTGTATTTTGTCCACTGGATGCCCAGCAGAGCAATCAAGGAAGGCTTACTCAACAATGAGTTACCAGCTAGACATAATACTGAATTTCAAGGCATTATTCCATCATTTGCAAGTGTGTCTAAAAAAGAAAGAAAGAAACTCTTTAGACTTGCTGATACTTAAAATAAAATCAGGTTTAAATCTCCTTCCACTGAATAAAATGGGAGAGTTGCCATAGACTCCAATGGGGAAAGGACAATAGCAAGCGTCTGATGTACGATCTGAAATAAACTGTGAGGCCTTTTACCTGCAGTATGCTGGAGTCAAATGATTTATTGCAATGATGAATGCACTGTAATTACAGAAATGCCTTATTATTTAGTGCCACTTTGTAGAAATGTTACCCAAAGTGCTCTTCACATTTTCTTTATTTAAGGCTATTATCTGAATGAATTTTCTTTAGACGTCCCCTGGCAAGTTCCAGGAAGTGAATCAAAAGCTGAGAGCCCTGGAATAAGTCCCATTGCACTCAATGGGACTTACATTTGGTTAGAAGTGCATAGGATTATAGGGACTATTGTCCAACTCATATCATATAGTGTGATTTGTCCCCAGTAAGAGAATACTCCAATGAGATGGTTTGGCTACAGCTGTATTTATAATCAAGCAGATATTTTGTTTCCATGAATGGATGTTCTTTTGGACTGTAAATAATGCACCTGAAAACATATTCTGTAGAGTTAGATTTGTCAGAAATATCACCTTACAGCTATTTTATCCAAAAAAACTTAGATTATTTTCTCTCCCTCCCTCCTTTCGTTCCTTCATTCATTCCTTCTCTAGCTTCCACCAACATTTCAAGTGGCTGTTGGACAGGCATGAAAATTAAGCAACTTATTTATTATTAGGGACGTGGTGGCGCTGCGGGTTAAACCACAGAAGCTTCTGTGCTGCAAGGTCAGAAGACCAGCAGTCGTAAGATCGAATCCACGCAACGGAGTGAGCCCCCATGGCTTGTCCCAGCTCCTGCCAACCTAGCAGTTCAAAAGCATGCAAAATGCAAAATGTGAGTAGATAAATAGGTACCACCACAGTGGGAAGGTAACGGCGTTCCGTGTCTAGTCGCACTGGCCACATGACCACGGAAGATTGTCTTTTGATAAACACTAGCTCTATGGGTTGGAAACGGAGATGAGCACCTCCCCCTAGAGTCGGACACGACTGGACAAATTGTCAAGGGGAACCTTTACTTTTACCTATTTATTATTTTATTTATTTAAAACATTTCTATCCTGCTTTTCTCCCCAAAAGGACCCAATTTGTTAGAATGATCTTCCTCCAGCAAGATAGACCACTAAGAGACTGAATTCCATCAGCCTGTTATAGTCCAAATGTGCTCTGGATGACTGGGGGATAATCTGGAGCATATTTCAAAGGATGTGTGGTAACCTGATAGCGGAAGAAGAAGCATGGGAACTTCTGTGGCACAAGTGGAGACCTGAATTAGATTGAGTCATTGGAGTTTTCTAAGACATCAGAATGAGGTGAGAGAAAAGAAAGAGAGAGGGAGGGAGGGAGGGAGAGAATCATATGCCATCTCTAGTACACTTGAATCCAGACACAGAGTAGTTTTTCCCATCTCTTTCAGTGGGAAAGAAGAGAAAAATGGATAAAATACTAGTACAGCACAGGGCCATTGATTCCAAAAGCCTCTGACATCATTACGACATGTAGTAAAACACACAACTTCTCTGAACCTAGCAGCACCATGTGCTTGGGCTGTGCATTCACTTGTGATCAGCACTTGGAATTCTTAGGGGCTGGCTGTGGGATTCTGGGGATTGTGGTCCAGAAAAGTACTGTATTTGCCGGTGTATAAGGCGACTGGGAGTATAAGACGGCCCCCCAACATTCCTACTCAGAATGTAGAGTTTGTTATATACTTGCTGTATAAGACTACCCCCTCTTCCGCATGTCTGATTCTGCTTTGGCTGCATCATGGGAAGAGTTCCTTTTGCCCCTTTTGGTTCCTTTTTGGAGGCGGCTGCCATTTTGGAGAGGCAGCAGCCATGTGGTCGCATCTGAAAATGGCTGCCGCCTCTCTGCTGTTTCCACAGTCAGCTGTTCAGCGCTAGAGTCAGGCTGTTCCCAGGCTAGGAGCGGGGCTCTACTGGGTCTTACTACCAGGTAAGTGACTTCGCTGGGAGAGAGGGAGGGTTTGCTAGACATGCACCCGGCGTACAAGACGACCCCCCCCACTTGGAGGCATGTTTTTCAGGTCCAAAAAGTCATCTTGTACGCTGGCAAATACGGTAGCTTTTCCTACCTCTGTTTGCAACACACTTGAAATGTTTTGCATTTAAAGAGCAATAGCTCTATTTTCGAATGGGAAGGCCAACTAGATGTTATTATTTGCTTTGAATGTTCTCTGTAATGAATCAGTGGCCTTGAGTAGATGGATATTACTTCTACTCTGTTCCTCCAAAGTCAGCTTGCAATGTTTAGAAATGCGGCTTGAAGCTTCTATATTGTGACAGGAAATGTAATCTGAAGCTTCAGTTCTGAAAGCCAAATAAACAGAGTCTGGCTCATTACATGGGGTTGGGGTGGGGAGGATTTGTGTGAACTGTCATTCACATGAACCCAGACAGTCAAGTACTGTGAAAAATGAAACAGAACCCTTCCATTATTAGATGTCTTCAGTCAAAAGGGAAACTCAGATTAGTGCTTGGAACCACCCTGTTCTCATCATTGCATATATTTCACATGCCCCTCTTAAGCCATTCATTCAACCCAGATTTTTATTCCATACTGAACTGTAATAAAGAACTCATGGTCAATCAGGTTGAGACTATGAGTTCAAGACAGACTACACTTAATTAGAGTGATCCTACAGGACTAAATGAAGCTTACATTAATCATGGCTACATTAAGACCAGAATCTTAGTAGTGTTCACTGAAGGTCTATGTAATTCACTGAAGGTCTCCAGTTAATGGCATCACTGGAGAAGTAGCAAATGAGAGATAGAGCCATGTGTCATCAGCGTACTGATGATACTGCACCCCAAATCTCTGGATGACCTCTCACAACAGCTTTACATATATGTGAAAGAGCATAGGAGAGATGATTGAGCCATGACGAACCCCATAAAATAGAATGCACATCCCCCCAGCCGAACTTTCTGGATGTGGCCATCAAGAAAGGGCCAGAAACAACAGAGAACCAGACATCCAATTCCTAATCCCAAAAGCCACTCCAGCAGGATACCATGGTCGACAGTATCAAAAGCAGCTGAGAGATCTAGGAAAACAAACAGGGTTACATTTCCTTGTGAGACTCCCACAAAAGGTTATCTTGCAGAGCAATCAGGTCCAATCCAGTCACATGGTGTGGCCTGAAACCTACCTGAAATAGATCTAGACTATCGGTGTTATTCAAGAATCTCTAAAACACCCTCTCAAACAACTTTCTGATAAAAGAAATCTTAGTGATGGATCTAAGGTTGTTCATATCCTCCATCGGTAAGGTGTGTGTTTGGTTGTTTGTTTGTTTTAGAAAAAGCTGCATAATGATCTCCCTCAGACAGGGACACATTAATTATTTGAGTGTATAGCTAAATTTCTTTAACAAACCATGATAGGCAAGGATCAACTAGAGAGATGGTGGCTTTGCTCATCCAATTGTCTTTGGGAATAAAGCACAGTCCCAATGTCTTGGCTTTGTTTAGAGATCATTCATCACTTTTTATCACATGAAGCTCTGGATTCCTGATTTTTACAGACTGGCAGTAAACTGGGGAGGAATTAAAGAACCTCTTAATGAGGGTGAAAGAGGAGAGTGCAAAAAATACCGTAGTCTGAAGCTCAACATAAAAAAAAAAACTAAGATCATGGCCACAGTCCCATCACTTCCTGGTGAACAGAAGGGGAAGATATAGAGGCTGTGACATATGTTACCTTGTTGGGCTCCATGATCACTGCAGATGATGACAGCAGCCACAAAATTAAAAGACACCTGCTTCTTGGGAGGAAAGCGATGGTAAGCCTAGACAGCATCTTAAAAATCAGAGACATCACCTTGCCGACAAATGTCAGCATAGTCAAAGCTATGGTTTTTCGAGTAGCGATGTATGGAAGTGAGAGCTGGACCATAAAGAAGGCTGACCACCAAAGAATTGATGCTTTTGAATTGTGGTGCTGGAGGAGACTCTTGAGAGTCCCCTGGACTGCAAGGAGATCAAACCTATCCATTCTGAAGGAAATCAAGCCTGAGTGTTCACTGGAAGGACAGATCCTGAAGCTGAGGCTCCAATACTTTGGCCATCTCATGAGAAGAGAAGACTCCCTGGAAAAGACCCTGACGTTGGGAAAGTGTGAGGGCAAGAGGAGAAGGGAACGACAGAGGACAAGATGGTTGGATAGTGTCATCGAAGCTACCAACATGAATTTGACCCAACTCCGGGAGGCAGTGGAAGATAGGAGGGTCTGGCATGCTCTGGTTCATAGGGTCACAAAGAGTTGGAGATGACTTAACAACTAAACAATAACAACAACAACAAGGAACCAGTAATATTTTCATGTGATTAAAGTATCTACAAGGGATGTCAGATCTCCTAGTGTCATGCCAATGAGCTTCAAAAGAAGTCAACAAAGAGACAATTAACATTCTTTTCACTCACTTTAAGAACTCTGGAAAACAAATAGCTCAAAAGCTGGCGTTTTATTAGGGTTCACAGGGAACAATGGCATCCAAAATAGTTCCATTGCTACTTTATGCTCCCATTACCTTAATCTTAAATACCATTCATCAGTTTCATTAATTGATTCCATGAAAAGAAAGGGCAATAAAAACAGAAGATGAACTCATAACTCAATGATGGAGCCTATAATATACTACATATTTTATCTTGAAAAGAACAGGGATTTGTGTGGAGGTTTTTGTTTTTTAGATGCAGAGGCACGAAAGCCTGCATTAACTTTTGAATTAATGAAATAAACTGTGGTAGAACTATAAATAACTCAGATACCTGAATGGGAAAACTAAACAAAGCCAAGCCTGCTATCTAAGCATCACACACAGAGAAAGACCTCTTTTAAAACTTCTTCTCTAACTATATTCTTGGATTCTTTTTTTTGTGTGTGTACATTTCTGGCCTACTGTGTGCAAGAGGGTTTGGCAGAAGGTAGACCAAGACCTACTGGTAGCTTTCTGGGTGATTTGCAGTGGATCAACAAAAGTTTCTGGCTCCCAGTTGCTTAATCGTAACAACATGTAAAAAGATTTCCGGCTGTAAACTAGGTTTCTGGAAAAGGATTTTGGGGAAGAGGGAGAAGCAGAAGTGGAATTGAGCATGCAAGGGTTTGTGAGTTGTGTTACCAGTGACAAGCCCCTGGTCTGAGTGTAGTGGCCTTAGTGGATTCCCAGCTGCCTGAGCCACTATTTGCACCAACCCTGGATCTCAGGATTTTAGTAAAAACAGCATCAGCAAAGCAGAGCTTTGAAATCTCAGGCGTGCCGGCTTCTGGAATACAAGGGCAACCATATTGTTTAAGAGTTGGAATACTAAAGACAAGATTACAGCATCTGGAAACCCTTAAGCAAAGAAACAAGCAAGCAAACAAACAAACAAAGAAATAGAGGATGTGGGACATAAGGAACCTCTTCCATAAGAAGGCTCAGAAAACGGGATGGGGGGAGGGGGAAGCCATGTGGTTCTTATACAAAACCAAGGATGGATAACATATTTATTATACCATAAAATACACAAAACAGGTGAACGTTTGAGTCCTGTGTACTCTTCTCATGCCAGGCATTGCACTACTTGGGGCAGGTGAGGGAATATAAAAAGTCCTGGCCAGAGATTGTGACTTCAGAGTCTGTAGAGCAAAATCCCAAGATAGAGGCTGCAAACATAACTTAAGAAGACAGTTAGTCACTTCACTTCACAATATTGAGATATTAAACACTTCCTCTGGTCCTTCATGGAGGGGAAGAGGGGAGCAAAATGTGTTTATACCAGAGTTTAAAATAAACTAGGCTAATAATTGTGACAATCCCAGACCTACTGGGATATGCCACAGTTTCACTAAGCTGCCACCAACCATTCCCTATAAGAAGTCACACAGACCAGGGATGGATTTTTAACAAATAAAAGAACAAGGTTTATTAAATAACACACAGGGAAAAATAAAAGGATCAAGTGAATAAGATACAGTAACGTGGCTTAGTCTCAATCATACATACACACAGTTTGGTTCACACAGAACACTTAACTTGAAGCACAGACCCTGAACCTATCAGTTCTGGCTAACCATACAGACACCTGAACCTATCAGGTTGGTACTGACTGACACACAGTAGTACCCTGTCTGACACACAGACTCCCACTCAAGCTTCTTCTCTCAGCTTTTCCTCCAGCTTCTCCTAACTTCTCCACACACGCTCCACATATATATACAGTACAGCCCCTCCTCCTGATGTCCCGCCTTCCACTCCCCATAGGATGGAACTTTCCCTCCAAACCCATGACAGACAGGTAACATCAGTGCTGTATGTAACAATAATCATGACAGGCCTGGATGTGAGATGGAGACTGCTTTGGCCCCCTTGGTGGATGACCTACAACAGGAACTAGACAGGGGGAGTGAGTCCCTCTTAGTTATGCTGAACCTCTCAGCCGCTTTCAATGCCATTGATCATGGCCATCTCTCTGGGATGGGACTAGGAGGCATTGTCTTACAGTGGCTCCAGTCCTTTCTGGAGGGGAGGATCCAGAGGGCAGTGCTGGGGAACTCCTGTTCGATACCCTGACCATTGACCTGTGGTGTCCCTCAGGGTTCTGTGTCCCTATGCTGTTTAACATCTACATGAAACCACTGGGAGAGGCTGTCTAGAGCAGGGCTCCTCAACCCCCGGTCTGCTGAAGGAGCCTTCTAGTTGTACCTCTTCCATCCTTGGTTCCACAAACTTTGTATGCATTCAGGGCCGCAGCCTGAAAGGGACAGCTTTCTGTATCTGGGTGGGGGAGAACTCTCCATGTAAATTAGAAACCCAGAAAAGCAAGATTCTAATCCATGTGTCGAGAACCCCATGGATAATAGTCTGTCCCTCTTCACATTCCTCAACCTCAAAGACTGTGGCAGTAACAGAAGCAATGAGAAAAGGGATAAAGTTGGACTGCTCATGTGGGGTGGTGAGTGCATTTGGATTTAATTATTGAAAAGGGTGGTTGCACATAAACTCAGACGACCTTCTTACCAAGCGGCCCTGAGGAAACAGTCACCCATATTCACCTTAGGAGTCACAGAATTCTGAAGCTCTTTCCCACACCTGTAGGGAAATTGTGTTGCAAAAACTGTATCTGATTGATCAGTGCAAGAGAGTTTATTAAAATTCATGAAGCTTTACACTTTATGCCATCTTAAGCCTGAATCTGTGGGGGCCTGGTGTCTCCCGCCAGAAAAGTATGTGCATGAAAGAAAATGAATGATTCTTTTTGGGAGGCAATGTATCTCTATGGCCTCTAATTGCCTTCACATATATAGCATTCTTTCCTTTGGTGTTGGACTTCTGGATTTTGTGCACCCCGCTTGGGTTGCTCGACCAACTTTCATTTTCAGTATTTGGGCATACTGCCTACCTTTTCACACACTTAATAAAACCAGACAGAGGAAACATCAGGTTTAAAAGGCAACGAATGGGGTGGGGATGGGGGAGAGAATTGCTTATGGAAAAAATAACACCAGGTTGTTATTCTAAAGAAGGCTGACATTTGTTTTCAATATGGACCTTGAATATCGCATGGAAAATTGAAATGGTAGCTTTCTTTGAAGGCAGTAGTGCTGCAAGAATGAACGGAAAAGGTGATTCAAGCCTGCAAAGAATATCCGGCATACAACAACATTTTGATCTGAGTAATTTCCAAGCCATTACTCTGCTCTCTTTGGTTGCAGTCTTTTTTTCCCCTGGGGGGGGGGCAGAGTTTAAAATAAACTAGGCTAATAATCACGATAGCCAGGTGATAAGCCTTCCATTCTCTCCTCTCAGTGCAAAAGGCTTTATTTTTTCGGCTGCCCACCCCACCTTAAGTGAAAGCTATTTTAACACAAGTGCTGCAGGTAATGCCCATGTTATTTTATCCAGTACATGCTTTTAGTGTAAGCCAAAAGCTAGGCTAAATGCCGCCACAGTAATGCCGGGAAATGAATGGAAATCAAGTATCTCTAACCAGTGAGGAGAAATGACCGGGGAAAGAAAAGAAAAGAAGAGAGAGAGAGAGAGAGACAGAGAGAGAGTATGGAAGTCTCTTCACCCTAGAATAAAAAAGCTCTTCCATTTGGTAATGGGTCTGCTCTCAATATTACCACTCGAAAGCTTTCTTGATGTTTGCCAATACAAAGCAAAGTCTAATGAAGGGTTGAAGAGGAAGAAGTGAAACCTTCTCCTCTCCCTCAAAAAAGACCAAACCTTGATAGTGTTGCCATAGTACTTTTAACACAGGGGTCAGGGAACTTTTTTACCTTTTACCCCCCCCAAAAAAATTATTTACGTTGACATTATGCGCCCCCCCGGCTCTTGCTGTCCACGGCTGACCCCTGCCCCTCCTGCGCTTGCCCGGGACATGTGGCCACCGTCCAGGCGCAGCCAGTCTGGAGCTGCCACACTGCTGGGAAAGTGCGTCCTTGGAGAGAGGAGGCGGGCACCGCAAGGCCGGCAGATCCACTGGCCATGAGCTGAGGGGAGGCGGGGTGGGAAGGGGTCCTCCTTGACAGTGCACTGGGCAGGTGGGCGCAGGTAGGAAGGAGAGCCCCGGCCAGGGCTCCGCCGGGCAAAGAGTCCAGCTGGCCTGGTCCACTGCCCTCCCCCTCCCACTTTGGAGGTGAGGAGGACAGGCAGGTGCCCTGTGCAGTTCCTCGCCAGGGCTCGCTCTCCCCGCGGCGGAATGCCCACCTACACACAGCATCGTCGGAAATAAAATGCCTGGGGGTAAAATGCCTGCAGCGACAATCCCCATTACCCCCAGGATTTGCATTTTTACCCCATTTTGGGTAATTTACCCCTGTTCCCTGATCACTGTTTTAACATCTTAGCCACTACTATGCCACCTTGAACACACTGATCCCATCTGGTTGCAGAAGCTAATTGGAGTCAGGGTTTGTACTCAAGAGCATTTGGATGGGAGACCCCCAGGTAATGCCAGCTATCTCCAGCTAGGGCTAAGAAAGGATCCTGCCTGAGTAGTTATGGCTAGAGATAGGCTTGAACCAGAAAACTGGTGGTTCGGCATGGTTCGTGGTTTGTGGCTAACCACAAATCACCCCCCTACTCCTGGAAAGACAACTTGGGGAACCTACTGTTTCCCGCCCCTGTGCTGCTCACACGCCCCACAGCTGCCATCACCTCCTGACCTGGAACTGCCTCTGCCTTTTCCTCCTCCTCCTGTTGCACCATCTTCTAACACAGCAGCCCGGCTTCCCTTCCAGGAGCTGGGCCCGATGTCTCTGTGCATGCACCTGCCTTTTTGCCCCTTTTGCTTTATTTTGTGTTTCTTCCCCATTTCTATCACACATTGCAAGAGGAAGTTGTCAGGATATTGTAATTTTTATAGGCCTGAACCTGGATAAATGTGTTATTAATGAGCTGCCATTGTGAACAGATGTGTGTATGCTGAGTCACTGTGACTGCTGAGATGATGCAATATCTGAAGATGAGAAGACACCCAGGTGCAGAAAATGATGTAATGTGTCTTCTGATTGGCCTGAAGAAGCCTTGTATATGTATATAAGTGAACAGTGTGTTCATAGATTTCTCTTCTCTCTCTATCACTTGCTGCTATCCTCTATGCCGGTTTGTTTAATGATTTCCTGCCATGCTGATGTGATGCCAGCCTGTATATACTTGTAAATATTGTAAATACACCCATCTTGCTAAAGAAGAAGAACGTGTAAGTGTCTTCAATTAACTCTGTGTATTTTCCTGTCGCCAAATCCTGACAGAGGTTTACCCCCCTCTCCCTTGAAGCTGCTAGGTGTTATTTGTTGTGCTATACTGGATTATTTTATTATTATACAAAGATACTACACTGTTGAGACAATAATTCATTTAAACAGCCATCAGCCATCAAATTTATTTAAGATTCTTTGGGGGGGAGAACTGTTGTCACATTTAGAAGGCATTTTAAAGGTTTGATTCAGTGTACTTTTATGTAAAGTATGTGTGTGGATCTTTCTACTCTGACACACAGCTCTGTCTTTTTGAGACAAAGATCATTCGTATACATAAATATGTACACATACACACACAAACCTCACTTTACTCCAAACTTCACTCCTTTCTTCTGTCCAGGAATGGCAGCTTAACTCAAGTTTCAGACTGGAGAGCTTTGGTCAAAAGTCACACGAAGATTTAAAGGTCTGTTCTCAGATGTTATCATAACTCGACTGTAATAACAAAAGCAAAAAAAAAAGTGTATTGAAAAAGTGTTTATTAGGATTGCTTTCTAAAACAAGTGTTCTCACACAAGCATAGGATAGAAAAATCAGTGAGTTTTGTTCACCTCCATGTTGTAGGTTTTTTTAAAAAATCTTTAAATACTTTCCATGCGATTATCAAGAACTTTGTGATTTTTTCTGAATTGTTAAAAAAAAAGAAATTGAAACAAAGTTTTCCCACAGTTGCACCAGACAAACTCAAGAAATACAGCCAGATGGGAGTTTCTGGATGGATGGGTGGGGAAGTGGTGACTAATTCACCACCAACATTGTTGAATACAGGGATTCAAATTTAGATGCTCAAGCATGAAGTACCCGAGCTCTGGACACAGATCAAGAAGTCTGTCAGCTCCTTCCATAGGGTCATCTCATGTTTCCTACAACACATATGACAAAATTATTGAATGCTAGTAAATTCTTGCAAGAGAGGAAGAGTTGAAAAAAGTCCTAGTCCACCCATAAATGCTTCTTAGGCATCCTTCAGTCTCGAAAGGCCATGGTAACATGCTCTGTATGAGTGTCCTCTCCAGAGCACGAAGCCTGGGTAGAATACTATAGAGGATAGGCTGTTACCCAAGCAGCAAATCCCCCCTCTCCACATCACTGAAAGGGTCCAATGGAAAGGCAAGAGCCAATACAACTGGTTCCAGCGTCGTCACAGGAGTTGCCAGAATGACACGAACTGCCTCTGGGACTCCGGCTCCACAGAGGTTTAATCCTGAAGCCTTTTTGCCTCAAGGTTTAATCCTGAAGCCTTTTCCATCAGTGGATGTAGCCACAAGGCAGTGGAGGTTTGAAACTGGAGTTTTCCTTCTCCTAGATGGGCTGCCTTCCAAGGCTGACGTTTCCCACCTACCCGGTCCAGGTGGATTGCGTTTAGTCAGAACTCTCCACTATGACCTGTCCATCTTGGGTGTCCCTGCACGGCATAGCCCCTAGCTTCTCTAAATTACTCAAGCCCCTGGTGCAACCATTATTTCATTCTTCTTGGAACGAATGCGCAAGAATGTGAGTTCATTCTGAGGATCAATATCTCGTACGGTGCCCCTTGCCTTCATTATTAAATTGTGCATTAAGCCTGCATACTGCATTGTGGTGGAGTTATCCATGGTGCTTTTGATGGGAATACCTTCTGAATTAATAACAATGATCCCTTGGACTCCTTTCTGACTTTTAATTCACTTCAGGGTTTCTTCCACCTCAGCCATCTTGCTAAGGCAAAGAGAAATGCACTGACATAAAATAAAAGGAGACATACTGTGGTAGTCCAAAAGCTAGCCAGTCCAGTACTTTGCTTTCCCTGGTAGCTAGCTGGGTCAAAAAGGAAGTAATAATTATGTCAGGCTGCCCACTTCCAAGGTTTCCTAAGTACATAGAAGTAGTTTATCATTCCCTTCTTCTGGAGGAATGAAGGCTAGCTCTTCTCCTACAAGCATGGTGGGGGATTGAACTCCCAACCATTGCTTCTGTCAGCCCTCAGGAAGGAAACAAACCCTTTCTTGTTTCAACAGCTGTTAGCAATGGCACGTTTCTTTGCCTATAACTGCAATCCTTGACTTTACTTATCCCAAGGGTGGCTTGCGGGCTGAACAAAGGGCAGGGATGGCATCACTCACTTTCCTGGCAGCAGATTTTATCATCTTCACCATAATCACCTGGTTCCTCCAGGACAGCTGTTTCTAACTCATAAGGCGATTGCTTGCTTGTGAAGTCAAAATTGTTCAGAGCAAAGCTGGCCAGCTCGCTAAATAACAAGCAATAGCAACATGTTTTAGCAACCTATTGGCTAATAAGCTGAATTGTGTACTAGGAATGGGGTTTTAAGATTTTTATTTGTAAAAAAAAAACACAGCACCCAGAAAGCTTCTGAGGCCTTCAGCTCCCCCATAAAAGACCTCTCAGGTGTTTGATGTAACTTATAATTGCAGCATAAATGAGAAAGAAAAATCCTCCCGATTCTGAGTGAAAAAGGAACTGGCATAGTGAGCCAATCTCTGTGGCACTGCAAAGCATTAGGGGTATTGCAGTTTCCTGAGAGTCTCTCTGAATGGAGATTAATGGGCAGGAAGACTATAATATCCCAAACACTTTGCAGTACCACAGGGTTTAGTCTTGTCCAGCCAGTTTGTTAGAACTAAAAAATGGAAGGTGTTTTTTCCTATTTATGCTGCAGCTGTAAATTATATCAAACACTTGTGTTGTTTTTGTGTGTTGTGGGGAGAGTTAAAGCTCCCAGAATTCTGGCTAGGGAGATTCCAGCAACCTTCTGGATGCTGTAGTTGAAAACATATGAAAATCCTATTATTGACTAAAATCTTCCAGGTTTTAATCTTTTCTTTTGTCTCTTGGAAAGGGTTCTAATCGATCACTTTAGAGCAGCCCTTGTTCATCATAATTCACCAGATTAATCTCAAGAACCTGTCATCAATTCCCTTGGTTATAACTAGTTCTGCTATTTAAAAAAAAATAGATGAGAGGTTTGAATTGAGAAGAAAGCAATCTGGAAAACATCTAGGTTTAAATTACATGTGAAATGAGTGAGATCTCTCATTTTAGAAAGAATAGATTCTTTAAAAAAAACAATGAGGAGAACTCGTATCTTGCTTCACAAGGGCTCCTAGCTCCCTATTTCACCTTTTTAACTGACACCCACCTCAGAAGAGCATTTATGCTGGCAAGATTCAACGTACTACCATCGGCTATTTTACTTGGTAGATATTGCAGAGTCCCACTTAATCTCAGACGATGCCCCTGTGGTCAAGATGCCATCGAAGCAGTTTCTCACGTACTCTTGGACTGCCCCTTTTACAACAGCTTGCGAGCAAGATTTTTAGAACCATTGCTCTCTAGTTTTCAAGGACGCCCTGATAAGGCCAAGGTTTGCTTTTTAGTCCAGGGGAATATTAACCATGTCACTACCTATGTTGCCCGCTTTTTACATACCACGATTCAAATCAGAGAGGTCATCCCCCAGGCATAGTTGTACCACCTTCCCAATGTAATCTGGTCATGGTTCTATTACTCTCCACTAGGTGCTACCTTGAAACTATATAATGCTATATTCTGCTTGCATTGAAGCTTTTCGATCTGTTTCATGCAGGGTATATAACCCCCATCTATCTGAGCACCCCTGCTTGCTGTATGTTTTTATGCCAATAAAGGTTATGATGATGATGGTATCTTGCTTCATATGTATCATTTTTGAAACACAAAGGTAGTGGCAGCCTTTGAGAGTCTTAAAAGAGAGGCAGATGGTGCCATGGTGAAGTCCTAGCAACAGCTAAATCTGATTGTTCATTTTTCTCCGTCCTCATCAGCCTAATGAGCAGAGTGGTAATGATGTGTGACTGTTAACATGTGCAGACAATGCTGCCACCACTGAAAGATACTTGCATATGGTACAGTATTAGCACAAAAGTGGTTATTTGGGGATACACCAGAATACAACTAGAGGATCAAATATGAAGAGATACAAAGAGGATTGTGGTCCAGTGGATAAAGACAAAGGAGACTATGGGCAGAGCGGTAAATGGATCTGGGAGACTGGCATCAGGCAGTAAAACTCAATGCTCAGAATCCTACTGGTTATTTATGTTGGTATAAGTGAATAGTGCTGTCTGGACAGCTCAGTTGTTTAGGCATCTGGCTGCGGAGCCAGAGGTTGGAAGCTTGATTCCCCACTGTGCTTCCTGTGAGCATAGACAGCCCGTGTAGTCATGGGCAAGCTGCACAGTCCCAGGGTGCCCCTGGGAGAAGGGAAAGATAAGTCACTTCTGTACATTCTCTACCTATATAACCTTGGAAAAAAGGGTTGCCATAAGTCAGAATTGACTTAACGGCACATGTTGTTGTTGATGATGATGATGGTTAAGTAAATCAACCATTCTCAATGGAGTCCTTGGCACATTTGAAGGGGGACACAGACTAGAAGGGAGGTGGTGGCATTGAGGGTTAAACCGCAGAAGCCTTTGTGTGCTGCAGGGTCAGAAGGCCAGCAGTCGTAAGATCGAATCCACACGACGGAGTGAGATCCCGTCGCTTTATCCCAGCTCCTCACCAACCTAGCAGTTCAAAAGCACGTAAATGCAAGTAGATAAATAGCTACCACCTCGGTGGGAAGGTAACGGTGTTCCGTGTCTAGTCGCATGGGTCACGTGACCATGGAAACTGTCTATGGACAAACGCTGGCTCTACGGCTTGGAGATAGGGATGAGCACCGCCCCCTAGAGTCAGAAACAACTGGACTAAATGTTGAGGGGAACCTTTACCTTACAAACTAGAAACAATTCTTCACACACTACCTTAGAAGGTTTGTTATGTGACTTGTACAATCCTGAGTCAGCCTATATTTCTTTCATGTTGTGTTTATGGCTATGGTTAAAAAAAAGAGTTAAGAATGGCTGGTGTAGATCACAGTGGTAAAATGTAATTAGTTAATGAGACACTGCTTGTTATTTCTTGTTGGCATGCAATGAGGGGTGCAAGAGGCAACTCATAAACCAATTTTTTTTGCCAATGTGATTTATGCCATTGTATATAACCAACAGAATTCTAGCCACTGGGTGACCTTTGGGCCTTTACCACCTGATTACCGTGGTTGAAGTCTTTGAAAGAAAATGTCACCATAAAATATGTCAATATAATTGACCTTGTGCTCATCAAAGTACTTGTTCATATTGTTCATTTCTTTTGTTCTCCTTACTTTTTATAAGAGTAAGAGTTTGACTACATCCTGCTTGTTGAGCCCAAGAATTCTTGTCAAAATATTGACTTTTGAAATTTTTCCAGATCTGCAGGACTCTAAGTAATTTTATCGTTAGGCAAAAGCTCTCTCTTTCACTTTTATATGATGACAATAACTTTCTACTACCACTATTCTCTAATAACCAGTATGCATTATGTGCCCACCATGGGTGATAGAACCTCCCACTCAGAAGCGCTGCATGGCTGATCTGTACGTGCTGCATGCATATAACTCGAGGCAAGGATCTCAATCTCCCCTGCTGGTGAGTTGTCATTTTGGAGTATGCAGCAGAAAGTAGAAGCCAAGAAAGACAACATCTTTTCTGAAAACTGAGAAGTCACTGCTCACATTTAAAATCATTACCAATTTTAAAAGTAGTTAAATGAAAAATTATTAGAATTAATCAACAAGTATCCTATATAGGGACAAGGTGGTGTACCTTTTAACAGTGTACTAATTCCAGACTTGGACAATTGAAGGAAATGAGCCATTCTTCAAGCTCAGCTCACACAGGATTAGAAGAATGTTGCCCTCCCTGCCTTCCCCCTTCCCCCCCAGTCTGTAATATTCTGTCTCTATGAAAATGATGCCATTTCTGAACATGTTTCAATGGAAAAGGAATGGGTTTGCAACAAAGATAACTGTGTGCTTCTTCCACGTGGACATTGTGTCTGCCAGGTTGGCTGTTCCACTGGCATTTGTCCAGAGAGGATATCTGGTTTGATTCCCTATCTCAGAACACACAATAGAGAGAGGAATGTTGAGAGAAAGGAGTAGACAAGGAAACGTTTGAAGGCAGACTTCACAGATAGATGATCACAGAAGCTGAGTATCAGGCTGATCAGTCTTGGGCATCATCAAGCACAACAGCAGCCATGTGTTGGTGGCTAGAAATTGCTTCTACATACTTGGAGCTCCATGCAGTGGCCACTGAGGATGCAAAATACTTGTCTTATCCTCACACACAAAGCTGAGGAACCAGTCTTCTCCATGAAAGGATAAAGCAATGTTTTGTGGGATTATAAAAGAAAGAAGGAGGAGAGGGAGGGAAAAGAGAGAAAGAAGAAGAATGACTTCTTCTTCTTCTTCTTCTTCTTCTTCTTCTTCTTCTTCTTCTTCTTCTTCTTCTTCTTCTTCTTCTTCTTCTTCTTCAAATTAATAAAAACTGTGTGTAATGATAGTGGCTGTTACTTCACTGCAGGGACTTATACCAGGATCAGAGGCTTCGAATGGAGTCTTGTGGTCTTTTTTAAAAAGGAAATTACAGGTAGTTTTGCAATCGATGTGTGTGTGTGTGATCTTTGTTTTTCAAAGGAAAAGGACTGAAGCTTTTTGCACAAACTAAATATCCTGATGAGAGGAAAAAATAGCACATCTAGTGGAGCCAGAGGTTGGGGATTTAAATACCCCCCCATTCTCCCATGGAGAAGAACCAGCCTGTGTGGCCTTGGGCAAGTTGCACAGTCTCAGGATGTCCCCGGAAAAAGCAAACGGAAAACCACTTCTTAGTATTCTCTACCTGGAAAACTCTGAAAAGGGTCACCATAGAATTGGTAGCACCTTTTTTTTATTGTTAGCTTCATCCTTCTGGTATCTTGCCAATTCCTCATTCTGGTGTCTTGTTGAGTCAAGGCAATTTCAAAAGTAAAAAATAAAGAAACTGGCCAATATCCTTTATATCCCTTAACTTTGCAAACAGGGCTTCGCTGGCTTTGGTACTGTCAAATATCACTGTCGCTTAGCCTGTGACCCTCCCACTGTTGTAGGATATAGACATGGAAAAAAAAATGCCATTGATGAGATTGTATTTAAAACTACCTGTCTTGACACAGCAGGACAGCTCCTCAAGTACAGTAGGAGTCCCTTATCTGTGGAGCAGTATCCGCTGATTCACTTATCCACTGGCTGAAAATCACAAAACAAACAAACAAAAACTTAGAAATGCCTATTTATATGCATTATCTGGGTGTATTTACCAGAACTGGCCACTAGAGAGAGCCAGAGACCATGCAATGTATAGAATTCTGTACTTATGCATTTTTTAGGATCCTCACGGGAGCTTTGAACCAATCCCCTGTGGATATCGCAGTCCTACTGTATTCTCCAAATCCCTTGAGAGAGCTTGGCTATGGTACAATACTGACATGCCAGATCTTCTTTTTTCTCATCTTAGGTTTTTCCAATTTACACAAAGTATTATTTGTATAAAGCTCCTATTTGTGCACAAAACTTTCAGAAGCTAAGGATGCACACACAGTAAGCACAATGGGCCACACTGGTTGGTTGCAGACATAAAGAACTCATCCAACACCATTGTGTGTAACAATCCATGCAATTCATCCAATATTACACATTTTACCAAAAAAAAGCCACCCCCCAAAAAATGCACTTTTCTCCCCAACTCTGAAAGAAATATAAATAAAGATCACCATCTTACAACAGCTCAAATTAAGAACAACTCTGAAGTCCCCCCCCCCAAATGGTCAGGATTTCCAGCCTGAAAAACCATTTCCAGATCATGATGCTAAGGACTTCTGATGTTGACGTCAAGAATCCAGTCGTGAAGGATGGACACATCTTCATTCCTGCAAGTGTCCTCTTTCTTCTGTTTTCATGACCATTCTCTCCTATTTCCATACGGAAGTTTTAAATGGAAGGAAGGAAGGAAGGAAGGAAGGAAGGAAGGAAGGAAGGAAGGAAGGAAGGAAGGAAGGAAGGAAGGAAGGATAATGAGTCTATTAGTACAGTATATGCAAGCCCCCATTGACTAAAGTATGTTTCTGCATGTTTAAAAACATCTTTTCTTCCTTCCTTCCACTTCTGTACTGCCCAGTTAGTGCAAAGCAATACTCTGCAATGCAAACGATGGAATATAACAATAATAAATGGAAAATAATAAAGTAAATGAAATCAAGAAAAATAACATCAGACAATAGATGGATGAACAAACACAATTTGGCCGTCATTATGAAAGGATGCCCTGAAAAGCTTCATTAAAACATTGGCTTTAAGGGACTCTTGGAGGCTGAGAGGGAGAGGCCAAGAGCAGCTCAACTGGAAGCCCATTGCAGAGGAATGGGGCCACAACTGAGATTGATGGAAGTATTTCTGGCTTCTCTCAGTATGGCAATGTAGGATGATTATTAGGTCTGTCTGTCTGTCTGTCTGTCTGTCTGTCTGTGTGTGTGTGCGTGCGTGCGCACATGTGCATATTTTTAAACATTCACATGTTCTTGACTGTACAACAACATGCATTCTTCCTCTCTCACATAATAACACAGCGAGCCTGAACATCTATGGATTCTCGGCTGCACGTTCTATTCAATTCTGTCATTATATTCAGTTCAGTCTGCTAAAAAAACTAAACAAAACTTGACAAAGTGAATTTCTCTAGGAGCTGTTGATTTTGTAACTGGAGAAGGGATTTAGTGATGGAAGAACTGCTGTGTTCTTTATTCACTTTGGATTACATCTGTCCAACATAAGCAATACGTAGAACAGACATGAACTCTTTTGTGATATTTTCTGATGTTTTGCATTATGTGTATTAAAGGTCTATGATTTGATTTAATTTTTAGAAAAGCCAATACGAAATGAAATTAAACTTCACAGTTATGTTTTACTGATTAGTTAGAGAGCACTTTAAAAAGACATGTCAAACTGAAGCCAAAGATGATGTATCCGTCCCAAGAAATCCTTATTTTACAAATACAAGCACTAAGAGAAAGTAATTTTCTCTTTGCAAAAAAAAAAAAAAAAAAGACAATTTTTATAGATAGCTCACTATTGTTTTTCGTCCCAGGCAGCCTCCAGACTCTGGCAGTGAAATCATTGTCTTTTTCTGGACTGAACTTTGTCATCCTGTCAGCCAGCAAGTGTGGCCATCCCAAGGGCAAGAACAGATCACTGCACCTGGGACAGATTTGTATAAACAGGCTTTTCCTGCTGTCTGTCCACCTCCCTTCGTATCCTTGATCCCACCCATGTCTGTCTGAAATCATAGGCAGCAGCCCTGCAGGAACAAAGAGGGCTGGGAGAAGGGAAGATAGTGGCTTGACTGTTTCTTTATATGCATCCAGGTATTTTGCTCATTGGAGTTTAAGCAATGATTTATTTTCCGATGGCTGCTGTAGGTTTTTCGGCTGTTTGGCCATGTTCTGCAGGTTTTTCTTCCTAACATTTCACCAGTCTCTGTGGCCGGCATCTTCACAGGACAGTAGTTAGAACTCTTGTCTGCCTTTCAGAATACATTGATTTATCTCCCCCCTTCCTTTAACTGACCTCATGCAGTTATCATGGAAATATTGTAATTTGTGGCTGTTCGCTATTCACCATAATTATCATACCATGAGTCCATGTGAGCAGCTTCCACCCTGATAAAAATTAAAAATATTGTTGGATTGGTCCAACAATACATTCCTAGGCTCTTGGAATCTATTCAAAAACCAAAGTACAGTGGGAACATTTGTCTATTTCCAAACAAATCTGAATGCAGAACTTCACTCAAAATGTCAGATTTTGGTTCATCACTTTAGGGTTTGTTTAAAAAAAAAAAAGAGCAAAAGCCTTCAATTCAGAGGCTCCAGGGATGACTAATAGCTGGGCAGCAGTGCCCAGAGAGTGCAAGATATATTCACAAAAGGTAGGAACTGGGCAAGGACTGCATTGCATTGTTCTGAGTGGAAGGAAGGAAGGAAGGAAGGAAGGAAGGAAGGAAGGAAGGAAGGAAGGAAGGAAGGAAGGAAGGAAGGAAGGAAGGAAGGAAGGAAGGAAGGAAGGAAGGAAGGAAGGAAGGAAGGAAATTGGTATGAGGTTTGCCTGCACACTGGAGGTCAAGCAGTAGTTGATGGCACTGAGTCACCCCACTGTATCTGAACAGACCTTCATTTTCACTACAGTCATTTCCCACACACAATCCATTTGAAGGAATATAAATATGTACAAATACTTCAACACACTCAGATACAATTTGAATCAGATGAGCTACTAATTGGCTCAAAGCTAATCAGTGACAATCTGTAAGACAAATTTGGAATGAATAGAACTGGGTGGTATTCACCTACCCCTTCTATCACAGGCTGAAATCCTATTGCCATAAACTATGCTGCAGAATACTGAGCACCAGCACCAGCAATATTTTTCAGAAATTAAACTTTTCCAACTTCTCTCCCAAAGGAAGTTGTGGGGATTATGGGATGGGAGAGGGGATTCTTTAATTAATAAAAATGTCCAGAAGACTTGCTAATATTTGGTAATTAAAGATTTCTCCTTTCTGGTATCTGGCTCCCACAGCTTTCTGATAATGAGAGGGATTCCATGGGAGCCTGGAGACGTTCAGGAGACAGGTTGAAAATGTTTCGCTTCTGAAAAATTACCACAGTCAATGACATTGTCAGCCTTACATGATGTAACTTGTGGCAATAGGATCGTTGTTGTTGTTTAGTTGTGTCCGACTCTTCGTGACCCCATGGACCAGAGCATGCCAGGCCCACCTATCTTCCACTGCCTCCTGGAGTTGAGTCAAATTCATGTTGGTAGCTTCGATGACACTGTCCAACCATCTCATCCTCTGTCGTCCCCTTCTCCTCTTGCCGTCACACTTTCCTAACATCAAGGTTTTTTCCAAGGAGTCTTCTCTTCTCATGAGATGGCCAAAGTACTGGAGCCTCAGCTTCAGGATCTTTCCTTCCAGTGAGCACTCTGATTTGATTTCCTTTAGAATTGATAGGTTTGTTCTCCTTGCAGTCCAGGGGACTCTCAGGAGCCTCCTCCAGCACCACAGTTCAAAGGCATGAATTCTTTGGTGGTCAGCTTTCTTTATGGTCCAGCTCTCACTTCCATACATCACTACAGGAAAAACCATAGCTTTCACTATTCGGACTTTTTTGTTGGCAAGATGATGTTTCTGCTTTTTAAGATGCTGTCAAGATTTGTAATCGCTTTCCTCCCAAGAAGAAGGCGTCTTTTAATTTCGTGGTTGCTGTCACCGTCTGCAGTGATCATGAAGCCCAAGAAAATAAAATCTGTCACTGCCTCCATATCTTCCCCTTCTATTTCCCAGGAGGTGATGGGACCAGTGGCCATGATCTTAGTTTTTTTGATGTTGGGCTTCAGACCATTTTTTGCACTCTCCTCTTTCACCCTCATTCAGAGGTTCTTTAATTCCTCCTCACTTTCTGCCATCAGAGTGGTATCATCTGCATATCTGAGGTTGTTGATATTTCTTCCGGCAATCTTAATTCCGGCTTGGGATTCCTCCAGTCTGGCCTTCCGCATGATGTATTCTGCATATGTTAAATAAGCCGGGGGACAATATACAGCCTTGTCGTACTCCTTTCCCAATTTTGAACCAATCAGTTGTTCAATATCCAGTTATAACTGTTGCTTCCTGTCCCACATATAGGTTTCTCCCGAGATAGATAAGGTGGTCAGGCACTCCCATTTCTTTAAGGACTTGCCATAGTTTGCTGTGGTCCACACAGTCAAAAGTTTTTGCATAGTCAATGAAGCAGAAGTAGATATTTTTCTGGAACTCTCTGGCTTTCTCCATAATCCAGCGCATGTTAGCAATTTGGTCTCTAGTTCCTCTGCCCCTTCAGAATCCAGGGCAATAGGATACCAGCCAATATACAGTATATTTCAATGAGATATTGTCATCTTAGTTTTTAAATTGTGTAGGAAACTTGCACTTGTAGAACAGACTCTGCAGTTGACACTTCAGTCCCAATGCAGGGAATGTGAAGTCAGGATAATAAGTGAGATTAAATCAAGTCAAGTACAGCAAGCATGCCGCTCCTCTTCTTTCCCTGTACATGAATGCAGAACCTGGAAATCCCAACTTGTGCTAAAAGCTTTTGGGTCTTTGTGTTGTCTAGTGCTACACCCACAGCTAAAGGAAACTTTCTTTCAAGCAAGCAGTGTTAGAGTACATGGGGCGGGGGTGGTGGTCACTGGGTACTTTCAGCCTTTTCGTCTCCAGAGCTGGCATGCAAACATCCAAACCTTGCTACAGAGAAAGAAGAGGTTCAGCCTCAGAAGAGCTGACTATCTCCTCCAGATATGTAATATCAATCTCAGGCCAATTTTTCTGCACCATCCATAAAGGGGTGTGCTTAGAGCCTGAGGAAGTGAGTTTCATTCACAAAAGCTTGCTATTTGTTTAATTTTTAAGTGGTCCCATAAAAGATATCAATACTCTTGCATTTGTGAGAACTTGGAAGAGTTACCGTGATGAAAAACAAGATTCCCCAGCATCTCCCAGATATGATTCCTGAGGTGCATGTTTCTTTTACAAAGTTATGATGTCCTGTGGTCAAGTAGGTCTGTCACTGAACTGAACATTAGCCTTGGCATTTTCATTGGAACTCTCCCATTCTAAAACAGCCCGCATCCACTCTGACAAGCACATTTTCCTGAACAGAGTCACAAACCAATGTGCGATGTCTCTAAGTAGATAGCCTCCTAAAAAGCCATGGAATGAAATGTGATAGATGAAAGTCGGCACAGGGTGGGGAGAGCTTATGAATAATTCCCAAAACACTTGAGAACAATACAAAAATAGATTGGGAAGAGACAGAGGGGGAAAAACTGGCTGTGCTGGGTGGAAAACTCTGGAAAATGGAGTCCAAAAAAAGTGTAGCGTTTCTAATCTGTAAGGCGACAGCACTAAAGAAAATAATTGCTAACTCCCCCTTTATTTATGGACTTACCAGATGTGTGCATGCTACATCTTGCACTGTAACTATACGTAGGGTGCTGAATTGACTGCCTGCAAGCAAAGCATTAAAACACTGTAACTCCATCAGTTGCAGAGAAGAGGTATCATATAAAGCAAATGTGTAGGTAGTGTTGTCACATCTCTGCTTGACACTCACCTCTATGAACATGTCTCATGCATTCTCTATATTTAGACCTCACATCCAAAGCAGGCCAAGTGAGAACAACTAGACCTGACAATTAGAAACAACTTGAGCTGTGAACTAAACACCCACGATTTATAGAAAAGCCACTGATTTCCATAAAAGATTTTTGCTGAAGTAGGATTTCCTGGAAGAGGTCCATTAACATTCAGTTTCCCTTTTAGAAATCCAATTTGTGTACAGATGGAGAGAGAACACGACTCTTCCTGTTTTTCATTTCTATAAACTATTCGGCTTTCCATGGAGGTCACAGCCGCTCTGGGACAGATGACAGCGGTATGCAAAGAAAACAATAGAGTGGCTGTGGGGCTTCTAATCATGCAGATACATCTGAAGTACAAGACTAGTTCAGCTGTAGCATAAGCTGTGGGGAAAGGGTGAGAAACAGCTTCCCTTGGAGGTCTCCAAGAAAAACGTGGCTAATCCTCTGCTGGGAAGCATGCTTTATGGAGCTACATGAACAAAACACTAAGCAGACGGGAATATGTGCAGGAAAGTGGCAGGAGGGTAATAAAGTGTGCAAGTGTGCATGTTTAGGGGCAGTCACTAAAACCCCATGGTTGAAGAGTCATGTGAAACATTAGGTGAAATCCGGCTCCTCATATGAGCACCAGAAGCAGAGGCAAGCTACCGTTTATGAGTGATTCATGGTCCAGTCAGGGAGCAGTGGCTCACCTTGCTGTTTTCGGGTGATCGTCCCCATCTCCTCAGACCATGGACTTCTAAGCCAAATCACCTAGAAGGCCAAAAGCTTTTAAACCCTAGTGGGAACCATACCGTAGAAGAGAAAGAAAGGTGAGAATGTAAAAAAGACAGACATGCTGGCATAACACCTTATACTTTAACAGCAATTTTGCATTTTGTGAAATGGGGACTAAAGGTTGCAACTAGATCAACCCATCATTGGGTTTATGGCTTATTACCAGTGGGCACAGCCCATCGGGTAATACTTCTGTGTAAAATCACAGCTGCACAAAAGCACCGCTAAGTAGTCATGTGCAGATCACATTTCTTTGAAATGTGGATGAGAAATACCTGGTTGAAAGGTATGCAGAATATACATTTCTGTTTACATTCTGTCCATGTGCTGGTTGGATAGCTTGGCGGTTTACATGTATGGCTATGAAGCCAGAGACTGGGAGTTTGATTCCCTACTGTGCTTCCTGTAAGTAGAGTCAGCTTGTGCAGCCTTGGTCAAGCTGCACTGTTTCAGGGTGTCCCTGGAAGAAGGGAATGAAACTGAACTGGCATGGTGATGACAACAACGATGATGATGATGACGACGACGATTTATTGTGTATGTATCCTCGGCAAATTTTTGCTAGACATAATCCAAACTAATACAGAACGAGAACCCAATCCTAAGTTTTAGTGTTTTAGGGGCTGTCCCCACAAGTTGTACTTTGTACCCTTTGTATGTCTGTATGCACTTTTTATGCCAATAAAGGTAAAGTAAGTAAGTGTATGTGGAAACAGAGGTAGTCAGGAGCTCCTAGTGAGTTCAGTAGAAGCTGCCAAATTTCACAATGCTACTTTGGTACCTGACTCCCTCCTCTCCATGTTTACTCTATTATAGCAAAAGAGAGATTTGTTTCTGTTTTTATGTTGTGCAACACATACATAAAGAGCAGCAGCAGCTAAGTTCAAAGCTGCAAGGCACCAAAGTAATATGGTGGGTTAAAGATAATGGCACTGTTCTGTATCCTGCCTTCCATATGCAGCACAAGCAGGATCAGGCGCATAATAAATGCAAACTGTTCTGCCAACAGTTATTTATGGATTAAATAGCAATGGTAATTTCTCTTTTCTGAACTGTAAGCAGTCCTGATAGCTTGTATTGTAATACGATAGCTCCCAAGAGTGTTATTCCATCTCCGGTTAATTTAACTTAATGTCATGGATATTATAAGTAATTCTCTAATATTTGTGCCAGAGTGGATCTTAATCCAGCATGAATTAGAGTTTTCACTTTGGGTACAACTACTTACACATTTACTCGTCTATATTTATGTAGAAGTGGAAATTTATTTGTACAGCTGAACCAAGTACTTAAAGGCGGCTTTAAATCAATGAATGTATTAGATTAAAATGTATTTTAAAAATGTGTGTGTGTGTTTAAAAATGAATTCCAGTTTAGGATTTCAAATTCAAAAGGTTGCAATATTCCCTTTGAAAGAGTGGAACCCCTTAGTGTATGTACACTACAGTTTGATACTCTATTAGCTGCCACAACTCCTACAAATGGATCCCTAGGATTTATGCTTAAATTCTCTGCAGATCGCTCTAACAGAGAACTCTAGGTGTCTCATGAAACCACATATTCCAGGAATCCACAGGTACTTAAAATAAGATCAAACTGTAAGTACACTACAACAATGTAGTGTACATACACTGTCTAACCACTCGTATCCATGGACACCAGCATGATCTCAAATTAAGTTTCCTTGCATGCATATATGTTCCACAGAACTAGATTTCTGCATGCAGTACCAGGCTATCTATGCACATGGTCTCTGACATAAAGCTGGAAACTACAGTTGCGTAAGCAACCAAACAGATGGTAAACAGAATGATAGTGACATGAGATGTGAACCAAAGATCCCACAAATAATTGTAATTCAGGAAGCAGTTCTGGGAAACATCAGTGAACAGAAACTCAAAGCAGCAGTGATTTTGATGATGATGATGATGATGATGGTCATAGGACCAACAATCATGTATTAACAATCATGTGCCTTAAAGTAAATTCTGGGTTATGGTGACCCTTTTCGAGGTTTTCCAGATACAGAATACTTAGAATATTCAGAAGTGGTTTACCATTCCCTTCTTCTAGGAGCACCCTGGTACTGTGGATCTTGTCCATGGCCACATAGGCTGGCTGTGCTCGCAGGAGGCAACTCCCAACTTCTGGCTCTGCAGATAGATACTTACACCATTGAGCTGTCCACAGCTCATGACACAGACAACTCTGCCAGGTTGTTTTTTTCCCCATATTTGAATTTTGTGACTTTTGGAAAGTTCTCATTTTAAAAACGTGAAATAAGGCTGAATTCTCATTCATTTCTAAGGCATGGGCAAATCTGCCAGTTTAACTTTCTTCTACATTCTCATCTTGCGAATTTTGGTCAATTCTGATTAAATTCAAACTAACATGAAATACTCACCTATCCCCATTAGATATGGTAAATTCTATGGCAGGCAGCATTAGACAATAATATGGGGGTAGCGTTATGATGGGGGGGAAATGCAGTGGCACTGCCATTCTCTTGCTTCCCCTGTAGTTTGGACTGCAGTTTCCTTCAGCCCTTGATCTCTTGATAATTTACTGCTGAGAAGCACGATTTGGAAGAGTGGGAAATGGACATTTCTAATCTATCTCTGTTCTTCTCTCCCTTCCTCATAGAATTCAGATCACTGTCTCAAATGAGAAACCAAAAAAATATTGTTTTGCATATCCAGCTCTGACCTCTGATCTTAAACCAGATGGAGCCTCCAGGTGCTGAGAAAGTGGCAAGTCATATTTATTTATTTTTCCTGAATGTCCACCTGACCTTTCAGGCCCACAAACTATCCTAAGAGGGTCCTACAAAAATTTAAAAACAAAAATTATAGCTTAAGTAGGCTTACAACTAATCAAAATCGGCAGGCACAAAAACAGCAGCAGCTACCAATCAGCATGCATAATAAATCAATAAGACACTGAGGCAAACAGAAAAGTTTAGCGTTTATTGAAAGACTGATACAAAAAGGCCAGAGGTATTTTCGTAGGTAGAAAATTCTGCAAAGTCTTGAGGAACTGTTGTTGCCAAGAGTTTCACTGGCAGATGATCTTCTACTGGCCTTTTTCACCACATCAGCCCAAAACTGCTTGTTTGGCCATTCCATAGAATTGTAATGTTGAGACTAATAAATATCTATGGATTACTTAATCCTCCTGCCCCTAGACCTGAGATTTAATCAGTCTTTGATAACTGAGCACTTTCCTATAAGTTTTCCTAGTTGGAAAATTGTTTAGCTGTTTCTGAGCCCAATTTTGACCTTCATTAAAAATAATAATCGTGTACTGTTAAGTCAACTCTGGTGACCCTTTTCAGGGTTTTCCAGGCAGAGAATACCCAGAAGTGGTTTACCATTCTCTTCTTCTGCAGGTACCCTGGGACTGTGCAGCTTGCCCAAGGCCACACAGGTTGGTTCTATTCCCAGAAGGCACAGTGGGGAATCAAACTCCCAACCTCTGGCTTTCTAGTCAGATACCTACCTAGAATTGGGGACAAACTGCTGTCCTGATTCATGGTCCATCAGAGTTGACAAACCATGAATTTCTTCCCCAAGAACTGACAAACAATGAATCAGTTGGTCAGTTTTTCAGGCTCTTTTTTTAAGCTGAGGGCCTCCAACAACCTGCCCCCGCCCCCTTCTCACTGCCCCGTTGCCTCTCTACCTTTACCACTTCCGTCTGTGCCTGCAGTCCACACTGCTGCCACTGCCACCTCCATCTGCAATGGCCTGCACTGCAGCAGCTTCCACTGTGGCCATCCACTGCTGCCCACTGCACTGGCCTCTGCCATCATGTCTTGTCTTAAGGGACAATGGCTGCCCTTTGCAAAGATGGAAGCTGTGGCTTACCTGAATTAAGGGAAGCTGGAACTGCCATCTTTGAAAAAGGCAGCCATTGTCCCTTAAGACAGGCAGTGGAGGCTGTCACAGTGGGAGGCAATAGATGGCAGCAGTGACAGGCTGCGGTGAGTGGTGGAGGTGTCAGGCAGTGGCAAATGGTGGCAGTGGCTAAGGAAGGGAGGGGCAGGGGGCAGGCTGTGGGTGTGGGTGGTTGTGGGGCTGTTTGGTGGGCCCATAGGCAGAATGTGAAGGCTATAGACATTGTCTATGGGGTACAAAGAAATATAGAGAACAATTCATCCCTTTGCATTCATTGTCGTCTTTGAAAATGCTGAATGTGAAGGGACCAATATGAAACTAATCAGCAATTATTAATGAATATTGCAATTTTTTTTTATTCATCCCCATGCCTATACTGAACTTACCAAGCTCTCCAGCCAGCTTGACTTTCATTAGAGCCCCATTGTGTTTCCATTCATTGTTATGGATACTGGGGCTAGGAGATCATAATTTCTGACACTAGCTCCCCCCTCCATGATCTCATCTTTGTTGTCTTCTATAGCTAGAGTCACAAAAAGGAGGCAAGAATGGACCAATCAGTCAATTTCTCATTCACATCAGTTTTACTTATTTCAATGTATAAGTTAATTCATATTCCTGCACCACTCTGATTGAAAAATGCACAGTCTTGCATTATTTATAAAATCCTTTAAAGAGACAGTATCTTTTTTGTATACATTGCACCCTGAAAATAGCAATTTCTATTATCTTTTAACCAAATATATTTGAACTGAAAACTGCATCAGAAAAAAGTTTGGATGTTGAAGGGTAACGACATTTTGGTCCATTTACAGTCCTTGTCTACGGTAATCGCAAATCAGGTTGGTTCACATACAGATGTAAACCCAGTGAACCTTCCTGTCTCTCCAGATTTTGGAAGCTCTAACATTAGTGAGTAATTAACCAAGAACATTATAATGATTTTTTCCATTTCTCAGTATTTCTGTGATTATAGCTATTTTAAAGTACTAGGGAAGATGGGCAAACTCAAGGAAGAAAAAAGCTCCCTATTATATTGCCACTATCACACCTCAGTACGTCTCTGTATTCTGACAAGAGAAAAATTTAGAAATGGAGAATTCTTGAATTCTTCTTCTTCTTCTTCTTCTTCTTCTTCTTCTTCTTCTTGAAAGGCTATTTCAAATCTGGATATTTCTTTATATTTTGGATGAAAAAAAAACTCTATATTTCCTTTTTAACTCCAGAGAAACAAATTTGTCCATCAGTGTATAGGACCTTGAGTGTTGGGCTCTTAAATCCCTGGTTTGTATCCTTTTTTAAAACAGTGGGCTCATCCAGGTATGGACAATTTGTTCTGCCTCTTTTGCCATTCCCCTTTGGTTTTGCCTCCCAAGGTTCTGTTTGCCTCCAAAGAATGGGATTTTTTGGGATCCGTTTCCATAAGAAGATACAAAAGGGGAAGAAGGAAAAAAAAGACAGGTCAAAGTTTCTTTTACATTCTCATCTTCCCCTTTTTGCATCTTCTAGAAGTGACATACCACTCCCCCCACTTTTAGGGGTAACAAGGAAGGCACACAGGATATAGCTATTATCTTTAAATACACACACCACACACCCAATTCTTAAGATTTACGTAGTAGCAAGAGGAGCGAGGTACAGGCCTTCTTGAGCACAAGCACTGCTTTTCTCTTTACTTCTTTTTATCTCCTCTTTATCTCAGCTTTGCCATTGGTGGTGAGACAGTTAACAGCAATTTTCAGATATTAAAGCCCGCCGTTTCCTGTCTTGAGGCTCCCAAAGATCTCCCCAGATCAAAAAGAGATTAATGTCCATTATTGATGACATCACCTGCCTTATGATTACAAAGCTGTGCAACAGGATTTCACCCAGAGTCTGAGAGTTAGAATGACACCTGTTTGTGAAGAAGTAGTGAATACAAATGTGGTCTAACTGGTACTTGTATCAAAACAAGCATCTGCCTGTAAGGACAATGAAGTGTTCCAAATTATCAAGAGGAAAAGTAAACAGTGTTATGTATTGTAGAATACGATAACCTGAAACACTGTTCTGGGAATAGTTATACCTGACACAAATGGGAGAGAAACTTATATTTTGAAGATAATTGATTCTTATAACATAAATGTGAAGATAATTCTTCACATTTTAGAAAGCCCAATTAATTTTTTTTGGGTTCAAAACAGGGAGAAAGAGAATGTAATTTATACATTAACTGTGCTGCAGTATTTGCATCCATTATGCTTATATCCTCCTGTTCAATGTCTGCATATATTTCTGTTATTAATTTGTCACTGCAGTGTATCAGGAAGGGGTTCACAAACCACACCAAGAATTGGATTTATAAATTATTCCCTCACACAGTTTCCTGTCAGCCTGCAAGTTTTTCATTTACAAATATGAAATATTTAACAAATGTAACTTAGATGTCTTTTCTACTACATGCTTCAACTTTACATAACAGATTGTTTATAACTGTGTTGCCCTTCTACCTAATGGATGCCCTAAGGGAATGTTGTTCGCTTTGAGACTCAACTCAGCTACATATTTCAATAAACAACTCCTGAAGCCCAAATCTTGCTCAGCACAGTGAACATTAATCAGGACTCTATCCGAATGGAATATTTGCTACCGCTCCCTTTGGGAGAAAACAGGAAAGTGATATACATCGAATATGCACACTACAGTCACAATCACCAAATTAGAATGGCAAGAATATGGTCACATATTCTGAGCATTATCAAACAGTTCATCTGATATGAATCTCACCTTGTCATGTCAGTTCCCAATTTGACAGATGAAACACATCAGTATCCTTGAGTATCATCTTACAAATTTTGAGGGGTGGGCAGTATTTTGTTTCAGCTGCTGTATATGCATTTTGAAAGGCCAAAGTAAAATCACCTGCAAATAAATAGAGTAAATAATTATTGACATGTTATTTGCGATTGTTAGGAAATCATATAGGGGCATTACTTTTACTATCCCACTTTATTACATGGGCCAGAATCTTGCTAAGGGGTTTACTCCAAGGCAAGTGAAAAATCTGCAGCTAATTAACAGGATGCCAGTTGCATGGTTGGTTGCATGCTGGTTGCAACCAGTCACATAATTGGCACCTTGTTAATTAGCTTCACCACAACTCACTTGATGTCACTTACTCTGGAGTAAAATCCCAATGGGATTCTGGGCACGATACATTATCTGTTTCATTTTATTTAAACATTTATAGCCAGCCCTATATCATAGGATCTCAGGGCGGGTTACAAAACAGTAACAGTTATGTATTTTTCATAAAGGAACAAGCAAAATAACCAAACAGTAAGGCAGCTAGTTGCAATATTAAGATGTTAAAATGTTAAAGAAAACCTGCAATACAAATTAGAAAGTAGGATCACTGAATCAAAAGAAGTTTAGTAAGTCGAAATATATATAAGATCAGAAGCAAATGTTACAGATAGCCCATAATTAGAGCCGAAAGCATGTTGATGTTGCAGATTGAAACAGTCTTTGAGGATTTGTGAAATAAGATTTCAAAGGAACTCTTTGCTTCAGTCCTGAAGATGAATCACCAGACAAAAGAATGGAGATTGTGACGTGACACTCAAATGGTTTCATTGTTTAACAAATGTCTGTTTCTAATCACAGGATAGTTCTAACCTCTGATTCTGGCCTATTTTGCATTGATTCAAGAGAGCTAAGCTAACTAAGAACTGGATTTAAACCTTAAACACTTGGTAAAAAAGATTGTAGTCTGGAGTCATAGGCAAAAATCTTGCTAAGAGCAGGGATCTTTCCTGCACAGTGGGGACACCATCATATGCAATGTTCCTATGGAACAGTCACTCAATTCTGTGACCTGTTTTGCCTATACAGTCATGTCCCACTCGACTATTACCCCGTTTAACGATGAATCCGCTTAATGTTGAAGTTTTTGCGATCGCAACAGCATTCGCAAAACAATGTTTAGATTGGTTTTTTTTTTCACTTCACGTTGATCGGTTCCCTCTTTTGGGAACTGATTTTCCGCTTTACGACGTTCAGCAAACAGCTGCTCGTCGGGTTTCAAAATGGCCCCCCCTCTGTTTTCTAGGACAGATTCCTCGCTATACAGGCACTGAAAATGGCCGCCGTATGGAGGATCTTCGCTGGACGAGCAGGTATTCATCCCATTGGAATGCATTGAACTGTTTTTCAATGCGTTTCAATGGTTTTTTTAATTTTGTTTGATGATGTTTTCGCTCTACAGCGATTTCGCTGGAACAAATTAACATTGTCAAGCGAGGCACCACTGTATTATTAGTAGAGGTGTCAATTTATTTATTTTTTTGGACTACAACTCCCAGAATTCCACTAGCAGCATAGTCCAAAAACAGAAATCTGAACACCACTAATGATCGGGTGGCAGATTCTGAGCTTCTACAAACTAAGACTATAGGTAGTGAATTGTGTTTGTGACTGTTGTGATGCAACATGCCCTTATCCAAGAACAACAACAACAAAAAAGTCCCTGAAAGTTAGAATAATAGCGAGCGGGGGGGTCCAGCTGAGAGATTTGAAATACACTTTAGTATACCTCATTGAGATGAGATATTAATAGGGGACAAACGTTGCCACCTTGCTTTCCAAACAGAAAAGCAAAATTAAAGGAGAGTTGGGAGACAAGAGTGGGCAATGAGAGCGACTATCAGCAGGAAGTCAAGAACTAGGCTGAACTTTCTTTACCTTATGCAGGCATTATTTGAGCATGTTCACGAAACCTGTGAGGCAAGGGAGTGCCACTCTCCTGTCATCAATCCTTTTGCCCTCCTGTGAGTGCGGAGTGATTCTCCAAAATGGAAAGTCTCTACTGCCCATGGAGGTTCTCCGTGTGATCTTGAAACCCTGTTTTTCCACAAATATGAGACGATGCTTAGTTCTCTGAAAGTCACCATCCGTGCATAAAAACAGAAATGAATATAGGGTCAGGATATCTCCTTCCTCAAGTTTCTGATATACGGGCTTAAAAAAACCATCCACACCCTACATAGGGCTTTCAGGTCTCAAAAATTCCTCCAATTGAAACGGAATTCTTCCAAGCCCCCACCCAACTCCCCAGAAATTTAGACTGGATTATTTGAATTGCCCACTGTCAATCTGTTCAGATTACTTATCTTTACCAGATACTAGGTGATGCTAGTGTCAGCATAGAGTCTTTCTGAGCCATGTTGTCTCGGGTGTTCAGGGAGCTGTACTCCAAAAACATAAATTCCCCATGTCTGTTGCTTCTAAGCTCTGGTTAGGAGTATAATTAAAATGGCAGTAAACCCCAGCTTCTCATTTACAGTACACTGAGAACATGTATTAGAATGGTCCATACTAGTGATGTATACAGTACATTCCTGGCAGTTCACTCTTCCCTACTGCAGGTAAAGAACTGATCTTCATCAAAGAACTAGTGGAGGCTGACGGATAGCTGTCTTTCAATTGTCCTTTACTATCCTTTCCCTCTCAGTCCACTTAAGATGGAAAGTTTCCTGAATAAGTTACAAACTGAAGAGTGTAGTTTATTAATGGGCTGACTAGATTCTGATCATTTTATTTGTTTTTATTCACTATCAATAATGAGTTCTTTCCCTTGGCTCTCCGCAAATTTCATATGTATAATGCAAACCTCATGGTAAGGAGAGAGTTTAAATGTATTAACTATAGGCAAGGAAATCTTTTGAATAATTTTCCTTCTGGATAAGATACATCCTGTATATTTTTTCTGCTCTATGACAAGATTCCTGCTTTATCTACCCTTTATGCAATAAAAGCTGTTGATTATATAGTCAGCCCATTTTGATTGTCCATAATTTAATCTGTTTTCAGCAGGTTAAGCAAAAATGATCCTTTAATTGTAATTGATGACTCAAAATGAACTTTCTCATAGCAGGAAGGAAAAGCTTAAATACTTCAGATGATAATGAAGTTTTATATTGCAAGCTTGCTTTTCATCCCTCAGGATTCGAAAGTAAGTTACATCTTATTAAACAGCAATATAGAATGAATTATTGGGCCTGTGTAATTACTTAGTCTCTTGCTTCCTGATCCTGTACTGTGACAGAGTGGAGACAATTCATTTTTAGCACATTCTCTGCAAAAACTTCTGTTTACCAAGTTACCTTCTAGCCCTTTTTAGACACCCTTCATTTATAAAATAAAAAATGGAAGGGAGTTGTTTAATATCAATCACAGTCTTAGCATTTGTAGTGACCTTATGCTGCAATGTGGTTGTTTAATTTGATTTTTTTGTTTTTTTAATAATTTGTACATTTGCTTTGTTCTATATTTTTACTCTGTTTGTATTCTTCAATGTAAACTGCCCAGAGTAATGCCCATTTACTAGTCAGATATTATACAAGCTTTTTAAGATAGATAGATAGATAGATAGATAGATAGATAGATAGATAGATAGATAGATAGATAGATAGATAGATAGATAGATAGATAGATAGATAGATAGATACATACATACATACATACATACATACATACTGGCAGCCACTCCGATAGAATAGTTTTAGTTCATTAGGAATAGACCTCAATGTACATTAGAGTTTGAAGAGTGTCAAGCTGAAGCTATACATAACTAAGGAAAGATGTGCCTGGGGCCCAGTGCATAGGAGCATAAAAACATAGGAAATCATGGTATGTTGGTAAGGCCCTTAGTTTGGCAAGCCCAGTGTTATCAGCTTTGACAGACAACAGCTGTAAGATTCTATCCCAGTCCTACCTAGAGGAAGTCAGAAGAGTAATTCGCAAGTCCTTCATTTGGAGTTTGGAATGCAAAATTCCAACCATGCTTACAAGGGAAGGTGCTGGAAACTACCTCCCAGCTGACTTTAAAACCTAACTCTGAATTCATCACATATTGGCAGACTGAACATGGTATCTGCCATGAATTTTAAAGACTCTAACTTGCATCTTTTCTGCACTATCCATGAAGGGGTGGTGGCCAGCCTGAAAAAGTGAGATTAGCTCATGAAAACCTGCAATTTGTATGATTTTTTAATGGTTAAACAATGGCTTTACCTTATTCTTGCACTTGTGTAGCCCTGCCTAGAGGTGTCAGTTTGAGCCCTGGCCTTCTGCATCTGAAGTACATGAGCTGCTGCTGTACTATGGCCATCCCACAAGTCATCTCCCCATTGCCCAGTAATAGACAGCCTCAATACATAATTACATTCAATTTTCTAGATAGGAAATTTTCCCCCAAAATCTGCCTTAATTACAACAGAACCACTCTGCTTGCACTTCTCACCATGGAAGAGGTGACACAACTAAAATAAAGAAGGAATGGGACAAGGATGCAGGTGGGTTGTGTGGGTTCGAGAGACACAAATAGGTAACCTCTGCAGAATAGGATTGAAATATTGGTGGGGGCATCTATCTGATTGTTTTGCCTAATTCTCCAGCTTTCTTGAACAACTGGTTTCTTTGTGCTTCTGCCAATGTCATTAAAAGTGAATATGCTTTGGCCAAGACTAGATGCAGATGCACATGTGGGTGCTTTGTGTTTGCAGTGAAAGGGGCTGTCCATATGGCCTTCTCATTAGGATTTGCGATAGAGGTGGGCACGAATCACCAAATCAGTTCTATCTGCCAGTTCATTTTTTGGCCAAACAGGTGTTCAGTAGTTCCCAGCCCTATCTCCTCTGGTGGGTGCCAACTCAGAGGCAGTGCCTGGATGAGGTAGGGCAGTGAAGACAGGATGCTGCCTGTGAGTGGGTACCTGCCAGAGGAGGTAGACTGGGAAGCACTGAACACCTGCTTGGATGGTGGTTCATGCCCATCTCCATTTGTGAGAGGTTCATACACTGCCTGTGAGATACTATACTATATGTGTGCTTAAAAATTGGAATATTATCACATTGAGAGAGGGAGGGAACCATGGTTGACTGAAATCAGTTGGTTGGCTGGAGATTACATGGGGGGCACAGAATATATATTCAATATTCCAGCACATATATAGAGAAGTATCTCACAGGCAGCGTACAGCAGGGATGGGATTCGAGATTTTGACTTGTTAAGCATGATGCTGTGATTAGAAAATTCCAAATCCACAGATCGACTCTAAATTCACACACCACACAAACTTTAGAGTTCTATATTGTGGAATTTTATAGAGAGAGTTTGATCTTAAAGATTAAACAGATACATTGAATGTTAAAGAATACAGTAATGGCCTCTATAGAAGACTTCTAATTTTATATCATTCATATTTCATGTTCTAAGGACCGTAACAATGAGCTTAGTGATATTTTTTCCCTGATGGCAGTGCTATGCCAGCCGCCTTGGGGTGAGTCAAACAATAGGAGGCAGGAAACCCCAATGGCAAGCGAGGAAGAGGCAAAGCTTTCAGGCCAAAGTTCAGCAGCCGGAGTAGTCGTGCTGAGGAGCTCCTGTTTCCTTCTCACTTCCTTTCCACAGATATCTCCCTTCCAATGTGCTGTACATGAAGCTGGTTGGCCAACAGTAACCCGCACAGACCTTTCTCTGCCAGTCAGTCTAGACTTAAGACTAGAGATGCGGATGAATATAAAAACAGATTGCTTTTTCCAGCGAAAATAGCCAATTCATTAAATATTCATCTAGCAGTATTTCTGGGTTCCAGAGACCCCCACGAATACAAAGGGATGCATATTTACTCATTTTTATTCATCCTTCATATATAAAAAAACCATTCTGCCTACCAGCTGCCAATCAGCTGATCAGTGGCAGATAGGCAGCCACCACACCACACCCACCCCATCCTCTTCCTTTCCCTACCTTAGGCCCCATGCAACCCTGCCCCACTCCCACCGACACCCTCTTACCTTAATCGCTGCTGCCAAGGTCTTGGCCTGCCTGAAGGGAATCCAGGCTGCCCTTTGCAGAGATGGCAGCTGCAGCTTCCCTACCCTATATGAAGCCACATCCACCATCTTTGCAAAGAGCAGCCATTCTCCCTTTTTACATGCCATGGCTGCAGAGGCCCGATGGAGACCTGGCAGCAGCTATTAAGGTAAGGGGGTGTCAGTGGGAGTGGGGTGGGGGCTAAGGTAGGGAAAGGAAGGGGTGTGAGGGTAGGCTGTTGGGGTGGCTGGCTGTATGGGGGGTGGCTGACTATCGGTTTCTGATCAGCTGATCTGTGGCTGGTTGGCAAAATGGGCTTCTGTGCCATGTGGTAAACTCTCCTGGGGGGACCGAATTTGTGGGTGAATAACTCAGATGTCCAATATCCAATCTTCACCAAAATTGCCAAGCGTGTTGGGGAAAGACACAGCTGTTATGAATCTGTTATGATTCTGAAGTATCTAATTACCTGGGGGAAGCTTTCCTGGGGGGGGTCCTCTTTGTGACTATATACCTCAGGAGTCTGTGATCCAATGTTCACCAAACTTTCAGGAGTTGTAGAGAAGTGTCTGTGGAAACGTCCTTGCAAATGTGGTATCTCTAAGTTGTTGGGAGCCAGTGTTATAGCCATATAAATTGCAGATGAATCAACAGATCGATTCATTGGAGAATATTCGTATATTCGTATTCACTGATTCATTACCCTTGACGAATAATGGATCAAAACAAATTGTCATTTTTTTATTTCTTCCCATCTCTACTGAAGACACTAGTGGGAAAGCTTACAGGCACATTGCAAGCAACTGATAGGAAAGCAATGTGAAAGTAATTTATAGTGCATTTTCAGCACTCTCATCTGAGGCAAAAGAAGAATCTAATGCCCCCTTATTTACACATACAGAAGTGTACAGCACTGGCTGTGGACTCTAACTCTGCACTGGCAATGGGATCAGGCTCCACACACTATTTCAAACTGAGGACAATTTAGTGGTACAGAAGAGACTCTAAAGACCTCCCTAAACAGAAGGGAAAGACAGTGTAAGGGTGTATGTGGTCACGAGGAACGTTTGAAGGGAGGCTATTGCCACCTCCAAAGCATCAGCAGCTTGAGGAAGCTGCCTTTCTTTGGCTCATGATAAGGCCATGAGAAGTTGCAATTAATGAGTTACTTGTAATTCATTATTTTTTCCACAAGTTAGTTGCAGTGTGATTGTACGTTCTAAGGAATATTATCACTTTTGCAGTGTCACTCAGTAATAACATCACCTAGTTGTGTTTTGTAGTATAGCACATCACATTCTATATATGTTTAATCACCCACCCAAGAAAGCCCCTGTTTTAGTGGCAATTTTCAAATATTTAAGGCTTCTGCCACTATCACTCTATCCCCAAGGTCTTTCCCAAGACCAAAGAGATCCTAAGGGAACCCGGAAACCTGTGGGGTGAAGTAGGGGTAATAAGAAACTTTTTCTTAACAGAATGTGACTATGACTGAGGACATTGTCAGGCTTATGTGGTACAACTTTATATTGCTGCATTTTAGTCAATAATTAATCAGCATTTGTACAGCATTTTTACAGAGCAACCCTATACATGTCTATTCAAAAGTAAAGCTCACTGATTTGAATGAAATTTCTCCCAGGCAAGTGGGTACTCTTAACCTGGGATTACACACTGTTGAATTTAAGAAAGCTTACTTCTAAGTAGACATGTGTAGAATTAATCATTAGCTTCTCAGATGGAATTGCTATGCAAAAAATGCAATTATTACTAAAAATGAAATGTCTTGGGTATTTTTGTTCATCCTAGCAACAACAGTGTAGAAGATTGATTTCCTTTCCATTAAAATTGTACATTGTACTTATGACCCAAGGGGCTTAACATAATATATTGGGTAATCACAACAGTAATAATAATAATACATTTCATTTATAGGCATCCGTGCCTGAAGGCCATTTGGCATCTTATAAAATAATAAAACCAGCTTTCCAATACAGAAAACCCCAAGAGTTTGTAAACAAGCCCCACTCCCATTCCATCCCACCGACTCAGTAACTATAAAGATAAAATATTACAAAGATCTAAGCAATGAAACAAAATCATACAAATTTAGCCCACTTATCACTGGAATGTGAAACCAATGTCTGGGCTGAAGCACTTCAAACTGCAAATAATTGAATCATTGCCTGAATGTACCTCATGCAAAAATAAATGAATAAATAAATGCTCTGATGGTTGTTGTGGGTTTTTCAGGCTCTTTGGCCGTGTTTTGAAGGTTGTTCTTCCTAACGTTTCACCAGTCTTTTTGGCCAGCATCTTCAGAGGACAGGAGTCAGAACTCTGTGTTCTGGTGTAGTATGTGAGATAACTGAGTATTTATAGCTATGGGACCAGCTTTTGTCCTTTTCAGGAGATGGGTGACCATCCAAACAAACTGCACCAGAGCACAGACAGAGTTCTAACTCTCCAGGTAATCTCACTTGGATGACTGAGAATCTTCACAGATCAATTACCTAATGTTTATGCACAGAGAAAACTAGCATATTCAGGGAAGACAAGCCTAGAACCCACTGTAGAACACAAAGGAAACTTTCTTTTTGTAGGGAGGCACATTCTGTCATATTACCATCAAGAATAGATGTAAACCTGTGTCTATGGTGTACCTGTTGCCAGTAACGAAACCTTTTTCAGTTGTTATAATAGCCAACTTTGAACATGTAGAGTGTCTGGTATTACCTTCCCATTGTTGCCATTTCCCTCATGGCTTTGGTACCAAGTATGAAAAGGAAGGTTCTTCCTTGTGCCGGAACCCTGGAAAAACCTGGCAGGTGACAGGACTAGGAGCTCCTTTCAGAGTTCATAATACCAGCCAATATAAAATCTGAAGAGGACTAGAGAGGCATTTCAGCTTTAAAATGGGGTATGAACCCCAATGGGGGTGTGAACTTTACAAATGCTGGGGAACCACCATTTCCAGCATGTATTTGATGATGTGGACTTTGAGCCACAAAAGCTCACATAGGCGCCACTGTTGTTGTTGTTGTTGTTGTTGTTGTTGTTGTCGTCGTTATCGTTGTCGTTGTTGTTGTTGTTGTTGTTGTTGTTGTTGTTGTTGTTGTTGTTGTTATTATTATTATTATTATTATTATTATTATTATTATTATTATTATTATTATTATTATTATTATTATTATTATTATTCAGTTAGTAAGTTTTCTACTGGACATACTTGTACAGATGAACAGGGCAACATCTTTGGAAACTACACTTTCTGCTTCCTTTGTGTCAATGGCAACCTAGTGGTACTTTCAGAATGGAAGGATCAGCTAACAGGGCACTGTCCAGAGATGGCCTGGAGACAAACCACAAAGGATTTTTTTTTCCTGGGGGGCCTGCTTTGGGGGGCTATAACTCAGATTTCCTCAAATCCAATCTTCACCAAACTTGAAAAGGGTGGGGAGGAGAGTCATCTAAATACATGTTGCAAGACTGATGTCTCACAAGGGGGGGGGGCATTCTACTGCTCAGGGAAGTCCCAAATCACATGTACCACAAAACCTTCCATTTTGTCAGAAAGTTTGTTGATTGTAAATAGCGACAAAACGTGAACCATCACGAAATGCAGCTTTCCCAGTTTGTGTCCATCTCTAGAGCTGACATTGCCCAGGGAATGCCCAAATACACTCATAGTCCCTAAAGCCTATGGTGAGGCTCCTTCCATATCCATGGAAAACCATACCAAAAACAGATACCGTAAGCAAGGGGGGTGGGATCATGTTCAGCTACAGAAATCCAGATAGCTGCATTTCCTGAGATTGCCCATTCCTTAGGCCATTGTTAATGGTGGAACTGAAGTGTAACTGTGTAGCTAAAGGATGACAAAGAAGTAAATTTCAGTAGGAGAAAGAAGAAGATAGTTGATGGTATAGCATGTCTGCCATTGATTGTATTGCTGGACACTGTTCTGCCAGCAGTGGGAGCTAGGACAGGGTATGTAAGATAAAGCCATGGATTCACAGTATCCTAAGTCTCCATCATCCCCCTGTCATGATCCCAATATATGCTAGACTTGTGCATGACATAGCTAATTTCCTCTGTTAGAATAATACACATACTTTCCAAAACCCTCTCTAGGTACAATTAATCAGAAGGTCTTTGGATGGTGGCTTTTCTGCCCTTACCGTATTTGCCGGTGTATAAGATGACTTTTTGGCCCTGAAAAACATGCCTCCAAGTGTGTGGGGGGGTCATCTTATATACCGGGTGCACTTCCAGCAAACCCTCCCTCTCTCCCAGCGAAGTCACTTACCTGGTAGTGAGACCGAGTAGACCTAGCCTGCCCCTCCTTGGTAGCCTGGGAACAGCCTGAATCTAGTGCTGAATAGCTGACTGTCGGGAACCAGCAGAATGGCAGCAGCCATTTTGAGATGACCACATGGCTGCTGCCTCTCCAAAATGGCTGCCGCTTCTCTGCTGTCCTTCTTCCAGCAAACCCTCGCTCTCTCCCAGCAAAAGGAACCAAAAGCAGCAACACAATCTCTCCCCGTGATGCAGCCAAAGCAGAATCACGCATGTGGAAGAGCGGGTAGTCTTATATAGCAAGTATATAACAAACTCTACATTTTGAGTGAAAATGTTGGGGGGTCGTCTTATACGCCCAGTCACCTTATACGCCAGCAAATACGGTAATTCCCTTCACTTTACTTCACCAGCACCACAGGATTGCTCCATGGCTGACTTGAAAAGGCAAGAGTTAGGTCTGGCTTCAAAAGACCCAAATGGTTTGTTTAGATAGCATTGCTGCGTGAGCCACCTTCTGGAGTGGAAGGGGTAACATAGTAACCTTCAAATATCTTTTTATTACCTACGAAATATATTAATTGATTTTGCTAGTTCCCAAATTTGGCACAATTTATTTTGAGTGTCGTTATTTATATTATTACAAGAGGTTGCCCATATCTTTCATGGTGTAGAAAACCATTTATTTTTGACAGTTTGGCCAAGAAAATGGTGCACCTAATCTATGTGTAGATAAATTAAAAGGCCATCTTTTTGAGTAAGCTCCACTAGAAAAATTTCGCAGTACCCTGTAGCTGTTTATGATCTTTGCTGTATCATTCATCTCCTTGATGATAAAGTCATGTTAGGTATAGTTGTATTAGGAATGGAAAGAGGCTATTTCTACTCCTGCTGTGACTGAAGAAGTAGATTCCTGAGGTACAGGCATATTTTGGTCTGATCTTATGAAGCTCTGGGTTTAATTTTCAAATCCCTTTGTAAATAGGAGTTCAGCTGTTGTCAAGAATGAATGCTTTTCCTGTCTATACCACACACTAGCTAGGTATAGAGGGAAAATCAAGAAGGAGAAAGAGGGTTGTGTGGTAGAATGGTTCATTTACTTCTGCCTCCAACTTTTTTCTGGCTTCAGACATGTTCCTCATCCACCTAATCCCACCTCTTGGGACTTGTAATGAGACATGTATCCTATAACATAGAATGGTCTCTTTGTGGCAAAGGCATTTGATTCAGACTTTGTGGTCCATCTTTTGAACCAAAAATAAACTTTTTTTATTTTTATTTTTATTGTTGCATTGATTATGCTGCTTTTGTGCAAGTTGTCCTGGAAACATAATCCAACTCCAGTCCTGTTTACAAGTACCACTTGCTATCTCTTCAAGGCCTATTTCATATATATAAATAGTGGAATGAGCAATAGCAAAATGATTCCAATATTGTCTGCTGAAACATCCACAAAAGCTGTATACCATCAAGTTGGATTTGACTTATGGTAACCCTGTGCATTATTTATTTATTTATTTATTTATTGGACTTATATACCGCTCCATAGCGCTACAAGCACTCTCCGGGCGGTTTACAATTTAATTATACAGGCTACACATTGCCCCCCCAGCAAGCCGGAAGGATGGAAGGCTGAGTCAACCTTGAGCCGGCTACCTGGGATTTGAACCCCAGGTCGTGAGCACAGTTTTAGCTGCAGTACAGCGTTTTAACCACTGCGCCACGAGGCTCCTTTAGTGACTTTCAAAAGGTTTTCTCATGAACAACCCTATTCAGATCTTGAAAACTCAAGAGCATGGCTTCCTTTGTTGAGTGATTCCATCTCAAGTTCAGTCTTTCTTTTTTTCTACTTTAATGTTTTCCCAACGTTATTATCTTTTCCTTTGAGTCTTCTTATGATTGATCCAACGTATGATAGCCTCATTTGAGTCTTTTCTACTTCTAATGAAAATCCAGGCTAAATTTGATCTAGAGCTCACTTACTCGTCTTTCTAGTAATCCTCACCATCTCTAAAACTCTCCTCCTCCTCCAAATGAATAATATTTTCGCCTGCAGTTTTCTTCATGGTCCAGCTTTCATATCAAGATATAGAAGTCTGGCATAACATAGTACAGATGACCTTGGTATTCCTCTCTAGTGGCATATCTCTTAAACTCTAAAATCCCTTCTAAAAATCCCTAAAACCACTAAAGTCTTGGGGGAATGGAATGCTGTTTACCTGTACAAGTGGTTGGAATCAGCAGACTTGGGAATGCAGAAATGCTTACACATACAGACACCCACATCAGCCCAGTAATGATAGAGTACAGTCAGGGAGGATGAATTGGGGTCTAGCCTTTTGGGGACACAGAAAACTTAGTGAACGGAATTGACATCTAGAGATGGGCACTCATGCATTGAGGTGGTGATATTCAGGAATAAAGGCATCTGGTTTATCAGAATCAAACAAAGGGCAAAAAGGATTATCAGGGCATTGGAAACCAAGCCGTATGAGGAAAGACTGAAAGAACTCGGCATGTTTAGCTTTGAGAAAAGAAAACTGAGGGGAGATATGATAGGGTATGATCTATTCTCAGTCATCCCAGAGTGCAGGACATGTAGGAATGGGCTCCAATTACAGGAAGCCAGATTTATACTCATATCAGGAAAAACTTGCAGTTAGAGCAGTACATCAGTGAAACCAATTAACTCTAAAGGTGGTGAGCACTCTGATGCTTGGAGGCATTCAAGAGAAAGTTGGACAACCATCTGTTAGATCTGCTTTGATTCAGATTCTTACACTGAGTAGGGGATTGGACTCGATGGCTTTATAGGCTCCTTCAACTCGATTATTCTGTGATTCTATGAAATTACATGGCACTCTGACAGCAGATAAAGAAGGGAAAATTGCAGTCTAAGAAAGAGAAAAATTATTCCAAATATAAACAGTCATTGGAATGAAAAGACATTAAACAGCTTGAAATCCAAGGAAATGCTCTGAATGGTAAGCTGGTATTTTGTTGGCTACATGGAATTGCTTCTTTTGAAATTAGTACCAAAATACAGTGGTGACTCGCTAGACAGTTACCCCGCATGACAGGTTTTTTTTTTTGCTAGACATTGACTTTTTGCAATCACTATAAGGTAAAGGTAAAGGTTCCCCTTGACAATTTTTGTCCAGTCATGTCCGACTCTAGGGGGCGGCGCTCATCCTGCTCTTCAAGCCATAGAGCCAGCGTTTGTCCGAAGACAATCTTTCCGTGGTCACATGGCCAGTGTGATTTAGACACAGAACGCTGTTTACCTTCCCACCGAGATGGTACCTATTTATCTACTCGTATGCTTTCGAACCGCTAGGTTGGCAGGAGCTGGGACAAGCAACGGGCTCTCACTCCATCACGTGGATTCGATCTTACGACTGCTTGGTCTTCTGACCCTGCAGCACAGGCTTCTGCGGTTTAGCCCACAGCGCCACCACGTCCCTGTTTTGCTATCACTATAGCTATTCGCAAAACAGTGATTCCTATGGGGGAATTTCTCTGGACAATGTTTGGTCCCTGCTTCACAAACCGATTTTTGCTAGACAACAATGATTCTGGCCCATTGGAATGCATTAAACAGGTTTCAATGCATTCCAATGGGGAAATGCTTTTCACTAGACGATGATTTCGCTAAACAGTGATTTCAGTGGAATGGATTATCATCGTCTAGCAAGGCACCACTGCAATATGGATCTTTGTCACTGCCCTAATTAAAATTCTACTCCCCTTATCTATGTTCCTTGTATGGTTCCCTCCCCCAATCTTTATGTTAACAATTGCCTCCCAGTGTAGGTATGCATGTGAATGCCAGGTGGCATCATATTACATGAACACATGGTAGTACCCACCACTAGTTGCATTGTTCATTTCAGTCCATTGTATCAAGTCAACAAGATGCCGGCCACAGAGACTGGCGAAACGTTAGGAAAAACCACCTTCAGAACACGGCCAAGAAGCCCGAAAAACGCACAACAACCAAATTTTCCATAGCCCTTCTCTTGGTGCCAAACAGATCTGTAACCTACTTAAATTTTGTAGTGATTGAGGTAGGAAAGCTGCTGTGTGTTACAGAGGTACACAGCCATTCCTTGGGGAATAGAGCACAGAAAGGATAGATAAGACGTAAGAAATTATACTTAGCTAACCCAAAATATATACTGCAGGCAGGAGGCTGCTGGGAAGTAATGCCTAACTTTCAACACACAATAAAAGTCATTTTGGATCTTCAGAATTCTCCCAAGAGGCATGCTACTGATTCATGTCCAAGGATTAATGCATTTTCTAATATCATTGATCGTGGGGAAAACATTCAGTGACCTTGCTTCACATATAATAAATTAGTGAGTGCTGTGTTTCTGAGTGCAATAGGAACTTTACCTCTCTAGTACAATGAACAGTTGTTTATAAATTTGTTTGCTAATAGAATCGATAGAGGCCATCATCATTAATCACCTTGTACTTTTGACTTTCGGCTTTCCAGAAAGGGGAAAAAAAAGTTTGGTTGTTATACATTGTTGATTTTTCAAATACTGACTCACTGCTTTTTAATGACTTTATCGGGTTCAGCTTTGATCCATCTTGAGACTTCAGTCAAAATCCCAACCTAAGTTCCTGAGAATAAATCCTCCAAAGATTGCAATGAAACTTTCCCCCAATCAATATCTGTGAGATCATAACCCTGGAAATTTAACCTTTTTCGCCAGATTAAAATTTAGTCCACTGTTAACATGGAGGCAAAGTCACTATAGCGTTTTAAGGACTTCTTCAGATAGTTGGGCTTGTCCACAAAAACTCACATTAAAATTTAGCAGTTAGTCTTTTAGGTGCCATGTTTTGTCTTCTTCATTTGTTTTTTTTTTTATTGTTTAAATTTTTTTGCTTGACATGCAAGAACAGACTAACAACAACTAAGTTTTCTAAAACTGTTAACAGATACAGTGGTGCCTTGCTTAACGAGTGCACTGTTTAACAACGAATCCACATAGCGATGCGTTTTTTGCTATTGCTAATGCGATCGCATTGCAATGTTTTGTGGCAAATCTTCACATTGCGATGTTAGGGAAACAGCTGATCGGTGGTTCCAGAATGGCCGCCGGGTGCAGAAAATGGCCGCCCACAGCGTTTTCACGCCCTGCCCTCGCTTACTGAGGCGGCGAAAATGGTGGCTGGATGGGGAATCTTCGCTTACTGGTGAGTTTCCCCCCCCTTAGGAACACATTAAACGGAGTTTAATGCGTTCCTATGGGGTTTTCTTTTCGTATAGCGATGTTTCTGGATAGCGACGTTAATTCTGGAATGGATTAACGTTGCTATGCGGGCCACCACTGTATTTTTAAAATTCCTTTTTTATTTCTTTGTTTTATAGTTGATTTAAGGTCTTTCTAGGCTCCTTTTGGAGTGGGAAGAAGTCATAACTCTGAAGTCAGTGGCTTGTGGGGCAGGAGGAAGGTTTAAAGAATTTGGGAGTGATACAGGTGAAAACTTTTTTCCATGAGTTAGAAGTGTTGATCTCTGACATGGATGTTGGCAAGGCTTTGGGTCTAAGTCCCAACTCTTAGTCAACGTCTGTGGTACCAAGTCCTGAGTACCAAGCCCCAAGTCTGAGCCCCTATTAAAAACAACCTTTTCCCCCCCAGAAAAAAAGGGATGGGTGGGTGAGTTGTGAGTTGAGTCTGAGTCATTGAAAATAACCCCCAAGTCAAATCGGAGTCAAGCCACCGGTGTGACTTAAGTCCGACTTGACGGTGACTCCCGTGACTTGAGTCCCTATTCCTGGTCTCCGAAAGCATGAATATCTCCAGAAGGAAAGGCATCTTTTTTTGCTAACTTCTGTTGCTGAAAGTGGGTACGTTTCTAACAGAAGGTAAATGAACCAAGAAACTACCATGACTGAAACTTTTTGAGAGGTAACCCTGTTCAAGTATTTTTAAAAAGAGAAAGTTAAAATAAATTATTGGGTGAGGAATGACAGTCTTTTTACATTTGCTTGCTTGCTTGCTTGCTTGCTTGCTTGCTTGCTTGCTTGCTTGCTTGCTTGCTTGCTTGCTTACTTGCTTGAAACCCCTACCCACCAAAAAAGAAAAACTGTGATCCAGGATATCTACAAGATATCTACATGCCAACACCCCCTTTCTTACCAACCAACCACAATCTCTGGATAAAGGAATTCAGGCTGCCCTTTGCAAAGATGGCAGCTGCAGCTTCCCTACCCTAAATGAAGCTGCAGACACCATCTTTGCAAAGGGCAGCCAGTCTCCCTTTTTTTACATGCTGTGGCTGGGAGGCCAGATGAAGACCTTGTCAATGGTGATTAAAGTAAGGGGGTGTTGGTGGGGATAGGCTGTGGGGGTGGGTGGCTGTTGGTGGGGGTGGCTGCCTATCGGCCACCAATCAGCTGATCGGTGGCTGGTAGGTAGATTTTTTTTTTTAAGAGGAAGGGGGTGTCAGGGGTGGAGGGGGGTGGAGGGGGGCCGTGCTGCCAGGGTGGTGAGGGGGTGGCAGTGCGGGGCGGTGGCAGCAGGAGGGCAGGTGTGGGTTTTTTTTAAAAAACCCACCACAAATCAACAAATAACCAATATTCATTGCTTCATGGGGGCAACTTTGTGCTTTGTGAGTCGTCAACTCTTGACGACTCACGAAGCAGGACGACTCGCCAAAATGGTGAGTCATCCCCATCTCTACTCAAAATCCTTACTATTCTCATTTCAAATCATATGGAAGGAATGAGAAATTCATGCTCTAGCCCTAGCCCCTCATGGATTGCTGCCTTGTCGTGGCGAAGGGGCTTGAGTAACTCAGAGAAGCTATGGGCTATGCCGTGCAGGGACACCCAAGACGGACAGGACATAGTGGAGAGTTCCGACTAAACGCAATCCACCTGGAGTAGGAAATGGCAAGCCACTCCAGTATCTTTGCCAAGAACACCCCATGATCAGAAACAAAAGGCTAAAAGATATGACGCTGGAAGATGGGCCCCTCAGGTCGGAAGGCGTCCAACATGCTACTGAGGAAGAGTGGAGGACAAGTACAAGTAGCTCCAGAGCTAATGAAGTGGCTGGGCCAAAGCCGAAAGGACGCTCAGCTGTGGACGTGCCTGGAAGTGAAAGGAAAATCCAATGCTGCAAAGAAAAATACTGCATAGGAACCTGGAATGTAAGATCTATGAACGTTGGGAAGCTGGAGGTGGTCAAACAGGAGATGGCAAGAATAAACATCGACATCCTGGGCATCAGTGAACTAAAATGGACAGGAATGGGCGAATTCAGCTCAGATGATTATCATATCTACTATTGTGGGCAAGAATCCCGTAGAAGGAATGGAGTAGCCCTCATAGTCAACAAAAGAGTGGGAAAAGCTGTAATGGGATACAATCTCAAAAATGATAGAATGATGTCAATACGAATCCAAGGCAGGCCATTCAACATCACAATAATCCAAGTTTATGCACCAACCAGCATTGCTGAGGAGACTGAAATTGAACAATTCTATGAAGATTTACAACACCTTCTAGAACTGACACCAAAGAAAGATGTTCTTCTCATTCTAGGGGACTGGAATGCTAAAGTAGGGAGCCAAGAGATAAAAGGAACAACAGGGAAGTTTGGCCTTGGAGTTCAGAACGAAGCAGGACAAAGGCTAATAGAGTTTTGTCAAGAGAATAAGCTGGTCATCACAAACACTCTTTTCCAACAACACAAGAGGCGACTCTATACATGGAAATCACCAGATGGGCAATATCGAAATCAGATTGATTATATTCTCTGCAGCCAAAGATGGAGAAGTTCTATACAGTCAGCAAAAACAAGACCTGGAGCTGACTGCGGTTCTGATCATCAGCTTCTCATTGCAAAATTCAAGCTTAGACTGAAGAGATTAGGAAAAACCACTGGGCCACTCAGGTATAATCTAAACCAAATCCCTTATGAATACACAGTGGAAGTAAAGAACAGATTTAAGGAACTAGATTTGGTGGACAGAGTGCCTGAAGAACTTTGGATAGAGGCTCGTAACATTGTCCAGGAGGCAGCAACGAAAACCATCCCAAAGAAAAGGAAATGCAAGAAAGCAAAGTGGCTGTCCAACGAGGCCTTAGAAATAGCAGAGAGGAGAAGGGAAGCAAAATGCAAGGGAGATAGGGAAAGCTACAGAAACTTGAATGCAGACTTCCAAAGAATAGCAAGGAGAGACAAGAGGGCCTTCTTAAATGAACAATGCAAAGAAATAGAGGAAGATAACAGAAAAGGAAAGACCAGAGATCTGTTCAGGAAAATTGGACATATTAGAGGAACATTTTGCGCAAAGATGAACATGATAAAAGACAAAAATGGGAGGGACCTAACCGAAGCAGAAGACGTCAAGAAGAGGTGGCAAGAATACACAGAGGAATTATATCAGAAAGATTTGGATATCCCGGACAACCCAGACAATGTAGCTGCTGACCTTGAGCCAGACATCCTGGAGAGCGAAGTCAAGTGGGCCTTAGAAAGCCTGGCTAACAACAAGGCCAGTGGAGGTGATGGCATTCCAGTTGAACTATTTAAAATCTTGAAAGATGATGCTGTTAAGGTGCTACATTCAATATGCCAGCAAGTTTGGAAAACTCAACAGTGGCCAGAGGATTGGAAAAGATCAGTCTACATCCCAATCCCAAAGAAAGGCAGTGCCAACGAATGCTCCAGCTACCGTACAATTGCACTCATTTCGCACGCTAGCAAGGTTATGCTCAAAATCCTACAAGGTAGGCTTCAGCAGTATGTGGACCGAGAACTCCCAGAAGTACAAGCTGGATTCCGAAGAGGCAGAGGAACTCAAGACCAAATTGCCAACATGCGCTGGATTATGGAGAAAGCCAGAGAGTTCCAGAAAAATATCTACTTCTGCTTCATTGACTATGCGAAAGCCTTTGACTGTGTGGACCACAGCAAACTATGGCAAGTTCTTAAAGAAATGGGAGTGCCTGACCACCTTATCCATCTCCTGAGAAACCTATATGTGAGACAGGAAGCAACAGTTAGAACTGGTCATGGAACAACTGAGTGGTTCAAAATTGGGAAAGGGGTACGGCAAGGCTGTATATTGTCCCCCAGCTTATTTAACTTATATGCAGAATACATCATGCGGAAGGCTGGACTGGAAGAAACCCAAGCCGGAATTAAGATTGCCGGAAGAAATATCAACAACCTCCGATATGCAGATGACACCACTCTGATGGCAGAAAGTGAGGAGGAATTAAAGAACCTTGTAATGAGAGTGAAAGAGGAAAGTGCAAAAAACGGTCTGAAACTCAACATCAAAAAAACTAAGATCATGGCCACTGGTCCCATCACCTCCTGGGAAATAGAAGGGGAAGATATGGAGGCAGTGTCAAATTTTATCTTCCTGGGCTCCATGATCACTGCAGATGGAGACAGCAGCCCTGAAATTAAAAGACGCCTTCTTCTTGGGAGGAAAGCGATGACAAATCTTGACAGCATCTTGAAAAGCAGAGACATCACCTTGCCAACAAAAGTCCGAATAGTCAAAGCTATGGTTTTCCCTGTCGTGATGTATGGAAGTGAGAGCTGGACCATAAAGAAAGCAGACCGCCGAAGAATTGATGCCTTTGAATTGTGGTGCTGGAGGAGGCTCTTGAGAATCCCCTGGACTGCAAGGAGAACAAACCTATCAGTTCTAAAGGAAATCAACCCTGAATGCTCACTTGAAGGACAGATCCTGAAGCTGAGGCTCCAGTACTTTGGCCATCTCATGAGAAGAAAAGAGTCCTTGGAAAAAACCTTGATGTTAGGAAGGTGTGATGGCAAGAGGAGAAGGGGACGACCGAGGATGAGATGGCTGGACAGTGTCTGCGAAGCAACCAACATGAACCTGACACAACTCCGGGAGGCAGTAGAAGACAGGAGGGCCTGGCGTGCTCTGGTCCATGGGGTCACGAAGAGTCGGACACGACTAAACGACTAAACACACACACAGCCCTAGCCCTCTTCTCTAGACTTTCCTGTGTGGAAGAGAGTATCTGCAAATTTGCTGTAATTGCATTTAGATGAACATGGTTACAGAGCTGCACATGATTTAAAACCTCTGCCGGCAGGAATCCCGATCACATGGAGATTTGCATTATCTTGTTCACTTAAATACAAGTTTGGCTCCTTTACGGACATGCCTTACCTACAGAGAAGTCAAGAGGAGTGGGTCAGTTCTAAAGAGGGACGTCCGTAGCCCCCTCTAAGTGATTTGAACTTAAAATGTCTAAATAAGGTCACACCCTACCTCTGAATGCCAGTAAATGGAAAGCAATATTAGAGGAAAACTCTTGCCCATGTGAGGTGAATGTGGAGTTTCCTTTGGCACCTGGTTACCACCAGTAGCCACTGAAAGACACAAGGTGCTGAACTACAACAGTGGTTCTCAAACTTGGATCCCCAGATATTCGTGGACTGCAACTCCCAGAAATCCTGGCCAGCACACCAAGTGGTGAAGGCTTCTGGGAATTGCAGTCCAAGAACATCTGGAGACTCCTGTTTGAGAACCACTGGACTAGACCAGCTTCTCATCTGACCCAACCTGAATCCTTCTTCTGGTTTGCAGAAATAGGAAAATGCACTTTTTAAAAAAATCCCAGAAATTAATCACAGATTTGTGGTAGATATCTGATCCTTAACATCTCTGGAGTTGACTTTTGTTCACGTGGAGACTCTTCTGGAAACACTTACTTCCCACAAGAAACCTACAGGCAAAGACTGCACAATTAAAGCTCATCTTAGCAGTATTGTAAAACCAGCATTCTGAAATCAAAGAAAAGCTTTGCGAAAAAACATCCCAACATTCTAAGACTGCATAGTCAGTTGGGAAGTGCACACCATCCAATCTTGGTTATATTATCAACTTAGAAATAACGCCAGAGAATGTACTGTTGGGGGGAAAAAAAGAGAAGATTTCAGTTTTGTTTTGGAAAGGAAATTGCTTAATATTATGATTCATCAAGCAAGCTAATTTGTGTGTGTGCATTTTTGATATATCTTTCTGCAGTATCTATGAAGTATCAATAACAATACATCTGGATTGTGTTTTTAAGTGATTTTGATCTGAAAATATAACATGATCCTTTCTAAGGAACAAGAGTTTACTTCCCCCCACCGACCCACCTTTTAAGCACAGGAAGTGGCTGCCTTCAGGGCATCAACTTTGGCTTGCAACGAAAATATGCTGTCTAGAAATGGGAATGAAGCATTAGATTTTGGGCAGAATCTGTTGAAGAGTTCTCGTGGGTGAGGGTTCTGTTATCCTGGCACTCCTCCCAGCTCTTTCACTCAGGACTGCAGGGAAAAACTTCTCAGTTTTAGTTTTTAATGCTTTTAATCTATGCTTTCAAAAGCAGGTCTCAGGAAAATGTTATATGTGTGATCTTTTTGTTACCCATATTAAAGATGTATAAGATAAAGACCAAAATCCTGTCCCGCAGCTGTAGGTGTGCAGTGATGATAATGTCATCACTAGAGGCAAAGTGCTGCTAATTAAAGGCCAATTGATGTGATTAAAGGGGATTGCAGGCACACACGTCATATAAATAATGCAGTGATGTTGTGCCCACCTTAAAATATTCAAAGGAAGTCTTTAAGCACTGGCTATTTGTCAATGATGTTGGCATCCTCACCATTGTGCATGCGGATATGTGCAACAGGATTTCATCCATGATTTCCAAATGTTATGCCTGGGTGAGAAGCCAAAAATTATTTCTACTAGCCAATAAAAACAGAGAAAATAGTAAAGACTAAATGTAAAGTTGGAACACATATAGAATGCCTTTACTTTTCAAGCGGCAGAGACAAATGGAGAAGGGATAACAGCACAAGTGGTATTTTTCTATATAAGTCTGAATCACCTGCAGATAACCTTTTGGAAGTTAATCCTGTTTCTTTACAAAGTCCCAGCAAAGAAAACTTTTTTTCCCCCAAAACAATAAAAAGCTAGAAACAAAGTACTTCCAAAGAAATCCACTCCAGGGTTTTCTCTCTTCCCTGCAGCAGCTTCCCCCTTCACAATCTAGTCTTTTTATTAATCTTATTTTGAATTAACCTCCAGATTGCACTGACCTTTTTTTTCAGGTACAGAAAGGGAAGCAGGGAGATGAAGAAACCATATATAAATGGGCCTGAGGAAGAATACAAAATATTTAAAATTGCACAGTGTCTTCTCTTATCCAGGCTGTCAATCAATTTACCATACAGATTTTTAGTTTGATTTTCTTTTTAAATCACCTATCTGGCTGATTAGCTGAGCTACCAGTCAGAATGGCCCATACAGTGAATTGTTAGATATAATGCTAGACTGTCTGCCCTTACCAGGGTGCTAAACCTCCCTACCCCAGCATTCTTGCTTGCAGAGGTCATAGGTTTGTGAAATTTCTTTATTTCTTGCTTTTATATTTCCATCCGTCTAATGGCAAGCCACTACTCTGGTTGGTTTACAATGATTAAAACATTAACACCAATCCATCCTGAGCAAAAACAAAGAAATTAGTCTGACAAAAAACAAAACAAAACCCAGAAGCAACAGCTAGACGAAGATAGAGTTAAAAACAGAACTGTCATAGGGAGGAAATTGCCAGATTTGGGACCTGGCAAAGAAAAAAACTTCTCATTCTTCTGGCAGGGAAAACCATTGAATGAGACCAGGGAACATGGTGTTGGCTTTGCGGTCAGAAATACTCTGCTGAGATCCATTGTTCTACCTACTGTGGGGAGTGAAAGAATCCTGTCTCTGCAGCTCCGCTCATCAGTGGGACTGGTCACCCTCCTCAGTGCACATGCACCAACACTGTCATCCACAAAAGAAGTCAAATACGCATTCTATGATGATATGGCAAGTGCTATCTAAAAAATCCCCAAGAGAGAGCCACTGTTCATTCTCAGAGACTTTAATGCTAGAGTTGGTGCTGATCACATTTCTTGGTCCACTTGGATGTTTTGACATTGGGAAGATGAACGAAAATGGCCAGTCTTTGCTGGAGTTTTGCTGCTATTATGGTCTTTGTGTCAGGACCACATTCTTTAATATCAAGCTTCAACACAGAATTTCCTGAAGACATTTGAGATCAAAGCATTGGCATCAGCTCGATTTGATCCTCACTAGATGTTATAGCCTTCCTAGTATTACAATCACACACAGTTACCAGAGTGCTGATTGCAATACTGGTCACTCCCTGGTGTGTAGTCGGGTAAAACTGTGAACCAAAGAGATTGTATTACACAAGAAAGGAAGGAAGACAATGTACTGACATCAGCAAGACTCATGATCAAAGAAAAGTAGAGGAATTTGCCCAAACGCTTGAGAAAACCCTTCCACGTCTGGCTAATGCAAACGCACCTGAATGATGGGAACATTTCAAGAATGCTGCTTATAACACCGCCTTGTCCACATTTGGCAAGAAGAGCAAAAAGACAGCAGACTGGTTCTAACCCATTCGGAGGAGCTGATGCCAGCCATCGAGGATAAGAGGAGAGCTCTAGCAGCATACAAAGCCTGTCCTAGTGAGTACAACCTGCAGGCTCTTTGACTTCCTCATAGCAAAGTCCAACAGGCTGCTAAGGAATGTTCCAACGATTATTGGCTTCAGCTCTACTCTCAAATACAAATAGCAACAGACACAGGAAACATCAAGGGAATGTATGATGGTATCAAACAGGCTTTAGGTCTAATACAGAAGAAATCTTCTCCCTTGAAATCTGCTACAATATCTGGTGTATCCAGCTGAAATTATCTTAGCAATGTGTCCAAAAGTTTGGAGAACCATCTCCAGAGTAGACTGTATCTGGCTAAGTGTGCCAGGCATATGACTATGCTGGAAGTTTGATTCCCCACTGTGTCTCTAGAGAGAAGAGTTGGCCTGTGTGGCCTTGGGCTATCTACACAATACCAGAGTGCCCCCAGAAGAAGGGATGGAAAAACCACTTCTATGTATTCTCTGCATAGGAAACACTGGAAAGGGTTGTCATAAGTTAGAACTGATGACGGTATGCAGTTATTAATATTATAAGGCATAGGCAAGGGCAGGTGATGCCTTTACTAAATATTTATCTATCTATCTATCTATCTATCTATCTATCTATCTATCTATCTATCTATCTATCTATCTATCTATCTATCTATCTATCTATCTATCTATCTATCTATCTATCTATCTATCTATCTATTTATTTATTTATTTATTTTTTTATTTATTTATTTATTTATATGCCACCCATCTAGACATGGTCTATTCTGGGTGGCTCACAACATACAAATAGAAACAATTTAAAATATACACAATTTATATTGATAAAAACAGAGAAATATAGAATCAAAGAGCTTACAATATTAACAACCAATTTAAAGCAAAGAGTCCCAAGATGGCATGAGTTAAAAGGAAAAAAAATAAGAAATAAGCATCACTTAATTGACTGAAGGGAAGGCCTGCTTGAATAGCCAAGTTTTCAGTTGGCTTTTGAAGATGCCCAGCGAGGGTGCCAGCTGAATTGTGGTAGGGAGGGTGTTCCACAGCTGAGGGGCCACTGCCGAGAAGGCCCGGTTTCTCATTTTTTCCTTCCAGGCCTCCCTCGGCGTCAGGCCCCTCAGCCGTCCCTGCTGGCTATGTCGGGTGATTTGGGTAGATCTGGGTGGGAGAAGACGATCTGCCAGATATTGAGGTCCCAAACTGTTTAGGGCTTTATATGTAATCATTAACACTTTAAAGTCAACACGGAAACGGACGGGTAACCAGTGCAAAGCAGCCAGAGTGGGGGAGATATGTTGGTATTTTCTCACCCCACTGAGAAGCCTGGGTGCTGCATTCTGGACCATCTGAAGTTTCCACGTCAGCCTCAAAGGTAGCCCCATGGAGAGTGTGTTACAATGATCTAATCTCGAGATTAAAAGCGCGTGGACTAGAGTAGCGAGAGCCCCCCCCCATCAAGATAGCTTTTGACTTAAAGCAGTCTTCATCAGGCTGTGCACCTATATCCTGTGAATAATGTAGGAAAAAAATAAATGTCAGAGCTCCCCCCCCCAAAAAAAAATCTTAGCTTACACACCTTCCCTTGGTTCCTGTTATGAGCAAGACATTTGTATTATTTTTTTAGTGGTCCAATAAAGGTCTTACCTGCCCTTGCCTTTGCATTGTGTAAGAACCAAATGTTTTTCTTTCTTTGTTCTGTACAAGGCAGTTTCCCCAATTAATTCACTATGATCATTTTTCTCTAACCCACCATTACACCCAATCCAACAGTCCCAAGCTCTCTATGAAGACATTGCCTTCCATTGTTCTGCACCATACACTCGCCCATAGAAGATGCTGAAAGGAATATTAAATATGGTGTTAATGCCCTTGGCACGCGGCAAACTTGAATCTGTGTTTCCACTTCTAGTTATCCAGCTTTGTTTCACAAATACTTTATTTCATCCTGTAGGACAAGTGCCGTCATTAATGTTTGTCAGTGCAGCTGCCAACCTCCCAAAGGAAAACCAGCACTGTGTGACCTCATGCGCTGAGCATGCAGGCCTTGGCTGTGAGCAGGTCCCTTGAATAAATAGACACGAAGGCCAGACCCTGTTATCAGCTACACTGATAGGCAGAGTTTGTGATAAAACTTTATCTCATTGAGAAAAGGAGCAAAAGGATCTTGGTCAGAGTCCAGCTCCAGATAATATGTTGAAGCTGATATTTTGTTTTGAATTTTTTTTTTAGTCCCCTCTGCTTTCAAACTCTGCCATATCAAATTAAGCCAAATAAAGCCAGCTGTTTGCCCCACTTTATTTATAACATCACAGGAAACTTGGAATGACTTATTAAAAGATGGAAATAGTTCTCTTCCCTCAGAAACAGACCTGCCAAGATACACAAGAGCTGGCTGTGTACAAAAATGGGACAAAATGAAGGCCTCCAACACTGAAGGTTACAAAAACATACTTTGCCTTGGTTCCTGTCATGAGCAAGACACTTGTGTGCTTTGATCCCAACAAGTGACTATCTCTGAGAGACTGCATTGTTCTTGAGCTTCTGGCATATTTTGATAAATGTGTGTAATAAAATGAGATGGAAAGAAATAAAATGATTAAGAAGGCTATTTTTACCCTAGATCTGGTGGTACGACTGTGCTCATCTTATAGCCTTGGATTTAAGTTTAGAGTTACAGATGGGGGTATTCGTATTTGTATACGAATATAAATACCCCACACACAGGTGGACTTAATGAGGGTCCTGTCCCATGGGGCTGGACAGTCCACTCACTGAACTGATGTGGGCACAGACATCGTGGTGCATTCCAATGGCTCTGGAAGTCACATTTTGCTTACCACTCCCGGCAGGAGGCAGGACAACAAGCCTCTCTGCTAGGTCAAAGAGTGGCTCTCTGAACATGATTTGCGGAACCATTTCCAGAAGGCTCTGTGGTGCCCGTGCCCACAGCAAATCAGTGAGTGGACCGTCCGGCCCCATGGGGCTGAACCCTCATTATGTCCACCTGTGTGGGGGTATATGTATATGAATACCCGCATCTCTATTCAGAGCCTAATCCCACCTACAGCATAGGTGAGACGAATCAATGCTCCAGGAGCTGCTGGAAGAGGATATGCAAAAAAAGGTTCAAGTCTCCAATGACACCTTGTTAGATGAAAAAAGACAGAAAGTGCTAGAGTTTTCAAGCCAGGAGACACTAGGCTCATTCTCTGTGGCATCATAACAAGTCTCTTGCTGTGAAGTTGCCACACCTTCAAACAGGGAAAAGAAGACATGAGGTTTACCAAAGTATATTAATGCCCATTTTAACTGGTTCATGTCACACCACTGGTCTACCTGCCATACTTTCTTATCCTTCCAAACTTTACTGTGTGAAACTTGTTATACTCAATTTTATACAGATGGTACACTCCATAGGATGAAGGATGGGTGAGAACTGAATGTGACTTGGGGTTATAATAGGCCCGCACATTTTGAAATTTTCTTTCTGAATCTGAAAGAAGACAACCTTTGTCAGGACCAACCAGCCAACCAGAAAGCTTTGATTTCATTCCTAAAAGGCTTGCGTCCAAAGCCCTTGTGTATTCAGCCATGTCTGTAGTGCCAAATTAAGTTGCCATTTATTTTCCTTCTCTCTCCAATATGCTCCTTATCTTCAACAGCAGGAAGGTTCCACATGGTCTCCTCTGTACCAAGAACATTTGAGCCTACTGAATTTGGCCAATGAAAGTGTTTACTAAAACATTGGTTTGGTTTTGATAAGAACTTTCCCCATTCACTAATTTCTTCTGAAGATTAAGGGAGAGAAAGCAGCATTAAGAGAATCCAAATGTGGGGGAGAAAAGCACAGACACCTTTGTTCAACCAACTGAGGCCGTATCCTTTGCTCTCTTGAATCACTGTGGGTGTTAAATGAAATATATAAAGGATTCATAGAATCATAGAATAATTGGGTTGGAAGGGGCCTATAAAGCCACTGAGTCCAACCCTCCTGCTCAATACAAGAATCCAAATCATAAGAACATAAGAAGAGCCTTGCTGGATCAGACCAAGGGCCCATTTAGTCCAGCTTCCTGTATCTCACAGTGGCCCCACCAGATGCTTCTGGGAGCAGATGAGACAACTAGATACTTGTCTAATCAAAGCAGATCTGACAGATGGTTATCCAGTTTTCTCTTGAATGCCTCCAGCGTTGGAGTGCTCACAACCTCCCAAGGTCTATTGGTTCCATTGTCGTACTGCTCTAACAGTTAAAATAGTTTTCCTGGTATTCAGCCTAAATCTCGCTTCCTGTAGCTTGAGCCCATTTGTACACATTCCTGTACTCTGGGATGACTGAGTCAGAGGAACAGAGATCCTGCTCCTCCTCTGTATTTGAAAAGTGCTATCATATTTCCACACAGTCTTCTTTTCTCATGATTAACTGAGCAACCCTTACTGTAATTCTTCAGACATATGTGTTCAAATGAGCATACTCTTAACTATATATGTATACAATTGCATGTAACTCTTCCAATGTTTTTTGAGAACAGGATCAAGAGCTGTATTGGAACAGACATACCCATAAGAATAGTGACCACATCCTGTTCACACTGTTTATTCAATTAATCTCTCACCTGGAATAAGTTAGCATAATGCCATACCTGATGGGTTTTTTTGGTCTGGAAGTAAAAATATTTTTATTTCGCCTGGCTTTCAGTGGTATTTAATCACAATACTGGAGAATTAACCTCCTCACTTTCCTCTGTGTTTAATTATATTTATAATGTTTAAACTTCTTTGAGATATTTTACCAGTTTTGAATTTAGGATTTATAGTAAACGAATAGGGGAGTTTTATTATATTTTCTTATATATAAAAAAGCAAGAAATGATCTCAGACTATTATATTGGAATAGTGAAGAGGCAAAACAAAATCTTGAAATACTTTAGCCCTGTGTATGGGCAACAGGAACATACTAACACTGCCATTTTGCTATATACACATTCACACAAAGAAGGAACATAGTTCTCTGAACATAGTTATCTACTTAGAACAAATATGTATGCAAACTTTCTTTATACAAGTGATGGGAAACTGTGACCTTCCAGAAGCTTTTGGAATAGACCTGTTGTAATTACTCATGTGATGACAAACCTTGACAGCATCCTAAAAAGCAGAGACATCACCTTGCCAACAAAAGTCCGAATAGTCAAAGCTATGGTTTTTCTTGTCGTGATGTATGGAAGTGAGAGCTGGACCATAAAGAAAGCAGACTGCCGAAGAATTGATGCCTTTGAATTGTGGTGCTGGAGGAGGCTCTTGAAAATCCCATGGACAGCAAACAGAACAAACCTATCAATTCTAAAGGAAATCAACCCTGAGTGCTCACTGGAAGGACAGATCCTGAAGCTGAGGCTCCAGTACTTTGGCCATCTCATGAGAAGAGAAGACTCACTGGAAAAGACCTTGATGTTAGGAAAGTGTGACGGCAAGAGGAGAAGGGGATGACAGAGGATGAGATGGCTGGACAGTGTCTGCGAAGCAACCAACATGAAATTGACACAACTACGGGAGACAGTGGAAGATAGGAGGGCCTGGCGTGGTCTGGTCCATCGGGTCACGAAGAGTCGGACATGACTAAATGACAATGACGAATTACTCACTGTTGGTTATGCCCAGAGAGAGAGAGTGGTTATGCCCAGAGAGAGAGAGAGAGAGAGAGAGAGAGAGAGAGAGAGAGAGAGATTTTAACCTTTGCTTGTCTTATTGTCATGTAAGGATGAGAAATTTTTGACAAGTTGCAGAAGCCGCAATGAGCAAAAGAGAAGCTCTTGTCTCATTCTCCCACTGGAGGTGAGTGAGGTTAATGAATTATTAACAGAGTGTTATAAAATACTGGTATAGCTTGTTTTGCAAGGAAAGAACATCAAGAAGATTCCTTTACATCTCTATTTGGAACATCTGGAGGGCCAAAATTCCACACCACAACTTGATGCAATCAAGAATATAAATTTATGCGCACCAATGCCGTTTATGTATAGGGCATTGGTGGGGATATTAAGAAAATCTCTCATCCTCCCATCTGTGAATTCCTTGGGCATACATGTAATCCAAAGAGGGTCTTAGATGTTGGTTTCTCTCTGATCCCTCCATATTGAGAAGTTCGTCAACATCCCTCCCTCATCATTCATTAAAAGGAAATCATTTTTAAAGCAGATTTATAGTGATGTTGGGATTGTGTTTTCCCTCAGATTTTGTGTGGAAATATATTGGCATCAAAGAGAGAGAAAAAAGCATACATAATAATATGGAACCATATCCAGCTGCCCAACCGGGACACAACATGTTCTGCATGATGAATGTATTGGGAAAAATGTGAACATAAAGGGTAAATCCATCAACACTATCAAGATGGATTTGTGGGAAGTAAAATATATGCACACCTGCAAACCGTTCCCTGTAATAAGAAATGACCAGGTCCTTCTGGATCTCCTCTTCATCCTAAATTTCCTTACAGGTAATTGTTTCCACGGGAGGGGGGGAATCAGATCATTTTCTAACTCTTTGAGTTTGAACGCTTGCTTCTTTCAGCTATTTTGGACAGCAGACTGGAACTATGTAATGGTAGTTTTGTTCACTGGATGAATCCCAAACGAAATAGCTTTCTTACGGTAGGGAGGAGAGAGAAAAATGCACATCCTCAGATGTAGAATTATAGAGATGAGGGACACTAAGACTTTCTCAACAATTACGAAGCAGTCACTGCATAGAAAAGCGAGGGCAAATGACATCTTTATTAGACCACTACAAAAAAAATATACATAAATAAATTGCTAGATTTCCACCTATAGTAGCCTTGATAAGGTTGTGTACATATATACCATGGAATATATCATGGATAGGGGGCAAAAACTCCCGAGAAATCTATATGTGGGACAGGAAGCAAAAGTTAGAACTGGATATGGAACAACTGACTGGTTCAAAATTGGGAAAGGAGCACGACAAGGCTGTATATTGTCTCCCTGCTTATTTAACTTATATGCAGAATACATCATGCGGAAGGCTGGACTGGAGGAATCCCAAGCCGGGAATTAAGATTGCCGGAAGAAATATCAAAAACCTCCGATATGCAGATTATACTACTCTGATGGCAGAAAGTGAGGAGGAATTAAAGAACCTTGTAATGAGGGTGAAAGAGGAGAGTGCAAAAAACGGTCTGAAACTCAATATCAAAAAAACTAAGATCATGGCCACTGGCCCCAACACCTCCTGGGAAATAGAAGGGAAGATATGGAGGCAGTGACAGATTTTCTTGGGCTCCATGATCACTGCAGCTGGAGACAGCAGCCATGAAATTAAAATAAGCTTGCTTCTTGGGAGGAAAGCGATGACAAACCTTTACAGCATTTTAAGAAGCAGAGACATCACCTTGCCAACAAAAGTCCGAATAGTCAAAGCTATGTTTTTTCCTGTCGTGATGTATGGAAGTGAGAGCTGGACCATAAAGAAAGCAGACTGCCGAAGAATTGATGCCTTTGAATTGTGGTGCTGGAGGAGACTCTTGAGAGTCCCCTGGACTGCAAGGAGAACAAGCCTATCAATTCTAAAGGAAATCCACCCTGAGTGCTCACTGGAAGGACAGATCCTGAAGCTGAGGCTCCAGTACTTTGGCCATCTCATGAGAAGAGAAGACTCACTGGAAAAGACCTTGATGTTAGGAAAGTGTGATGGCAAGAGGAGAAGGGGATGACAGAGGATGAGATGGCTGGACAGTGTCTGCGAAGCTACCAATATGAATTTGACATAACTATGGGAGGCAGTGGAAGACAGGAGGGCCTGGCGTGCTCTGGTCCATGGGGTCACAAAGAGTCGTACATGACTAAACAGCTAAACGACAATGAAGGGGCAAAACATACGGAAGTTCCAAAATTCATAGCAGATGGCTCTGCCAGATCTGACATAAGTTAGGAGGGTAGGTTTCAAATTCTGTCCCTGGTAGCCTTTGGATTATATTCTCTCTCCCAGCTCATCAGGCATTTAGTATTTTTCCTCCCCTATCTCCTTCTTTTCAATCTCAAGTTTCCCAATTGGTTAGGAAATAAGGTTACATAGAAATGCAGCAAACCTCCTGTCAGAGAATTGGGAATAAAATGGAAGAGACGTTCTTATGTTCATCCTTTTCACTAGTTGCCAGTTTTCCCGTTTCCCTGCCTAACCAAAGAAGTGCTGAAAGCCGATGACAGAGAAGCCACACAAGCTGATTCTTTCCAGAAAACAAGCAGCCTGCTCTGTAAGACCTGTCCCCCTTGTACAGTAATCCTATTTACAAAATGACTGAGTACTTCTAACATTTTGTTGAAGATCTGGGTTTGTTATAGAATGGAACTGATGTTTCTCATAAGGCATACTTTGCAAAACTCCCTATTTTTTTCTCCCCCCCCCATACCCACCATAGAATATACTGTATTTTTTTCTCTGAGTATTCTCATCCAACTTCCTTGAGACAATTGCATTTCCCCACAATGTTCCAGAGTAATACTAGGCCCCAGGCATTGCAGAGGGTGCATATTGCAGCCAAGCAGCAGCTAGTCCTTGGGGGGGGGGGGAACACTGTGCTATCCCCACCAGCATTGCTAGGCCCCATCCCTAAGAAATCATTAAAGATTATTTCCTCCCATTGAAGAAATTTGAGGAGGTCATCCCTTCCTCCTCAATGCTTCCCCTCCTCACAAATTAAGGTGGAGAATTTTAAGAGGCCACTTGAAGCCATTTCAAATTATCTCAGCCTGGAATTCCTTTACGTATATGCTGAATGTATTAGCATATCAAATTATACTAGCATTTTAATGACTCTTTCCAAATTCCTCTGTGAGGGCTATTTAGAAATATATTCTATGAGGTAATTTTAAAAGTGTGAATGAATATACTAGCTCCTGATGTTCCTGGAGTTCTTGGTGGTGTTATGAGGGGGGATAGGGGGGCTGCCTTGTCATGGCAAAGGGGCTTGAGTAATTCAGAGAAGCTGTGGGCTATGCCGTGCAGGGACACCAGAGATGGACAGGTCATAGTGGAGAGTTCTGACTAAACGTGATCCACCTGGACCGGGTAGGTGGGACTCATCAGCCTGGGAAGGCAGCCCATCTAGGAGAAGGAAAACTCCAATTTCAAACCTCCACTGCCTTGTGGCTATATCCACTGATGGAAAAGGCTTCAGGAGTAAACCTTGAGGCAAAATCCGGAGTCCCGGAGGCAGTTCGTGTCGTTCTGACAACTCCTGCAACATCGCTGGAACCAGTTGTATTGGCTCTTGCCTTTCCACTGGACTATTTCAGCAACGTGGAGAGGGAGGATTTTCTGCTTGGATAATAGTCTATCCTCCATATTATTTTACCCAGGCTTCATGCTCTGGAAAGGACACTCATACAGAGCACAGAGTCTCTCGAGACTGAAGGATGCCTAAGAGAAGGGGAGCACAACTGGCATCTTGGATTGTGGCAGGACCTGTAATTTAAGGAAATTAATAAATGGGCCATGTCTTCCCACACCAGTGCCTGAGGAAGTGGACTTCCTCCACAAAAGTTTGTGCTTAGACAAAACTGGTGGTCTTTAAATTATACCTGGGTGGTTCTTTCTTTTCTTTTGCCAGCATTTGTGTGAAAGATTTTCTAAAACTAAAAAAAAAGCTTTACTGAAAATATTGCAAAATTAATTCTATACTCTTTCCCTCTGTTTCTCCCACCACTCAAATTTGAATCTGACACACAGAATGGCTTTTTAATTGCAAGTCCTGAAGGATAAAGTAGCAGATTATTTACATCAAGTTCATCTCTCTCAGCTCATTACCTCCCATTTCTCTATTCCTCTTTCTTGCGTGGCTTAAACAAATGCAATTGTCTCACTTTGCCATGTCAGAGGATGCACTATTTTTTACTTTGACAGTGTGCTTTCAAATATTTATGTAATGACACACAGGGGAGAAACATTACACATCGTCTGGAGGCATCGTCCCCTGTATTTGTAAAATAGGTAGATGTGCTGGGTGCAAAAAGAAAGAAATGGTCGAAACTGGAAGCCTTGAGATTTGCAGAAAAGTATGTACAGTATGTTTTTCCTCCTCTAAAGAACAAACAAACAAACAAACACACCACCACCAAGTCCAAAATTTGAAAAGTGCACACACTGGTTTCATGGTTAAATATACATCAATTAGAAAAATGAACAAAATGGAAAGGAAAGAAGGAAGAGACAGAATAATTATGAAATATGAGAAGATTATTGAAAAAAAAGACAGAAATTAGATGTAATGAAAAATGGATAGGGAACTGTAAGTGAAATTTATAAATTGCTAATCCGGGTGGAATATGAAACACGTGCATTAACGGCTTTGTGGCAGGAAGATTTGGTTAAAGAAATTAAAGAGGAAAATTGGAGTGAAATATGGAACAAAAGAATAATATGTCCATAAGAGTTAAAGATAATTGTTATAAAGTAGTGTGGAAATGGTACTTAACACTGGTGAAGTTGAGTATATTAAATAAAAAATGTTCATGTCTGTGCTGGAGATATAAGAAAGAAAAAGAGACGTATTTACTTTTGTGGTGGTTCTGCAAAATAAGGAGAAAGGAATGGATGTTGTTACTTTGATATCATTATATTTTAATTTATTGTTATTGACTATTGTTTTATTTTTTGTTGTGAACTGGCCAGCGTGGCCTTGGTAGCCAGATGGGTGGTATAATTAATAATTAAGGAGATTAGGGAAATAATTGGACTGGAAATGCAAAAGTTTCCAATGATTGCATTACTGAACATGTTATTGATAATCAAGTGAATAGAGAAGAAAATGAATTAATTATTATAATGGTGATGGTGGCAAGATTAATGTTTGCAAAGAACTGCTTGTGATAACCAAATTAATATTGAGAAAAGATACAGAGAAATGTGGAATATGGCAATTAATGACAAACTGACTAGTGAAAAGGAAATTAGAAGAGGAACTTTCAAAAAGCAATGAGTTTAAAGAAATATGGAATGCATTTTTGGAATATGTCTTTTGGAAAGGGAAGGGATATATAACGACAGAAAAATCAATGTGTTTCTGGAGAAAAAAGGGGCAGTTTGAAACGTAAAGTCAAAGAATATGAATCAGAACAGAATAAGCTTTACCTTTATAGCTTAAAACCATTGGTTGTCACTAATGTACCCTTTAATTTTCAGCTCAGCTGGGCAGGGCTCCACCCCCTCCCATGTGACTTTGCCCCTGTGCATGCGTGCAATTCCACACACACACACACACACACACACACACACACACACACACACACACACACACACACACACACACCAATGAGAACCTAATGCAATTGGTGCACAGGGGATGAAGATAGCTGTGTGGAAAGAGGCAGAGAGAATCCAACTTACCGGGAACCTGTCAATATCAACACAAAACGAATATAGCACTTACATAACATATTTGCACATAAATGTAAGATTACATAGCTTCCCTTCTTTCTTAGGTGTTTTGATGTTTGGCGAGTATTTTCTTTGCTGCTTGAATGTTAGTAGTTACATCCCTAACTACAAGCAGTGCACAAAAAATCTAGTCCCAATAGGGAAAGTAGCATAGGGTGGAGAAATGTGGTTATGAGTAGGGGGAGGAGTTCTGTGACATGTCATATTTTTTCTGCAACTTATATTTGAGTTTCTGGGTGGGTTTGAGCATGTTTATGAGTAATCTGATCAGAGGGAGACATATTACTGTTTGAATTAGCTTATGAATTCAAATGTAGGTTGCAGAGAAAATCTGAAATGTCATAGAAATCCTCCCCCTAGTAACTGTGTTTTTGTTTATTTTCTTAATGTTAAATCATCATCAAAGTACTCCAAACAGATGGCCATCCAGCTTCTGAGCCTCGTAGCGCAGTGGTTAAACTGCTGTACTGCAGCCAAAACTGTGCTCACGACCTGGGGTTCAATTTCAGGTAGCCGGCTCAAGGTTGACTCAGCCTTCTATCCTTCCGAGGTCCGTAAAGTGAGTACCCAGCTCGCTGGCGGAGGCAATGTGTAGCCTGCATAATTTTAATTTGTAAACCGCCCAGAGAGTGCTTGAAGCACTATGGGGTGGTGTATAAGCAGCATGCTTTTTCTGCTTAAAAACCTCCAAAGAAGGAGACTCCACCACCCTTTGAGGCAGCCTATTCCACTGCCGGACAGCTCTTTCTAATATTCAGATGGAATCTTTTTTTCCTGTATATTCTCAAAGGCTTTCACGGCTGGGATCTGATGGTTGTTGTGGGTTTTTCAGGCTCTTTGGCCGTGTTGCTGGGTTGAGTCCTGGTAACTCAGCAAAGGCCTGTGCCAAACACCACCTTACAAGTCTGCCCTAATAAGAACACCTCTGTGCCTTAGTCTCTGTGGCTGGCATCTTCAGAGTACTGGAGTAGGAACTCTGTCCATGCTCTGTTGCTGTTTGTTGGATAGTTGAGTATTTTATAGCTGTGGGAACAGCTTTTGTCTTTTTTCAGGAGATAGGGTGATCATTTTTTGTTGTTGTGATAAAAAAAGAAATCTGTTCACTTTCTACTGCCTGCCTACCAAACCAACTAAATAAATAAGTAATATTAATGTTAATGTTAATGTTAATGTTAATGATTATCATCATCATTGTCATCATCATAATCTAATTAATTAAACAATGGAGAGAGGGAGTGACTGTGCAAATTTTTTTGAATGATGGGGTGATGAAGTAATTATTTTACTAAAATGTGATCTCCCTACCTAAACAAAGCCCCCCTCAGTATAATGTAATTAGTAAAAATTACACCCACTGCAGCTGAATCAAAAGCCAAAAAATCCAAAAAGAAAAGCCCTTCCACCCAAGTCTCAGTCAGAGACATTCACACACATACACACACACAAGTCACACCAATTTCATTTTGGGTAAAAGGAGATAAAAGGATTGATCCAGCTGCACCCCCCACCCGCTGTGCCTGAGATGCAAGCCTCCCACGTCTAAAAGTAAACTTTTGAAAACTGATTGAATAATGTAGTCCTGCCAAGCTAAACATGCACATGCACACACACACACACACACACACACACACACACACACACACACACACACACACACACACACATCACACCAACAAATTCCCCCACCCACTGTGCCTCAGATGCAAGCCTCCACTTGCCTGAAGATGAAGACACAAGCCTCCAGAAAAAAGTTCAAATAAAGCCCTTCCAAGTAGCCTATCCTACCTGAAAATCTCTTCCCAAATTCCCAGTACAGTTGTTGTTGTTGTTGATGATGATGATGAATGATAATTTTGAAAAAGAAATATATAAGCGACACATTTGTTTGCTTTGCTGCCACAAAAGTGAAACCAAACTATCAGAGCAACAGCAACTGTTCTCACTCCGGAGAGCATGAACAGAAGTATGCAATGTCTAGAGGGGAAAAGCTTATATACAGCCTCTCGACACCTTTCGCTATTGGATGCCTGACATGCCAATCCACTATCTCTGTCCTGATTTGCCAAAGCTTCTAATTGGCACCAGCAAGCTCAGAGAGACCCCCCAAAAGGTAACAAATATATACAAATATTAATGGATCGATGGATAAAACCAAGGAAATATTTTTTCCAGCCGTATTCGTCTAGATTTATATTTTTATGAATACAGATCAACAAATATTTGACAAATCAGCTATACTCGTCAAAAAAAAAAAAAAAAACCAATCCGTTTTTATATTCATCCCCATCTCTAGTTATTGCAGTCACCTCTGTCTCCTTTGTTCTTATACAATGTGATGATGTTTGCATCCTTTATGTCCTGTGGTACTCCACCTTCCCTCCAGCAAAGACAATTTGGTATCATCTGCAAATTTAATCAACATACTCTCTGTTCCTTCATCCAAGTCATTAATAAAGATGTTGAATAACACAGGACCCAGAACTGAACCCTGTGGCCTCCACTAGTCATCTCTATCCATGATGAAAGGGAGCCATTTGTGATCACCCTTTGGGTTTGGTCAGTCAACCAATTACAAATTCTCCTAACAGTAGCACTATCTATCCCACATTCTACTTTCTTTGCAAGAATATTTTGAGGAGCCTTGTTGAAGGCCTTACTGAAATCAAGATATGCTACATCCACAGTGTTCCCTTCATCCACCAGGCCTGTAAGTCTATCAACAAATGAGATCAAATTAGTCTGGCATTACTTGTTTTTAATAAACCCATGTTGACTTCTAGTAATGACAGCATTGCTTTCTAAGTAATTACAAACTGTCTGCTTAACGATCTTCTCTAGAAACTTTCCACAAATTATTTGGGTGTTCTTTTTTCCCCTTTTTGAAGATAGGGACAACATTTGCATTCGTCCAGTCTTTTGGGACTTTCCCTGTTCTCCAAGAATTCTCAAAGATTATTGGCAGTGGTTCTGATATTACTTCTGCCAGTTCTTTTAATATTCCAGGTTTCACACTCAGAGATCAACATGCTGAGATGACAGAATTCAACTCAAGTGCATGCAAGATTCTTTCAAATCTCTATGTGAAATATTTAGATAAATGTGTGCATTAGAAAAAATGCATGCAAACATAGAAGGAAAAAAAAATAAAGAGATCTTACAGAGGAGAAGAAAACTGAAGCCTTGAAAGAATTACAAACCTTTCTCATACAGATGGTGGAAGGGGGGGGCATAATCCATGACAATTGCCTAGCCCTTGTCTCTGTAGCCAGGAAGGGAAAAGCAAATGGCTTGATCCACACACACACCCCTTCTGATTCTCACAAATCCAAAGAGGGAGGATAAGTGTAGTTCTTGGAATTTTGCAATGAAATGTTTGGACGACAAAGCACTTTAGGTTTCTTTGGCTTCACAACTACCCAGCATGTCCTTGGAACTCCCTGATGTTGAGCATAGCTTTTCTACCAGACATCAACAGCAGTATACCAGTGGCAGCAGAGATTTCTACTTTTCAGACTTGATAGATTTCCAGAAAGAGCTTTCTTTCTCCACACATAAAGAAGAAGATGTACAGTATCCTGTGGCCACATATTCACCCTCCCAGGGAGCAGAGGGTTGCTGTCTTATTGTTTTAATGATGATTATTTCCATTATAGTCTTAATTGCCACTTTTTAAATTGTTTTCTTATTCTAATCACTTCTAATTATGTTATTATGAACCACTTTTGAGAACAAATCTGGTTGAGAAGTAGCGTGGGGAAAATAGATAGCATGTCAGAGCCACCCTCAGGCAGTGAAAGCAGAAAGAGGGAAGGAGGGAAAGAAGAAATAAAAATGAAGACCTGAATGAGATGTTATTAAAATGTACAGTCATTCATTTTTATGTAATGCATTTGTGACCATTGCCACCCCAACTCAAGGTTGGTTGAGTGCCTGGCTCTCCTTGATCTGACAGTCTCCAGGGGAGTCTTAAGTTAACTTGGCTAGTGCTTCACTGATTTTTAGAGGTCCATATAACAAGTCATCTATCATGTCCCAAGAGTCAGAAAAGACTTTGAAACCAACCACATCTAAGTCTCTAGAACTATCCTAACCCATCATTCTTTATTCTGAAACCTCCATGTTTACAGCAACTATCACAACTTAGAAGGGCCGATCCCAGTGCTAGAACAGACAACCCAGGACCTCCACAGCTGCAGGGGACACAGTGCCAACATCAGCAGTGTGGCTGGTACTAGGTCCTGGAGAGGAAATGAATGACCCTTTAAGTCTTTCTGATTCAAGAGAAGGGAAGATCAGCCTGGAGGGAATAGTCTGAAATTAAAAATTAAAGTTTAGTGTACTACCAGGTACTGTATCTTTAGAGCAAAGAGCTCACTGGAGGCTGTCTTGGGGGTTGTGCCTCCTTGCCACTTCTCCCAGCTCTGCTGTCCCTGCCCTCTGTGCTCCCCAGATCCACCCCAAATGCAACAGCACCATCTAGTGTAGTTTTATGCAATTCACATAAATACACAATTTGTGCAAATTGGGGGATTTGTATTAATTTACCTCCATAGCTTTCTTTTTACATTCTTTGTTGTCCTTTCTTAAAATGAGCTTGATTAAATATATGCACCAACCTTGATCCTCAATGTCCCAAGGAACAAACTTTTGGAAAGGTTATTATATATTTAATGTTTCAGAAGAATAATTAGATGGCTGCTGCATCCCTGTTATCTGACCATCTTTGCCAAAGAAATAATGGTGGGAAATCAACCAATAAAGTTGTTATGCTGATTGCCTCTACTTTATCCTTCTCTGAATATATCACTTTACATTTTTTGTTCACCCAAGCAAAACATTTGTTTTGTTGTACACAACTTTTTTACTAGGTTGATATCTTGAATATTATTCCATTGTGGAATTTGGAACATGATCATGGATGAAAACACAAGAAATAAAGTACAGTGGTGCCTCACATAACAACATTAATTTGTGCAGCAAAAATCGCTGCTAAGCGATTTCGTCGCTATGCAATTTAAAAAAGCCCATAGAAATGCATTAAAACCTGTTTAATGCGTTCCTATGGGCAAAAAATTGACCTTAAAGCGAAGATCCTCCATACGGCGGCCATTTTCGCTGCCTCTTAAGCGAGGAATCTGTTCCTAAACACAGCGGGCGGCCATTTTTTTACCCGGTGGCCATTTTGGAACCGCCGATCAGCTGTTAAAAAAATCATCGCTTTATGATGATCGGCAAGCGAAACAGGGAACCGATCATCGCAAAGCAAAAAAAACCCATTAAAAGCATCGCAATGCGATTGCTTTTGCGATCGCAAAATCTTTGTTGCTATGCGGTTTTGTCGCTAAATGGAGTGCCCTTTAAGCGAGGCACCACTGTACTCAGAAAATAGAACTACAGTGAGACTCAAATGTGTCACTTTCATCATCTCAAGAGTTGTTATTGACAAAATCTATATGAACATTTGCTAGTCTCTGGATGCACTTTTGCATCATATCAATGATGATGTTACAACCATAGAAATGTGAGTAATCCAGAGTGATCCATCAGATAATGGCATAGGCTGTCTAGTGCATATGTGGAGGAAAATGTGCCTATGGATGAAATTCAAAACATGCATCTCAAATCTGAGGATAGCGGGATGGCAGATCTACACATGGATGTTGTTCTCCATGCCACACAGAGTTGAGTCCAGATGATGGGCTTTCATAGATTTCAATCCAGTTCTGTCAAGAAATAAGAAAAAGGATTAGTGGTTTCCATTTTAAAATCAACCAATCAATCAACAAATAGACAGACAGGGTATGAGATGATCTCCCATCATGGTGCAGTAAATGTTTGCTGAAACAAGCCACTTTATTAGAGAGAAACAACTTAGTACTAGCCAGCATAGGTCAGTGATAAAGCTTAGGAAATTTTAGGGTAAGGTAAAAGGTATAGGTTCCCCTTGACATTTAGTCCAGTCATGTCCAACTCTAGGGCGCAGTGCTCATCCCTGTTTCCAAGCCGTAGAGCCAGCGTTTTTCTTTAGTAGCGTAGCCTGAGTGCCTTCCCCAAGTAGGTCTTGGTAGTTTCATAGCATAATTTCATACATGTGGTACTCTTTCTTGGAGGCATGGCCAAAGTCTATATGCACATGGCTGAGCTGGACAGAGTAACAAGAATAGAAGAAGAAATAGGAAGAGGACTGGTCAACTGGCATCAGCTATAGTAATCACAAGGCCCTTCAAGTGGGGCCATGTACCCCTGCTACTTCCTTTGCCAATGGCAGAGCTGTTGCTGGTTTTCCAGCCTTGTCCCACTTCATCTTGGTGGGCACGGGTGGCCTCCTCCAGCAGCACAAACTACTCTTCCCAATGCTCCCTATCTACGTAGATCTCAGCACTGGATAGTCTCCCAGCCAGACATGGAGCAACCTGGCAATGGCAACACCTCTTGAGCTTTGAATGCCTCCCAGTCAATAGTATCCTCCCAGAAGTTGTCTTCCCCCTTGCTATCCTCTTTAAATCCCCAGGTCGCCATGGCTATACATGTGTCTCCAAGGCATTGTCCACATCTGCACTTCCAACACTCCAGTCCACAGGTGAACTGTGGGTTGGAATCTTGTGCTGACTCTCAAGGAGAGCTTTCTCTTGCCACTAGGGGCTAGTCCCAGGCAGGGACATAGCATAAAGTCTCTAAGTGGCAAATGTGCTTGAACACTGTTTAGTTCTGACTGACAGAAACAATTACAGCCCATTAAAAACATTTCCAGCAATAGTCAAGCGGAGTCAAGCATATCTGGACTGTTGAATCAAAGTTGGATTCAGACTCAGAGAATTTTTCTGAGTCAAAGCAAGCTGTTTTCCACATTTCCAGATTGGAGGCCAAACTGAACCAAGTGTTCCACGTACACTCCTATGCTGAGAAAGGATAATACGCAAAGTAAAACAAAAGGCATCCTAAGGCTTTCAAAAGCTAGATTTTACTTAGCTGACTTGTCATTCAGGTAGTGGTTTCCTCCTCACAAATCACATCTGGAAGTAATGTCAGCTAGGGATTCCACAAACATGTCAATAACCGTGAAAGTCAAAGCATGCAAGGTAATTGAAGAACCCACAAGTATGTGTTTTATAGGAATCAGTTAAATGAATTACACTCAAGGAAGTGCCAATCAAGTGTCTCTTGAAAAGTCCCTGTTTCCTACAGGCGCTCCAACTCATTAAAGTTTATTACCACAGCAATTCTAGCTATGAAGTGTCTGCCGCTCAGAGATCTTGTAGCAGTCACCTGCCAGATTCATCCGTTATTAGGCTACTGTGGTGCTCTTTGTTTCAATCATCAAAACAAGGGTCAGTGCCAAATTCTAACTACAATTATGTTCCTGGTGAATCTGGTGATTTATTTTGAGGCAAAACATCCAAGGAACTCTGAGGGAAACCAATTTTTTGAGGACTACTGAAATCCAGTACGTTTAGAGTTGGAGGGGAATGATTCTATCTATCCCTGCCAGTCATTTCATAAACTTTCAAAAACAAGGTGTTAGAATTATGGAAAGTATTAAAGACAGTTCATGGGACGTGGTGGCGCTGTGGGATAAACCGCACAAGCCTGTGCTGCAGGGTCAAAAGACCAAGCAGTTGTAAGATCGAATCCACGCGACGTAGTGAGCTCCCGTCGCTTGTCCCAGCTCCCGCCAACCTAGCGGTTCGAAAGCATGTAAATATTTTATTTATTATTTATTTTATTTATTTAATTTATATCCTGCCTATCTGAATCACATAGGACCACTCTAGGCGGCTAAATGCGAGTAGATCAATAGGAACCACTTCGGTGGGAAGGTAACAGCGTTCCGTGTCTAAGTCGCACTGGCCATGTGACCACGGAAGATTGTCTTCGGACAAAAGGCCGGCTCTATGGCTTGGAAACGGGGATGAGCACCGCCCCCTAGAGTCGAACACGACTGGACAAAAATTGTCAAGGGGAACCTTTACCTTTACCTATTAAAGACAGTGAGTGGGGTAACATATTTCTGAGTTCTTTCCATGTGCAATACAAACAAACAAACAAAGGTCCATTGTATACCAAGTGGTGGTTAGGAGGCTTCACTGCAATTTGAGATATCTGGGTTCTAATCCACACTGAACCATGAAACCCATTGGGTGACCTTTAGCCAGTCACTCCCTCACCCTATTCTGTCCCACAGGGTGATCGTGAGGGTGAACTGTGGAGGAAGAAAGCAATGCATGTTGCCTTGAATTTGTTGGAATAAAAGTAAGATGTTAATGCAACTGATAATTAAAATAAAATTAACAAAGTCTTCTTATACAGTCTGCATAACATATTGATCAGTGGCCACTATTTTTTCACTGAAAACAGATGCTATGAGCTAGTTTGAACTCAGAAACATTTATAGCTGGACTAGAAGAAACCAATGGGATATTGGGAGCAGATATGGAGTTATTTACATTTTTGTTTTATAATCTAGAGTAACCTCTCACAGGGCATCAGTTGGGGATGGAAAGGATTTAAGTCTCACTGAAAAATAGCCTTTTAATTTCATTTATTTATTTATTTATTCCATTTATACCCCACCTATCTGGTCATATTGACCACTCTAGGCAGCTTACAACACACAAAGGAAACAAATATATAAAAACAATATCTAAATAAAAGGAAATTTGTAGATAATTAAAAAATTAATAAGATGTAGAAAGAGAACATAGTAATGAAAGAAAGGGAAGAGGTCAGGGATTAACTAAGAGGGGAAGGCCTGCCTGAACATCCATGTTTTCAGTTGTTTCTTAACACTTCTTGAGAAGAAAGTCACTGCACCTAGAGGATCGGCACTTCTGTGAAACTTATGGGGCACTTGGGAGAAATGAAGTGTGTCCAAATGACATGCACATTTTTTTAAAAAAATGTGAATGGCTAAATGTGCACAGCTTAAATTACTACCTGGTAGGTAGTCAATGAGTAAAAATTTTAAAGAAAGAAGTGTATAGAAATGTGCACTTTAGTGTAAAATGTTGCACAAATTTCTGTGTTTAAAAGCACTCAATGTCTCACAAACATGACTTGAAAGATGGATGGCATGAAAAAGCAGATGGGGATTCAGAGAAATGCAGAAAAAGAATTTTTGAAATATCTAGCAGAAAGTCCAAGTAGATCTTGACAAGGTTCTCTACAGCTTGGTAGTTCCTTAAATAAAGACAATCGCTGTATTCAGACATGGGATTCTGTATGGATGACATGCTTAGAGGGGACATATTACATACATAATACTTTTGCCTCTGTCACCACTGTTTGTCCTTGAAGAATGTGGTAAAGCTTCATGATTCCTGGGATCAGTAGTCTTGCTGTCTGTTAAACACAGCAGAGGGCCTCTTTGCCACATCTAATGAACTGCCCACCCTATGAATCACAGCGGGTTCCAATGAGCCTTGCCACTCCCAAAAACTACTAGGACAGTTTCCTTCTTCTTCAAGGGCAAAAAATGGTGACAGAAGCTTGAATGTAATATATAATAAAAGCTGCTCTGCGGGGGGGGGGGGGGAGGCTGCAATTCTGCCTGCTGGAAAATCTACTTCCAAAATATCTGAAAGCCCTATCCATACATTAGAGATGGGGGACGAATCACCAAAATGGTAATTGATCTTGGTTCGTGGTTCGTCAGGGTTAACAAACCACATACCACGAATTCCCCACAATGAACTGACAAACCATCAATTGGTTTGTCGGTTTTATTTTTTTAGACAGTCCATGGCTAGCTAAGATGATGATGATGATATTTATTTATTTATTTATTTATTTATTTATTTATTTATTTATTTATTTATTTATTTATTTATACCCTGCCTATCTGGTCTACTCGACCACTCTAGGCAGCTTCCAGTATAGGATAAAACAGTAAAACACAAGAACATTACATAATCATTTGATACAGTTACAATAAAATAGAGTGAGAATAAAATAAGAAGGAATAGAAAAGAAATCAGGTATTGACTGGAGGGAGGGCCTGGATGTACAACTATGTTTTTGATTGGGTTTTAAAGATTCCCAGCGTAGGGGCCGCACGAATCTCTGAAGGGAGGTTGTTCCAGAGGCGAGGAGCCGCCACCGAGAAGGCCCGGTTTCGTGTCTTTTCCTTCTGGGCCTCTCTCAGCGTCAGGCTCCTCAGCCTCACCTCCTGACTTACACGAGTGATCTGGGTAGACCTTGGTGGGAGCAGGCGTTCCGCCAAATATCGAGATCCTAAACCATTTAGGGCCTTGTAAGTAAGCATTAAGACTTTGAAGTCGACGTGGAAACGAATGGGCAGCCAATGCAATGCAGCCAGAGTTGGAGAAATACGTTGGTATTTTCACACTCCAGTGAGGAGTCTGGCCGCCGCATTCTGCACCACCTGAAGTTTCCACATCAGCCTCAAAGGCAGCCCCATGTAAAGTGCATTACAGTGGTCTAATCTTGAGATTCCGAGCGCATGCACCAAGGTAGTGAGTGCCCCTGTGTCGAGATAGGGCCGCAGCCGGGCGATCTGCCAGAGGTGGAAAAAGTTGGTGTGGACTACCGACGCCACCTGTGTTTCCATTAATCATCATCATCATCACCATCATCATCATCATCATCATCTGAGTCCCCTGCCCTCACAGCCTATCCTCCACCCTCTTCCCACTGCCCCATCGCCTCCCTAGCTTCTCCTGCTTCCTCCTCCACTGCCACTGCAGCCGTCTCCATCCCCACCTCCATGTCATCTTCTCCACTGGAATGGAAGCTAGGAGGTGGGAACCATGGTTTCCATTCTGACAGCCTAGCTTCTGTTCCATTGCAAAGAGCAGTTGGGGGGGGGGGCTTCCCTTCAGGCAGTCAGGTTTGAATTGTATATTTGTGCATCCACCAATCAGCTGTTTGATGATCCATAAACAGACAGAGCAATCCTGTCTCCCTGAAGGGAAGCGCCACTCTGTTTTTGCAAAGAGCAGCTGGGTTGCCCTTCTGGCAACCTAGCCTTCTATCTCTGCCTATGCATCTGAGGAACATTTGATCTGTGGAGTGCAGGCAGAGATGGAATCCACTACAAACTGACAAATATTAAAAGGTTATAATCATCCCTTTGTATTTGTCAGGATCTCTGGAACTGACAAATACGAAGCAATGAATATCCAGTGAATCAATTCACCACTACAATATTGTCTATACTACATACTTCTGACTAGCATATAGGCCAATGCACTCCAGGCCCTACTCTGTGACATTTTATATTATTTGCCTTGTTGCTGAATCAAGGTCTAACTATGGTTTGAAAATTGTGGCAATTAGCTGCAAACAAAACAAAACAACTACTCAAAAAATCAGGCATAAGTTTCACATAATAGTTGGTAAATCATGCCAGCTGAAAACAAGTCAGATTTTAGTGATGAGTAGGAGATGTTATTGTTGTTGTTATGGGCTGTGAAGTCAGAATCAATTTATAGCAATCCTAATAGGGCTGTCAATATAAGTGAGGTATTTAAAGAGTGGTTTTACCATTTCCATACCACAAGTGCATTTCCATGGCTACGCAGGGATTTGAACCCAGGTCTCTTGAGTCCTAGTCCATCACTCTATCCACTGTGCTGGGTTAACTGGGTAGAAGATACCGTAGATTATGTGAATTCCCAGCCCTGAGATCCTGTGGAGAATGTGGGATTATCTGTGACAAATGTTATTATGTGAACTATAATTTAGGAGGGAAAGTTAAAGATTAATGTTAAAAAAGAGCAGTGAAAGCTTATGTGTTTGATTACACACTCAACTCACACCTACCCACCCACACAAGATATACAGTTCATTTCTATATATAAAGCAGTGTGCGCGCACATACACACACGTACACACATTCTTCCTCCTTCAGTCTTCAATGTTGAAAGTCATATAAACTTATAGACACTATGTCTTTTTGTAAAACCAAAAGACAAAAAATTAAAATGCAAAAAGAACTGAAAATAAATGAAGTGCAACACCTCAGTTGGGTTAAAACACGGGAAGACATTCAAAGATGGATGACTACAAAAGCATGGTTAATCCACCTTTTATCTTCCAGGTGACATTTCCGGCACCTGAACTGGGAAATGAACAATAGCGATGGAGGTGGGGAGATGTGCCATATAGAGATAAAAGGGATTTGCAGCACACAGAAGTATTCTTTGCCATGAAAAGCTTGCCAGATTTGATTTAAAAGAAGATAGGGCTTTGAGTGATTCATGGCTCAGATGGGTGGACTCATGCCTCAGATGCTGCTCATGATAGGCATGATCAGATGGATTACATCAGATGGGCCTCCTTTCACTTTAAATTACTTTCTGGGGCAGTCTGAACAAAGGAATTCTCTCTCCTCTCAAGGAGGCTTCCTCTTGAAAACCATGCCTCCCCCCTTTACAGGAGCATTCCTTTTGCAGCCTATCGTTTCTTCACTGGCATCTTGCCTATATATCTGTATATGCAGAACCTGTTTTCATTTAATATGCTTTAAAAGATACTGATCTAGCTGTCTGTCTCTCTGTTCTGTGCATCCAGCTGACATAAACATTAACATTCTTCCTTCAAGTCTACCAACCTTGTGCAGCTTCCTAAAGAATCATAGCATTGTAGAATATTGGGGTTGGAAGGGACCTATAAGGCCATTGAGTCCAATCCCCTACTCAATGCAGGAATACAAATGAAAGGATATCTCACAGATGGTTGTCTCTATATTTCTTTTTTCTTGAAGGCCTCCTGCATTAAGCTCCCCAATTCTTGAGGTAATTTGTTCCATTGTTGGTAATTGGTTTTCACCAGAACAAAGGCCTCAATAAGTTGTACTCCTGTACTTACCTGGGTATACTCTTGGACGGAGCTTTCTCTATGGAGACATGGACACCTGCTGTAGCCAAGAGGGCTTTTCATCAACTCTGGTTGCCCAGTTGCACCCTTAACTGGAGAAGAAATACCTATTAATAGTGGTTCGTGATTTGGTAATCTCCAAAACAGACAAGCGTCAATGACCGCTGAAGAATTGATGCTTTTGAATTGTGGTGCTGGAGGAGGCTCTTGAGAGTCCCCTGGACTGCAAGGAGAACAAACCTATCAATTCTGAAGGAAATCAACTCTTTCACTGGAAGGACAGATCCTGAAGCTGAGGCTCTAATGCTTTTGTCATTTCATGAGAAGAGAAGACTCCCTGGAAAAGACCCTGATGTTGGCAAAGTGTGATGGCAAGAGGAGAAGGGGACGACAGAGGATGAGATGGTTGGACAGTGTCATCGAAGCTGCCAACATGAATTTGAACCAACTCTGGGAGGCAGTGGAAGACAGGAGGGCCTGGCATGCTCTGGTCCATGGGGTCACGAAGAGTCGGACACGACTAAACGACTGAATAACAACAAAAAAACAGACAATTGTGATGCTCTTTGCGTACTTCAAGTCAGTACAAAAACTTCAGCGGGTCCAAAAGGCAGCAGCCAGACTGATCCGTGGCACCAACAGAGATGACCACAAATCTCCAGACTTGGCATATCTCCACTGGCTTCGTATTAGTTTCCATGCTCAGTTCAAGATGGTGATAATCACCTATAAAGCCCTAAATGGTTTAGAACCTATTGGAGTACCTCCCCTGCAAAACAGCTATCTGTCCAACCCACTCTTTGCAGTTCAGGATGTTAAAAACATTGACACCAAGGGAGGCCAAAACAGCAAACATCAGGAACCGGGCTTTTTTCATTGTGGAATAAACCTATAGCAGTGGTTTACCAAGTGCCTTCTCTCACACTTTTTGAGAAGTTATTAAAAACAGTACTTTTTAAAGCTGCCTTTTATTAGTCATTTTACCTACAATGTCCAATGTCATTCTATTCATCTAAACATAGGTTAGCTAGTTTAGGCATTTATTGATTTTATTAATTATCCATATAAATTTGTATATCTCTTTGTATTTATTCTCCCCTTGTTTATATGCTTTGCTTTAATCTTCCCAGAGAGTGTGTTGCTTAAAGGGGTTGCTTATAAGTCGAAATAAATAAATAAATAAATAAATAAATAAACAAACAAACAAACAAACAAACAAGGCATTGGTTCTGTATGTGTAAAAAGGTCCTGGATAATATTGCCACACCCCAGGAATAAGAAATATACACATCATGATCTATGACCTAAAATTGATTGCTAGTCTGAATTAGAGCAGACCCACTGCTAATAGTCAATGCTTATGTATGTATGTATGTATGTATGTATGTATGTATGTATGTATGTATGTATGTATGTATGTATGTATGTATGTATGTATGTATGTATGTATGTATGTATGTATGTATGTCTAATGAGTCTAGTTCAGGCTCATTAATTGGATTTAGGCTCATGGATGCATCAGCTATTGCCTAAGGTAAGTGTGGGAAAACTGAAATCCTTCAGATATTGTGGACTACAATTCCCATAACCAGGCAGCATGGCCAATGGTGAAGGGCTATAGGAATTGCAGCCCCAACACCGGGTTGTGTACTCCTTGTGACAACCCCAGACCTACTGGGATATGCCACAGTTTCACTAAGCTGCCACCAACCATTCCCTGTAAGGAGTCACACAGACCAGGAATGGATTTTTAACAAACAAAGGAATAAGGTTTATTTAAATAACACACAGGGAAAAATAAAATGATCAAGTGAATAAGATACAGTAACGTGGCTTAGTCTCAATCATACATACACCAGTTTGGTTCACACAGAACACCTTTAAATAAAGCACAGACCCTGAACCTATCAGTTCTGGCTACCCATAAAGACACCTGAACCTATCAGGTTGGTACTGACTGACACACAGTAGTACCCTGTCTGACACACAGACTCCCACACCAGCTTCTTCTCTCAGCTTCTCTAAACTCTCCTCACAAACTCCACATATATATACAGTACAGCCCCTCCTCCTGATGTCCCGCCTTCCACTCCCCATAGGATGGAACTTTCCCTCCAACCCATGACAGACAGGTAACATCAGTGCTGTATGTAACACCTCCCCTCTTTATAAGTTGTTTTGTAGGGGGAAAGCTAAAGTGCTTTTCTCCAAAAAAACAACCTGGATCCAAAACATACAAAAACAGTTATACATTAACATACAATACCATACTTACTCTAGGATAAACATATCAATTAGGCATTTAAACATTTACCATTTACAATACATCAAGTTACCTTTATTCATACAAACCAAGCATGTTTAATAAACAAGTACATTTAACCTTTTGGTCACCAAAATATATACATAGTCCATGTTTCTTTCGCCGTCTTCATTCTTCGGGTCTTCTTGACAAGGCGTCAGCAACACAGTTCACTGACCCTCTGACCACCTTCACTTCAAAGTCATAGTCCTGCAGGTTTAAAGCCCACCTCATAAGTTTACTATTGTGGGTTTTCATTGTCTTTAACCATTGCAGTGGTGAATGGTCAGTGCACAGAATAAAATGTCTTCCCCAGATGTAAGGCTTGGCCTTCTGGATCGCGTAGACTATGGCCAGGCACTCCTTCTCCACGGTTGCCAAATGTCTCTCACCTTTCTGGAGTTTTCTACTCAGGTAGGACACTGGATGCTGGTCACCATTTTCATCCTCCTGGCAAAGAACTGCTCCTACCCCGCTGTTAGACGCATCGGTGTAGATGATGAACTCCCGGTCGAAGTCTGGAGCACGCAGCACTGGATAGTTGATGAGGACCTCCTTCAACCTCTGGAACGCCTCCTCACAGTTGCTGGTCCACGGGATGCGGTCATCAGTCTTCTTCCTCGTCAGATCGGTCAGCGGAGCCGCAATCTCGCTAAACCTCGGGATGAACTTTCTGTAGTAGCCCACCAACCCAAGAAATGATTTGACTTTTTTCTTGGTGTTGGGTCTGGGCCAATCACGAACTGCTTCTATCTTGGCCTCTAGGGGTTTGATCACTCCTCCCCCTACTATGTGACCCAAGTATTTTATTTCTGGGCTACCCAGCTGCAGTTTGTCCTCTTTGCAGGGCCTAGGCCAAAGCACTTCCTCCCCTGGGTCAAAGTGCCTCTCCCTGCCTTCCTGGTCATCCAAAGCTTTCTTTCTGACCTTTTGAGCTTGCAGGGTCTCTGCTGCTAGCTCTAGGTTTCTCTTTAGGTCATTCCTTAAAGAGTCTATATATGTCACAACATCTTGTGGGGCATCCTGGGTGATCTGCTCCCACTCTTGCTTGATTAAATCAAGGGGCCCTTTCACCCTTCTCCCAAACAAGAGTTCAAACGGACTGAACCCGGTACTGGCTTGTGGCACTGATCGATAAGCAAACAAAAGGGATTGCAGCTTCTGGTCCCAATTGTTTGGATTCTCTGCCAAGTAAGCCCTAATCATGCGCATCAGAGTCCCATTGAACTTCTCCATTAACCCATTACTTTCAGGGTGATAGGCAGTGGTTTCCTTGTGTTTAATTCCACAGATTTGCCATAACCGTTTCATGAGCTTCGATGTGAACGATGCGCCCAAATCTGTGATTATTTCTGAGGCAAATCCCATCCTGGACATATACCCCACCAATGCATCTGCCACTGTGTTAGTTTCAATGTTAGTCAAGGGTATGGCTTCAGGGTACCTCGTGGCATGGTCCACAATGGTGAGAATGAACCGGTTCCCCCTCTTTGTGGCCTTGGGCAAAGGTCCCACAATATCCACCCCTATACATTTGAACGGAGTGTCAATCACAGGCAAAGGGCACAACTTTGCTTTGGTCCTGACACGGTTATTCCCCTGCCTCTGACACACATCACATTGTTTACAGAACTCCTTGATCTGCTTCCCTATTTCAGGCCAGTAAAACTTCTGTGTGATTCTCTGCTGTGTTTTGTTCACCCCTAAGTGCGCAGCAAACATGTCAGAGTGCCCCCTTTGTAAGATCATGGGGCGATACTTTTCAGGTACCACTAGCTGACTTCTGATCCCATCTCCCCCTTTTGAGATATTCCTCAGGGTCTCTCTATATAAAATTCCCTTTTTCTCTCGAAATCTCACTGGGGTTTCAGGTGTTAGCTGGGCGTCTGTCACCTGTTCAAAACACTTTTGGAGAGTGGCGTCTGCCTTTTGCTCTTGGCCAAATCGGCTGTCTGTGGTTAAAGTTTCCACCACAGCTTCGGAACTCCCCCCACCTGCTTCCATCTCGGGCTCTCCAATACCCCCCTGAACTGTCCCCGTGGTGGCTTGTGAGCGTTTAATCACTAGCACCCGTTTCACATGTTCAGCCAGGTCATTTCCCACGAGCACGGCTGCTGGCAGAGTCGATGAAATCGCTAGCCGCCAAACTCCCCTCCAGCCTTGAAAGTTCACAGGTACCTCAGCTACTGGCAGCGAGATCACCTGTCCCTCAATCCCTGCCACCTTCATGCTCTCATTCGGGATTATATACTCCCTAGGAATAATATCTGGATGGCACAGGGTCACCTGGGAACAAGTATCCCTTAGCCCCCTATACTGATGGTCAAGTATTCCTACGTCCACCCCTGCGGTTTCAAACAACTGTGAATCTGTTCTCACTAGCAAGCAGCGCTTGACCTCCACAAGAGGACCATTTTCCTCAGCCTGATCAGCAGATGTAACTGTTCCAGATTGAGTAGCCATGGCAACAGGCTCCCTCAGTGGCAAGGAGCTTTGCTCTTTCTGGACACAGAACACAGCTTTTGGCTTGGTTCCACTCAGATCATGAGGCACATTTCCTTTTAGCTGCTTTAATTTCTCACACTCTGAGATCAGATGGCCCTTTCCTTGACAGAAATAACATTTTCTGCTGTATTTTGAGTCTTTCTCATCTTGTTTTGGTTTTCCCTCCAAAATCTGAGGTCTTGGTTTCGTGTCTGAGGGCTTCCCTTCACCATGGGCCCCTCCCACTTGCTGGTTTTTTCCTGGTCCCTGAGAGTACTTGCTGTAGGTTTCTTTGGGTTTACCTACAGATTTCCCCTCACCTAAGGGCTTTCTTATTTGGGAAATAAAATCTGCGATCTCGGCCGCCTCTGCCACAGATTTCGGTTTCCTTTCCCTCACCTGGAACTTCAGTTCCCCATGCAGGACTGAATAGAACTGTTCCAGCGCTATCAGGTCTTTGAGCTGCTGGAAGGTCTCTGTTCCCTCCTGAGATAGCCATTTCTCTAGCAGCCTCACCAGTTGGGCCCCCACTTGGGTAAAAGTCTGCTCTGGTTTCTTGGTGAGTGACCTGAATCTTTGCCTCAGCTGTTCCGCATTTATCCCATGTCTGGCAAACACCAGTTTTTTAAACTCTGCGAAATTTTTTAGCAGCTCCTCTGGCATCTCTGCATAGACTTCTGCCAGGCTGCCACTGATTAAAGATCGCATAATTGTCATCTTCTCAGTTTCCCTTACTGAGAAGTCCACAAACGCTCTTTCCACTAGGGAAAAGAACACCTCAGGGCAATCTCCCTTGTGGTATACAGGGAATTTCTTCAGGTCAGTTTTAGACAATTGGCCCCCCTCAGAATCCCTATTGTTATTATTGTTCTGATTCATCAGTTCCAATCTTCTTAACTCAAATGCCATCCTTTCTTTTTCCAGAGCAATTTTCTCTCTCTCTAATTCAAATTGCCTCATCCTAAATTCATGCTGTTGGGCTAGGAGCATTTTCCTGAGTTCTGGGTTCTGTTCTCCCGTGCTCTCATCCTGCACTGAGCCAAATTCATCCTCAGAACCTTGGTCCACCTGGGGTTCCCTCACTTCACCCATTTCTGCCATTTGGCTTCGAGTCAAGGGCATAATCCCCCCCCAGAACAGGCTGCTTCCAAAAGTCAAGCCTCAAAATAAAGCGACCACTTTTTTTTCTCTTTTGCCTCAGAACCAGCCTTCTATAGATTGCTGCTGTTCTTTCAGCACTAACTTGCAACTGTTGCCAGCCAGAGTCCACCCCCCTCTGCTAGGCCTCTCAGCAGACAGGCTAGATCACTGCTACTTCACTCAGCTTTGCCTCAGCTTTTTCCCGCCAAAACAGGTTGCCTCAGAGCTCCCTAATCTAGTCCCACCAATCTGAGGTTACACGTTCTTCCACTAGCGTACCTCCCCGTGAGGTAAGCCTAGAAGATTACCTACGCGCTCTCAGATTGTCCCTGACTAGACCCCCCTTGCTCTGGGCACACTTGCCAAGGCTTTGCTGGACCACTGGACAACTGGACCAGTCGTATCCCACACGCTGGACACCAATCAATGTGACAACCCCAGACCTACTGGGATATGCCACAGTTTCACTAAGCTGCCACCAACCATTCCCTGTAAGGAGTCACACAGACCAGGAATGGATTTTTAACAAACAAAGGAATAAGGTTTATTTAAATAACACACAGGGAAAAATAAAATGATCAAGTGAATAAGATACAGTAACGTGGCTTAGTCTCAATCATACATACACCAGTTTGGTTCACACAGAACACCTTTAAATAAAGCACAGACCCTGAACCTATCAGTTCTGGCTACCCATAAAGACACCTGAACCTATCAGGTTGGTACTGACTGACACACAGTAGTACCCTGTCTGACACACAGACTCCCACACCAGCTTCTTCTCTCAGCTTCTCTAAACTCTCCTCACAAACTCCACATATATATACAGTACAGCCCCTCCTCCTGATGTCCCGCCTTCCACTCCCCATAGGATGGAACTTTCCCTCCAACCCATGACAGACAGGTAACATCAGTGCTGTATGTAACACTCCTACAGTAGCAGCTTTACCTGAACTGATCATCTGTTTTGACAGAATGTAAAGATGAAGTCTTCTGACTCTGTGGCCTTCTTAGAGTGTCATGATCCAAGCTAACTTTGTTAAATGTCTGCATGGGCTTTTCATGCAATCTACTTATTAGCTAAAGGTTTTATGGACTGGAGTCAATGACAGTAATCATCTACTGCTTACACTATGAATAGAGAAAGCTGAATTTGTCACATAGTTTACTGGGCAAAAAAAATTTGCTCAATTCCAGTTATTAAGCCAGTCCTTTTACACTATGTGCCATTTAATATGAAAAGCTTGTTCATATTTTCCCCCCTAGTTCTCCAAAGGTCTTGCAATCAAAAAATCACTCTGTTCTACTAATTAATTACAGATGCTTGTATGGCCTGGATTTTAAAAAATCTGTTTGAAAAGAAACATGTTTTGGAATAGATATCAATCATCAAGTTGTTGATTTTTTTTCTCCCTCAAGGTAAAGGAGAAAGCTTGGAAAAATTAATCTTGCATCTACTCTGTCTTGTACTCGTTGCCATATAAAATGAACTTTTAAAATGAAATGAAATTAATCAGGAACCTATACAGCATTTCTTGGATACATTTACCTTACTGTTGTTTTCTAATATGTCTCAGAAGGCACTGCTTACTTTGATGATATTTTTATTTAGACTGGCTTTAAAGAAAAAATAAGTTGGAATGAGATCTGGTACACTCATACTTGAAGACCTAATTAAGTATGTGAGTACATGGATAAAGCGTATGGGATTTGCTATGGGTGTAAAAAGGATGCCTTTGAATTAAAAAAAATCACATGACACAAAACAGCCAAGCCCTTTTTTTGCTTTCAAAATAGAGTTTTATTCCTTTGTTGCTGGGGGCTTCTAATTTTTCTAAAGTCAGAGCAATTTGAACTGTGTTCTCCCCTTGTGATCAGTTGTTGTGATCAGTTAGTGTTGTTCTCCAGAAGGACAGGGGGAATGACTCTGGGTGGTATTCTGGTGATATACCAAGCTGGGCATGATGTTTTATAGAGGAACATCCACCCCTGCAATCTTTTTCCTTAGTTCTCCCAAAGTGTTTTTTGCTTAAAAAAAAAAAACCTATGAAGTTTAGCGCTAAATCAACTGATCACTGCATTGATATATTAGTTTAGCACTAGATCACTTTTGCTTGGGCCAAAAAAAATCTATATGAAATAGAAGCAAATCCTATGAACTACAGCAGACTACTATATTTCTGCAGCATTGTGTGTCTTTGAATGTTGTGGGCAACTTTATTTTATTTATTTATTTTATTTATTTATTAGATTTTTACCCCGCCCCTCTAGACAATGTCTACTTGGGGTGGCTTATATAGATAAAAACACATTAATACATTAACACATTAATATAACTTATATAAAAATACAGTTATAAGAATTGGGGAAACTTTTTTCCCTAAGTCTTCTACCACTTTAAAGGGCATCACAATGAGCCGTATAAGAAGAACAGTGTGTCAGCAGAGAGTGAGATCAAAGGAAGAGGGGTTATGGGCAATTGGGCTTGCCAGTGCAGTCATACCTAAATATGATGATGAGAAAAAAATGGAGACACAATATTGTGTAGATGCACTGAAAAAATAGTGACTCTATAAAGGAAGCTACTGCCTTTAGATTAAAACAGATGAACAGGGTTGTTAATGATTGGATATTCTGGAGGTCACTTAGTCACAGGATCACTGTAAGTTGATCAGGATCACTGTAACTTGACAGTACCTAGTAACTGTGAGGAAACTGAAGAAGAGAGAGGAGACATAGGTGAGCATTTGAAGGTAATGCTTTAAAAATAGTAACAGTATCTATTACTTTTTTTCCAGATACAAAGAGCAAACAATTATATTGCTTTAGATGAACAAAATGAGCACCTGAGAGGTTACCGGAGGGATGGGGACAAACAACAATTAGATCCCATCACAATTAGAGCTTATGTTAATGTATATGTTGTTGCGACAATGTTTGAGGTTTTGTGTGATTTTTTTTTTACTAGAAAACAAGGTTTGCACCAATCAGAACTCAGAGCAGTGCAAATCTATCCTGTTTTCTCTGATAGCTTCTTATGACACTCAAGGAAGTGAAAAGCAATTACCGAGGGGAGGAAATAGGAAGAGATTATGGTGAACAATGTGCTCTTGTGTAGTCTGTCAGATGCCTCAGGAGCAGAGCTTCGGAAGAATCACTATATTTGCATTATAATACCTTGACTCTGGGATTTTAATCAAAAACAACAGCAACAACAACAACTCCAAACTCAACCACAACCACTTTCTCCAAACTTTGTAGGAATTTGTTATGATCTTAGAAATGTTCCTCTCTCTGTTGCCGGATTACAGCTTTATGCTGATTGAGGAGTTCTGGGAGACATTGTTCCAAAAACAGTCACATTACTAAGCTGTAGTTATAATTTAGAGTTGGGAATTAATGGCTGTGGAATGATTGTGGGCAGAGAAGTGGTGGGAGCAGGTATGGTGTCATCAGAATCTGGGGGCTTTTAGTTCAAGAATGTAACTTCCAAGGTCCAAAGGCATTCTTCTGGTTGTTTTTTTTTCAGAAGGGTGATAAATTTTCTAGCAGTTTCTGAGGGAAAGGGCATGCCATGAGCAGTGGCTGTAGTACAACTTCCTCATCTTGAAGTAGTGTCTGGCTTATTTGTCTGCTGGTAATGAAAATAGTGACCCCAGGAACCATGCTAGTGGATTAGCCATTATTCTGTGTCTTGATACAGCACCTTTCAGATAACATCATGGATATTGTGTCTGATGGAGTGGGGAGATGGCAGTAGACTCTCCCCCAGTAAATAACGTATATTTAGAGTGGGGGGAATGTGGAAAATGTGGGGGGAAATTATAGAAATTGTCACAGAAAACTTGTCTCCAGCAGAATATTAGCTGGTCTCCAGTTGTTGTAGCAGACTAGCAGAAGGTTTATAGAGAATGACAAACAGAAGCAGTATGAAGGCCTACAGGAGTTCATCAAAGTGGAAATTCTTTGCGTTATACACCACCTTTAAAAAAAACAGAGAGAAATGAGGCTCAGATGTAAATGTTATTAATATACTGTAAATTGCTGTGGTTCACAGTCCTGAGGAATGTTTTCCTATAAACCTTTGAACCTAGAATTCTTCAAATCTTTGCCCCAAGCTTGGCCTGGTGCAAGCAGGCCATGTCAGTGTCATGGAGGGGGGCTTAAGGTTGCCTCTTTTTGTTTAACTTTCTGTGAGGAAAGGAAAGCAGAATTGCTAAATTTCCTTTCCGTTGCTCCACAGAAATCTCTAGAGTTTATTTGAATTAGAAGCAATTCTGCTAATACCCCAATATTTTTTTAGGTTTCTGTTATGTGCATAGTTTCTTTTACTTCCTCAAAGTTGTTGGTTTCTTAAACAGTTCCCTTCTTTTCATTTTCATTCCACTCAGAAGGTTACTGCTGACAAGGCAAATCTGTTCAAAGAACAGCAAGATGCAACTACAGTATGCTGAAAACTGAAATGGGTGTTGTATACAGACTAGGTTAACATAGTTTACCTTCTGTTAAAACTAAGTCTGAATCATGATCTAAATCCTGCTCCTAATTTCTGCTAGCAACAAAAAAAAAAAAAAAAAAAAAAAAAGGAATCAATTGTTGAAAGGTAAGTCAGGACTTAGGCATGTCTCATTCATTCAATGGGTCTACTCTAGTTGAGACTACTTCTTGGATTTAGGCCATTAGATGTACTCTAAAGAAGGGTAACATTTAATTTGGCCCACAGGTACTGGCCTCTTACTCGTCTCATGATAAAAAATGTATCTAATTCAGTCTTTATTGAAGCAGGTACCTTTACCATGGAACAAAGGGACTATACTAGCCCTGACCCTTTTTATATCTAGGTTTTTTCCACTACTGCACATGGAGGCTATAAGACTGAAGAGGAGAGCTCCTGCTATCTGGGGAGAGGTGGCTGGAAGCAAGATTAGCGGTGCTAATTCTCCAGTCTTCTAATTCACATGAAGAGCCTTTAGGAATAGCACATCCTTCAGTGGTGTTTTACACATACCATGGACTACCAGAAATAAAGGGGTGATAAATCAAATCAAGTTTGAACTCTCTCTAGAAGCAAAAATGACTAAACTGGTGCTATTGAACTTTATGCACATCATGAGTAGACAAGACACACTGGGAAAAGTTGAAAGCATCAGGAAAAGAGGAAGACTAAATATGGATGAATTGACTTATGAAGGAAGCCATGGCCTTGTGTTGGCAAGATCTGAGCAGGGTTGTTAATGACAGAACCATTTGGAGATCACTAACTCATAAGGCTGTCATAAGTCAGAAATGACTTGGTGACATGAAATAAAAATAAAATAAAATAGGTGAACTAATTCATTCACTTTTCCAGCTTTCTCAAGCTGGCATGGTCCTCCAAATGATTTAGACTACAAACCCCTATCATGGTAGGAACTGATACAAATTATAAGTCAAAACATCTGGGTCAATGGGACAGTGAGTCTACAGTGGACCCTCTCTTTGTACGTTTACTCAACACAATTTGGTAATTTATGGATAGGGATATTTTCTCAGCCTATCCTTGTGTTTTTCTGGTGATAATGGGAAATTCTTTTCTGTCTCGAGCCCTTTGAGAAAAGATGAGATAAATTTAATAGATTAATCCTTGTTATATAACCCAATCCATAAATATAAAATAAAAGTGAAGAAAAAGACAAACCATCTGGATTCTCAAAAAGAAAACAATACATCATTATACAAAATGATGAGGAGATAATTGAATTAATATAATTGAAGTAACAAACCTCAAACAATGGAAAGAGGAAGGTAGATTCATATATTTACAGTCACCTGACTCTAGGACTTAATTACATATTTTTTAAATGCAAAGTCAGTTAGAAGTCTAGTGAAGTGGTGAGCACAAATTTGCACCTTTTCAAGTGGTGAAAAGCAATCTCCATGGGGCATAATATATTTCAGATAGTTCTGTTTTTTAAAAGAAATCTGAATTATCTGCATTATCCTTTGCTCTAACTTAGACAGGAAGAGCCTTCATCTGGTATTGTTACAGACTTACAATTTCTCTTTTACATTTTCCTCACTATGATGCTTTTTGCATATTAATTAATAACAAAATGTGGTCAAATGATAAAGGTGAAATAAATTCTGTGTATAAGGAATAAAATAACAACTGATGATATGAACAGATTAATGGAGGGGGGAACTTGCCTAGCCCAACAGAGACATATCAATATAATGAACCTTGAAAAGAGTAATTAAACAGAAAATGTTTTATCTAAAACAAAAATAGAAGTTTTGGAGTGAATACATTTAGGAAGCTATAAATGCTCTTTGCAATTACTGGATATATATTTTTTAATTACTTGGCTATTTGATCACATAGTACATGTACTCTTAGGTTGCCTGAACTGGGAATATATATAGAATTATTTGAACATGCAGAAATCCTTTTCTGTTGCTGGTGACACTACAATATAGCTTAACTAAAACACATTAAAACTATGCTTCATTCATTACAGATGACACAACATTAGATGGAATAGCTAATATCCTGGTAGAGAGGAATTTAATTCCAATTTGCTCTCCCCACTCTGAATTTGAGAAAATTTGGAAACATATATATGGCATAAGAATAATTTTTATATATGGCATAAGAATAATTTAAAGGTTTTTTTTTTTTTTTTAAAAAGTGAATGTAGGAAAAAAATAGATTTGTCTAGTCAGGCATAGGTTTTATAACTTGAACATATGAGTTTCTATCCTTTTGCTGAAACAGGGTTGCTTCCCCTTTATTTTCTGAGATGTGCCTCATCTATCAACCCTGTATGTAAATTATATATAATATGGTTCTTTCTATGCTATAAATTTTGAATCTGGCCAGTACAGAAATTGGACATTTTTGCTTCTGTTTTTAAATTTTAATGTTGTGTGTATATGTGTATATCAAAGTACTGAAATTCACAAAACATCATGCTCAGGGCAGAAAAAAACTTGAGTTTTAAATGACTAAATATATAATAAATCCAAGAAAAAATTTTTTATCACTACCTAACAGCAACATCCTAGCATATTAGCAAGGGAGCAACAGTAAATGTGCAGTTTAATGCAGATTGTCTTTGACCTGCACAGAGACCTCTGACAGAGAAGTGGGATAGATAAAGTATCTGTTCAGTTGTTTCATGGGATTTTTTGTTTTTCTTTTTTGTTTGGGGTGTGGGTGTGTGGGTGTGTGGGTGTGTGGGTGTGTGGGTGTGTGCGTGTGTGTGTGTGTGTGGGTGTGTGTGTTTTTTTTTTTCTAAGAAGGAAATCCCCACCAAATGAAATGGAAGCACTTCCACAATTTTCTGTATGTGCACTTAAAAGAAACTGTTCAACTTCCATCATCAAAATTAACTGTTCTGCGGAGTGTACAATCTGTGTAATTTCAAGTCAGAGGGAAGGATTTAATATTTCATGGCAGCAAAGAGACCTGGAACTAGTGGAATTTTACAAGCAAAGCAATTTAAACTGGTAGTTTTCAAACCACTGATCTCCTAATCCTTTCCTGCCATTCTGTGGTAATACACATAAGTCAGGCTCCAGTCACTGAATAGAAATTGTCCTTCAGCACTGTATGGAGCATAAGAGATGCTTTGAGCAAGAAAGTCCTTTCTCCACAGTATTACAAAGCAGGCTAATGAGCCATTGTTGTTGTTTAGTTGTTAAGTCGTGTCTGACTCTTCATGACGCCATGGACCAGAGCACACCAGGCCCTCCTGTCTTCCACTGCCTCCTGGAGTTTGGTCAAATTCATGTTGGTCGCTTCAATGACACTGTCCAACCATCTTCTTCCCTTGATTTTTGGGTGTAACCCAAAATGAGCCGTGCCCCCCAGAAAGAAACTACACTTCTTGCCACTTACCTCAGTCTTCTTTTCCATTTTCTGTATATAAGTGATTGTGTTGCTATAAATATGAGCATCGTTTACTCGTGTCCGACTCTTTGTGACCCCATGGACCAGAGCACGCCAGGCCCTCCTGTCTTCCACTGCCTCCCGGAGTTGGGTCAGATTCATGTTGGTTGCTTCGGTGACACTGTCCAACCATCTCATCCTCTGTCGTCCCCTTCTCCTCTTGCCTTTACACTTTCCCAACATTAAGGTCTTTTCCAGGGAGTCCTCTCTTCTCATGAGATGGCCAAAGTACTGGAGCCTCAGCTTCAGCATCTGTCCTTCCAGTGAGCACTCAGGGTTGATTTCCTTTAGAATTGATAGGTTTGTTCTCCTTGCAGTTCAGGGGACTCTCAAGAGCCTCCTCCAGCACCACAATTCAAAGGCATCAATTCTTCGGCGGTCTGCTTTCTTTATGGTCCAGCTCTCACTTCCATACATCACAACAGGAAAAACCATAGCTTTGACTATTCGGACTTTTGTTGGCAATGTGATGTCTCTGCTTTTTAAGATGCTGTCAAGGTTTGTCATTGCTTTTCTCCCAAGAAGAAGGCGTCTTTTAATTTCGTGGCTGCTGTCTCCATCTGCAGTGATCATGGAGCCCAAGAAGGTAAAATCTGTCACTGCCTCCATATCTTCACCTTCTATTTGCCAGGATGTGATGGGACCAGTGGCCATGATCTTAGTTTTTTTGATGTTGAGTTTAAGACCGTTTTTTGCACTCTCCTCTTTCACCCTCATTACAAGGTTCTTTAGTTCCTCCTCACTTTCTGCCATCAGAGTGGTATCATCTGCATATCGGAGGTTGTTGATATTTCTTCCGGCAATCTTGATTCCAGCTTGCGATTCCTCCAGTCCGGCCTTTCACATGATGTATTCTGCATATAAGTTAAATAAGCAGGGAGACAATATACAGCCTTGTCGTACTCCTTTCCCAATTTTGAACCAATCAGTTGTTCCATATCCAGTTCTAACTGAGCAGTTTATAGTTATTCAGCAGTCCCATAACTGAGATGGAACTACTGGGCTGAATATGTACAGCAACTAGAGTGGGATACTGGAACCACATTCTGCAAATATTATACTTGAAGCCCCATTCAGGCACTTAATTCTGATCCTAGGAAATGCACAAGAAGGGGGAACTCATTAGACCCACCCCTTGACTCATGTTTCCATCTCCAGTCTATAGACAGAAGGTAACTTTCTGTTTGTCTGAGGAAGCTTTCCATGCAATTTAGAATTCTGGTATGCCAGAGTTAACAGACAGATGTCCTTCACAGTTCCAGAAAGCCTTTCATTCCAAAAAGTCACCCTCCACATATTGGGTGTGATTAAAATGAATGAGGAAGATCAAGGCGATTGTGGCAGTTTGTGAATTTGCGTCTATATCTCTGCCTGGAATGAAGGCATGAGACACAACGTGGTGTGAGATAGAGCTACATGTTTGGGCGGGGGAGTCTGCTGATCATCAGAGGAAAAAGAACAAGGAGAAACAATGACACTGACAAAGTGGAAGTGAAGTCACCTGGCCTGACAGGAACAACACTGTAAACTAAGGCCGGAGAAGACTCCACCTTTTCTTTTAAATATTTTATTTTTAACATAGGGTAACTGGAAGGAAAAAGGGATTGAGGTTAAGGGGAAGAGGAGAACCACCTTGACTTCAAGCACAAGTTCAGGATGGGGGCTGAGCCTACATTGTCATATTCTTGTCTCCTTAAAGGTAAGCTGAGGTAGGATCCTTCTTGCTCCTTAGCAATTCAGTATTAGGAAGGGATAAGCCTCACAGCATATCTGTTTGCCTTCTTGCCACTGTGTGGTTACACCCAAAAATCAAGGGAAGGAATAATAATAATAATTTAAAAAAAAAACCTAGGGAGTCATTCATTCTTCTGGGTTCAGGAGACTGAAGAATGATTACAACTTGGCAGAGCATTTAATCCCTTGCACAGTTATGCTTTATGATTATCCACAGGACTGGGGTGCTGACATATATATTTTCCCTGTGGATTTCAGATCCATAAATTGGGAAAGTTAGAGCAATATTCAGAGATCATATGGCCTCCCTGCAGCCTCATATGTCTTTCTTAAGGCTACGACTGCAGACATAGCATATCTGAAGGAAGTGGTTTCACTAACAAATTAAAATATATGGGGCTTTGATTTTCAGGAATGTTGCAATATAAAGATTAAGTTCAACTGTTGCCCAAGCCGGATATCCTTTAACATTACACCATGGTAGGGGATCAGGATGGAACAGGTAATGAATGCACCAGGGCAAAAGTTAGTATAACAGATAAGTAATAAACCATTGTGGTAGAGGAATTGTTCAGGGGAAAAGATAATAAGAGATTACTTTACAGAGGGAACTGGAAAAACTTGTGGTAATGATTAAGCACTGAAATGCACTGGTGTCTTTGGAGAGATATAAGCACAAATACACCTCCCACACCACCTATGCTATATCCTTTGAATATGTTGATCATTAGTTATCTATATGAAACCCAACCTTAATATGATAAGCCATGCTGGACTGTTTATCCAGAGACATTTAAAGAGATCTTCCCCCTTTGGAGCTTCATATTGCTAAAAGATGTCCATGTTTTCTTTAAAAAGAACATTCCAGCCTCCCTGCAGCTGAAATCTGTGGGATTTATATATGTCCTCTGAAAGACCCAGCTTTACAAGTCATTTCATGTGGACTTAATTGCTGTGCATCTAATGCTGTATTCAGGTCACTCTTTCAAACTAGAAGAACTAAAATGTTTGCCTTGATTAGAAACAATTTCACTTCATTCAATGCTATTTCTCTTTCCTTTTCCTTCCCCCTCTCCTTTCTATCCTTTTCTTTTCTCACATTTGTTTTCTCCTCATACCCTTGAGCTCGTTCAGCTTTTTCTTCTCCTCATGGACTTGTTCCCCTACTCGGACAAGGGAATAGTCTCTCTCTCTCTCCCTCCAGTTCTTTGAAAGGTTCTGGGTCCTGCAGAAGGAAACAGTGGCTGAAATCCTGTTGCTGTAATTTAAAACACATGACTGATGATGGCATCATTTCTATCTATTTTTCTGATTTTTTTATAAAATCCATTTTCCTTCTACCCCAGAGGTCTGGAAACTCCTGTAGGATTCTTTTCATCATGGAAAAGCTGTTGGGGGCAATGGGAAGAGGAAAATTTAAATTTCTGTCAGTTGTCACCACCAGTAAGATTATCCCAGTGGCAGCAGTTTGGGGAAATTCCCAACCCACAGCCTTGGTAAATTAAAGCAACAGGGGTAGCTTAGTAACAGGATTTCAGCCAGTAGCTGGAATTGTCTAGAGGTCTTATGAAGAAATGAATTATCCAGGTCTGCCTCAAGACTAGTCTTTATCTATGAAAGATTAGACTGATGTATTGCAGCATACTGTATATAATTAAAGTTCATTAAAAATAACATAACCCAAAGCTCCATGTCTGAACCTCTCCCCATCCCACTTATGATACACACAAAGTTTCAAGCGGCTAGATTGTGCTTGAGACACAAAAATGCACCTATTTCCTTTTATTATTATAGAGTTTAGTTAATGTGTTGGCATCAAACAGGCTTGGAATTATAACTGTACTGTGCTAGATAAATCAGTGACTTAGGCATCTGGCTATGGGGTCAGAGGCTGAGAGTTCAATTCCCTACTGTGCCTCCTTGACAAGGGCTGGACTTGACGATCCATAAAGTTCCCTTCAGCTCTGAAGTTCAAGGATTGTTCTAGGATTATCAGCTGCATGGTTCAGATAGTGTGAACCCACATGGTTTGGATTGTCAAGCCTAATCTTGGCCTACATGTATCAAGATTCCGGAAAAAATGTGTATGTAATGAGGAGGCTGGAGATTTGGGAAAACTATGTTATTTGTAGTTGTAAGTTTTAGAAGAGATAGTCATGTTAGTCTGTACTAGCATATCAGGAAAAACCAAATAAATATAAAAAATAAAGAAGGGAAAAAAGTTGTGGCACCTTAAAAACTAACTGCTGTATTTTAATGTGTGTTTTCAAGGGCAAGTCCACTTCTTCAATGTTAACTATTGTTAACTCACGACACTACAATCATGTCCTTCACATTTTTATTCAGACATAAGCTGCACTGCTTTAAATGGGATTTATCCCCAGGTAAGTGGCACATAGGATTGTAGTCTGAAACACAGAAAATAAAACACTGGCCAAAACTTTTTGCTTATGTACACTAATGTATGTTTAACAGTGTAAATCATAGCAGCAAACTGAAGCAAGTTAAGGAGTCACTACGTGGCATTTCATTTCATACACAAGTTGTGTTACTTGGCACATGATGAGGAATACAAGTGGCAACTCCTTATCTATCAGCAATTTGCCACAGTGATTTACACCACTGTACTACTGCCAGCATACAGAAGTAATAAGATTCTGATCTATTGCCTGGATGCTCATTTCGGACCATGATTTTATTTCTAGAATGTCGATTGTGTTTCTCTGATTCACAAATAATACTTTTTAAACTCTGTCTATTTTTATTAGGGTTGTAAATCTTTGCTGGTCTCTTTCTTTCTTTCATATACGAACAAGAAATATCAAATGTTTTCTCCTCATCAGCAGGATGTTCAGACTCTTCAGTTCTTCAGAATACTAATTAGTGCATATGGAAGGACATTTTTGTACAAATTGTCCAACTACTGTTCTTCAGGGGAGTGCTCTGAAAGTTTCTGGCAGACAACTTTTAAGCATGCCACCAAAGTACAAATACCTGTTACCCTAGAGATAACATGGCAGTTAAAATGGTGTCAAAATGTTATGGCCAAAATGCTGTTGCTTACAGGATTGTGTAATGACAATCATATAAAAGATGTGATCTGTTTCCCAAAATGTCTACTATATGTCATTGACTGGTTGCTTGATCAACAGCTCAATATGCTGCCTGGAAAATGCAACAACCACTTGCATAATTGCTATAGTGGCTAAAATTCTGTTCCTAAGCATAGTAGGTTACAACAAGAGTAGGCCCATTTGAGTCAATCAAACATATGGAAAAGGTGACACCCAAATCCCCACTGATTCAATGGGCCTACTTTCCTACTTCCTGCACTAACCAACAGGATTTCTGCTTCTGTTTCAGGAAACCCTCAACAAAATAGACAACAACCCTCATTTAACAGATTTCAAAGTGTAGCAGAAGGATCAAAGAATAATGACGTAAAATGGGGCTACTTGGATACAAGACAAATTTTCTGTGAACTGTGCAGAAATTCAATCAATAGAGCACTTATGTGCATGGAATTTATGCCCAATCACATGCACAAAAGATGACCTAGGAAATGACCAAGATAACACTATGGTATAGTAGCCTACTTTTCATAAAAAATAGTCTAATTATCTGAATATTTTAATTTGTTTTTAATTTTGATTTTATCTTTATTTCATACAAGTACATAATTTTAAATTGTGCAACACTGTGATATAAAGAAAGAAAGAACAAACTTACAGAGAAATGTAATGCTAGACAAGTAATTGTGTGCTTAATTAGGAGCTCATGAAGAAACATAGAAGAGAAAAGAATTTGCAGACACAAAATGGTAACCACAAAAGCAGAAGGTATGACTTATCTTCATCTGTTACCACTGATGTAACCTGAAGATTTAGATGCCTAAACTTTGTCATTGGAATATTTCTATTTTCTCATTTAAAGTCTTCATATGAATGACTTGAAAGCATTTGGAAACCCACAACTGAAAACCAAGTTAGGGGAAAAGGTAACTCTTAGCTCTTTAAATAGGAAGGAAAAAGCTCTGATCACATTTCTGATACCATCTTCCCTGACTATTAATGTCTTTGTGTAGCCTTGGATAAATTAGGAAACCAGAGTCTTTGAGATGAAAGTCAATTATGTATAAAGAAATTCCATTATTTACAACACTATTACAGTCTCATTTCATATATTATGCAAGCTGCTCCCCAATGTCTGGAATATAACTAGCCTTATTAACCAACATGTCTGAGTAAATTAAAATATTATGATTGAGGCAAATCACAGACTACCCAAAGGAAAAGGAACCTTATAGTCTACTTAATTGTTCATTCTGCAGTGTACATGGAGGAGAAGATGGCTTTTCAGAAAGAAATGAGTAAGGTGGGGGGAACCTGTGTTATTCTTGTTCTTTTAAAGAAGAGGAAAGGAAAATTTATACACATTGGAAATTATAAAGTCACAACTGAGGATGGACAGATACCTGAGGGAAGAAGAAGGAACGTCAGTGGACAATACTTACTTACTTACTTACTTACTTACTTACTTACTTACTTACTTACTTACTTACTTACTTACTTACTTACTTACTTACTTACTTACTTACTTACTTACTTACTTACTTACTTACTTACTTACTATTTTCACTTATATACTTCCCCATTAGTGTTATCACATTCTGGGCAGTTCACAATATAGAGTGGTGCCTCGCTTAATGGGCACCCCGTTTAACGACGAATCCACATAGCAATGAAGATTTTGTGATCACTTTTGCGATTGCATTGTGATGTTCCCTATGGGGAAAAATCACTTTGCGATTTTTCCCCATATGCCCCATTTTCGCCCAGCTGATCAGTGGGGCTTCAGGATGATCGCGGGGAAGCGCTTCCCCCCCGATCATCCCGAAGCCCCGCCAATCATCTGGGCGAAAATGCGGGCTTCGGGATGACGGGGGAAGCGCTTGCCCCCATCATCCCGAAGCCCTGCCGATCAGCTGTGCAAAAATGCAGGCTTCAGGATGATGGGGGGAAAGCGCTTCCCCCATCATCCTCCCGAAGCCCCGCCGATCAGCTGGGTGAAAACGGGGCGTTTGTGATGATCGCGCGGAAGCAATCATTGCAAATGCCCCATTTTCGCACAGCTGATCGCCGGTTCCAAAATGGCCACCAGGTAAATAAAATGGCTGCTTGCAGTGTTTTCGGGCCCTTTCCTCGCTTACCGGGCAGCGAAAATGGCGGCCGGATGGAGGATTTTCGCTTAAAGGTGAGTTTTTCCCCCATAGGAACACATTAAACGTATTTTAATGCGTTCCTATGGGCTTTTTTGCCCCGGATAGTGACGAATCCGTATAGCGACAATTTTTTCAGAACAGATTATTGTCGCTATGCGGGGCACCACTGTACCATAAAATCATACAATTAAAAATGCCTTGTAATAAATGCAATAGAAATACAATAAAATACAATAAACCTTGTATCTACGTAGCTAAAACAATGATGCTGTTTTTGAACAGAAATATACAAATTAAAACCCATTTGAGCATGTCAGGTCAATATTCATCACTAGTAAAAAGCAGCTTTAATTCTGTCTTTGTTAGCTTCCTAAAAACTGAGAGGGATGGTGCCTGAAGGAAATTTATTCTAGAGGGAAGGACCCACAACCAAAAAAGCTTGGTTTCTAGTGCTGGCTTTTTGGCCTCCTTGGGTGTTGCAGTTCTTAACATCAAGGACTGTGAGGACGGGGGGTGGGATTGAAAGGTATTTTGTGGAAGAGACTTTCTGCCAAATATTGAGGTCCGAAATCATTAACGTTATGACTGGCATCTTAAATTGAGCAAGGAAACTAACAGGGAGCCAATGAAGGTGTGCCAAGACTGGGAATATGAGTTAACATCTGCTGGTACCTGTAATCTGTCTGACTGCCACTGGTGAAGTTTCCATATTGGCATGATCCCAGAAAGGCTTTGAGTATCTTAAAAACATCGAAGCCCTTAGGACTGCCTTATAAAAGATACTGTAAAGTAATGCTATATATATAAAAATGACAATCACGATTAAACTCTCCCCTACTTCAGGTGTTGCACTAATCCAGGTATAGATTTAATCTCCTTTTGATGAAAGAGGGGAGTGTATAGTACCTTTCTCCATAAATTATATTCCTCCAGAACTAGAGATTTAAATCCTTGTTTATCTTATTCTTGAACATAAGGATGAAGAAACAGAAAATTATTCACCTTGCCCTTCCACAGGATGAGTTGTTTTGTGGAGTTCTCAGAAAGACAAGAGAATCAGAGCAAGACTAATCCACCCCTCCACCCCCCAAAGAAATCTAAGGAAAATTGTTTTAGTCTGCAGTGTCTTTCATGTTCTTTGATTCTAGCGTGGATGCTACATTTTGTGGTTCCAATATACAGTGGTGCCTTGCTAGACAGTTACCTCGCATGACAGTTTTTTCGCTAGACATTGACTTTTTGTGATTGCTATAGCGATTCGCAAAACAGTGATTCCTATGGGGGAATTTCGCTGGACAATGTTTGGTCCCTGCTTTGCAAACCGATTTTTGCTAGACAACGATTTTGACAGCTCCCTCCGCGCTCGCAAAACAGGTATTTTCAGGACCTAAGCTTCACAAGACAGCTATTTAAACAGCTGATCGGCGGTTCGCAAAGCGGCTTTCCTATGGCCGATCTTCACTAGATAACGACGATTTTTCCCCATTGGAACACATTAAACAGGTTTCAATGTATTCCAATAGGGAAATGCTTTTTGCTAGACAATGATTTCGCTAAACAGCGATTTCAGTGGAACGGATTATCATCGTCTAGCAAGGCACCACTGTATACCTGTCCACAACTGCAAGGTATCCGGTATACTCCTGAAGTGCTGAGGGTGTCCCTTCTGTCCTTTGCTGACCATAACATTTGTTGTATTTTTGTGGTGGGCCTGAATACTGTTTGTAGGTATTCATGGGGAAACATTTGAAAAAACACAACCCACAACTACAAATTCTCAACTATCCCACACACTACACCAGAACACAGAGTTCCAACTCCTGTCCTTTGAATATGCCAGCCAGAGAGACTGGTGAAACGTTAGGAAGAAAAACCTCCAGAACATGACCAAACAGCCCAAAAAACCTACAACAACCATCAGTATGCTTTACCTTGGTCTCACCATGGATCTATCAAATCATGATAGCCTTCATAGAGAAGAACAAAGAATTTAGTAGGAATTCTGTACTAGGAGTGTAAATCTTTACAGATTTCATTTTTCCAAAGGAAAAGAAGAATTTTAATCTGTTTTTTTCTTGCTGGTCAAGATTCTACATCTTTCTGTGAATTTATGTGAAAAAAACTGTCCCCAATTCCATTTGCATACTCTCAGCTCTCTTTTGGTTATTATGTTTCTGTGCCTTGCAATTGTTCCAGCATCAAACACACTGAGGAGGAGAAGAGGAAGAAGCAGAAGCAGCTGCTATTTGATTGCATTGTTCTTATTAAGAAGAGATGAAAGCATTCCTAGTAGACAATTTGCATCTGAGAACAGCCATCTACATGAGCTATAAAACTGTGAGAGTTGTGGAGCATGGAGACCCATGTATTGACCTCCCCTGCTTCACCCCGGGCCTCCCTGAGTTCAACCAGAATGCCTGGAGAAAAAAAGTTGTAATTATATTTCACTGAATGTGGATTTGATTTTCCTCATGACTGGGAGCCCTGATTGTGCAGATTTTCCAGTTACACTGAGGATTGGAAGCACAGCGCAGCCTGTTAGAGCAGTTTTTCTTTGTTTGTTGCTTTGTTGCTTTTTTGTTTTGTTGTTTTCCAACATTGCATGCTGCTTTTAGCAGGTTAAGCTTGGAGGGACCTTTCTCCAACCTCTCTGCTCTGATCTTTTCCTTCCCCTTTCTTTAGGCTGTTGAAATTTGTTACTGAAAGCAGCAGTGTTTTGTCAGTTTGCTGTTTGATCTGTTCAATTGCGAGTAATGAAGTTACTGAGACTGTAAGTGCTAGTTGATGAGAAAAAGGGGTGGACTACTTTGGGAAACGTGAAGCTAATCTGCTTTGTGAATCCCTGTACTTCTGCTGAGCAGCTAAAAGAATTTACCGGTAACCAAAAATTCAAAACTCTTCAATATATCCTTTCTTCAGAGATTTCTGTTCAACCTGAGGAAGTCAGAAGCGGAGGGCTCCGACGCTGATGCATTCCTGTGACCCCTCCATGCTCACAATTTTGTAATGCCTGAACACTTTTTAAAGGAAGAATAGAATTATCCCTATATTCAAATTCATCTGACTGGCAATAGCTGATAACTCCAGTCTTCACTTTCCCCCCCTTTTTTGTGAGAAAGAGTTAATTTTTGAGGGCACCAGGAGTTACATTTCAAACTCTGAAAACTGCAGATTACTTAAGATGAATTGTTCATGCGAAGAAATGGATTTTACAATGAAATGAGAGATTCGAAACCTTTCAGCAGTTTAATAAACCATATAAATAGAAGTGATGGGCTGGGGCAGAGTGGCACAGCCCACCTGTCTAGCTCCAGATGCAGTCAAAACACCCATGGGTAACGGGAGCAAAATAAACCTCTCTCCCATTCACGCACAGGCCTAGCAGGCAGAGAGAAATGGAACTACCGTTAGGAATTACAACAATGATGTGTTTTTTTTAGCATAGAACAAAGACATTTCACTGGCTGACAAGGCAACAAGGATCTTCTTAATTGTAACTGTGACAACCAATCCACATATTACATTGGCCCAGTGAGAACTTATCTCTACAGGCTCGGCAGTACAAGGCAGCATGAGGAATGGTGAATGAACAATGCCTACCAAATGGAAGCCATTTAGAAACTGCACAGCTTGTCAGCTACCTGCATAATGTAAGCTGGGATTTTATGTGCATCAGTGAGAATGCAGAATTGCCATTCCATCTATCCTCAGCCCATACCATCTTATCTCTAGAAGGTAATACAAAATATCCCTACTTCAAGAAGCAAGCATGCCTCTGGTATGGATCTGGACCAGTATACATGAGTTAGAGATGTACTTTTCTTTCCAGTTTTTTTTAAATTATTATTTCAAAATCTGCCTCCTTTTCCTTGAGCTCTCTCTGGAGGCACATGCAAATCAAAGCTGACCCTCCACAGGCACTTGCTTGCTGTGCAAAAATTAAGGTGGCTGAGGCTAACCTCATGAAGACCTACTTCTCTGTAAATATGGGCTCATGGGTGTTTTTTCTCCGTTCTTTAAAGTTATAGACTTTTCATCATTGGTTGGCAAGCAGGCATTAATATATCTGCAAGGCATATTATGTATACGTAAGATAACGGCAACAATTTTGATAGCATTTTTTTTTCATTTACACCTGCATAATTCATTGGAAAAACATGTGTCTGAGATGTATCTAACGTTCAACATAACCTGTTGACTGTCTTGAACCCATCAGCTCCTTAAAAATACATCTGGACACCTGATGCAGCAAACAGCCCACCCAGAGATTTATTTGTCGCATGAAATATAGTGGGTGAGTTGGAAGCCATAAGACATACCTGGATTGACATGTTTCTCTTTTTGATAGTGACGTATGATTTTTCAGTTTTCAAATGAAGTGTACGTGTTTGATTCATATGATTTCTATTCCATTTTGATTGTATGTCCCCTGACAACTCTTATGTACAGTTTTTCCTTTCTTCCAAATTTGTATACGGTGGCTTCAATAGAATAAGCATGTTTTAAAGGCATTTCAGATTTCCCATTCTGAACTGTTCTTGTAAGATACCTCGGTGGATAAAAATAAAAATGCTACTTTCACGGTTTTCTGCTCTGAAACTGGAAGATTACAAGGTTGCTGATATAATTTCAGAATTTCTTTTTTGCACTTCTGTCGCCAGTATGCTAAAGTGAAATGTTTTTATGCACAGGTTTCCTATCATACCTCCCAATCTCTAAAACTATTCTGAAAAGAACATAGGGAAAATGCTGGAAGCTCAAACCTTCACTGATGACAGACATCTATGTGTGACGAAGTGTTCTAGCAGAATTGTATTAGTTTAAAGTGAGGACAAACCAAACCTGCACACAAGCCTTGACCTCAGTATTCCCTCATGCAACAGTTTTGCTTAATACCAGAGACTGGGCAATCTATCAATTTTGTTTTCCTTGCCATAGTTCGTTGTGGTCCACACAATCAAAGCCTTTGCGTTGTCAATGAAGCAGAAGTAGATGTTTTCCTGAAACTCTCTGACTTTCTCCATAATCCAGCGCATGTGTATGTTAGATATTGTTGTGAGGGGTCATTATTTACCTCAGGCTTACCAGACACAAATACGGGAGTCTCTTGTTCTTGAAAAACAGAACCAGGGTTTATTGGAACATCAGACAAAGAAGTATCAACATTCAACTTGTCATTTGTCTTTTCTCTCGTTGCCAATGGGTCCAATGAGGGCATCCATGTTTCCTGATAAACTGGGTTAAAACTGGTTGCGTACCAAGGTCCCTTGGGAAACGGGTTCACTTCACCCAGTACCTTCCCTTCAACATCTACCTCAATCAAAGGTAATGTCTCTTTGTCTCCCCTCTCCAAGTCTGAGGGGTCGCTCCCCTCAGCATAGGGGTCCCAGGGTCCGGTAAAGACTTCTTCCGGTGAGCCTCCTCCAGCCGCCATGCCTTCCTTTCCCTTTCCTCCTGTTCCACTTTTCCTCCCTCAAACGTCTTCTCCACTCTCTAGCTTCTTTCTCACCCCAGTATGTCGGTCTGGGGGGTAAACCTCTTCTTCTCCTGTAATCTGCCTCCTCACGAGGCACCCTCACCTTCTCGCTTCTCCCTGTCCATGGATCCTCTACCCAGACCCACTCCCATCCCCCTGGTATCTTGTCTCTCTCCCCCTCTACCTCCCCATGCCCCACCTCTATCAATGGTCTTTCAGCTACTTCAGTTCCCACCTTTTCTAGCTGGGTCTGCATAAAGAAAGAGATACTCATTATCCCCTGTTCCAGGTTTCCTGTGCCTACCCCCTGGTGTCTGACCGCGACGCATGAAGTCGGAGATGTGGTCTGGGTCTCACATTCTCTTTTAACTGAGGACGACACTCCGGTGAGGACTTCCATTGTCTTGCCTCTGGTCTCACAATTGCCAATCCGAGTCAACTTACAGAGACCCTAATAGGGCTTTCCAAGTAAATGAGATTTATAAGGAAAGACTTTAACTAGTGTCCTCAGTGAGTTTCCATAGATGAGCAGGGATTCAAATCCAGGTCTTCTGAGTTATAGTCCATTGCTGTCCATAATATAGCATACATTGATTATTGGATTGCGGATATCCTTTAGAGATGTTGGCACAATTCTATTTTACAATTTTTTTGTTTGATTTCTGTTCAGCAAGCTTGTTCAGGAGGTACTGGTTGTGAATTCTGACTGTTGTAGTATTCTGGTGGCTTTTGAGATATGGCGCGGATGAAAATATAAATATGGAAATAACTAAACCTCAGATCTATGAAAATAAACAAACACTCCTGACGAGATAATCAAAGCCACTTTTTGGAGAGGAAAAAAAAAAGGTTTCAAGTCTTACTTTTCATTCTCTTCTGATTTTCAAGCTGTGAGGGTAAGATAACAAAATTAACTACTGTACAAAATTACTATTATTGAACGTAATGTTAGCTTTTATTCTGCCGCTCTTGAAAAGACTATGAATACATGTTTATTTTTATTTTAGCCTTCTGCCCCATTTCCGTGATGTTCATGAATATCTTAACAAGGCCAAATAAATAAAGGGAGTAGAATGACAAATCAAATCTTTGGTTTTGCTGTGAACTATTACTTAGATCATAATGAAAAAGAAGAGAATAACAATTCAGTTGAATATCCATAATGTGAGGTATTTACAAATTATCCCACAACACAGAGATATGAATCTTCTACTTAAGCCTTTTTCCACATTTGTTTCAAATGGACAGTTGCAGCAACTAAACTCAGTAGAAACAGAACTTGACAGACCTTCATTTTTGCTGTACAGAATATATCTCCATCACTGCTTTCATGGGGCCTTCACCCCATGAATACAGGGTGGAATTCCTGTGGCCATGGAGGATTTGATGTAAAGTCTTAAATGATTTGATTGAAGCGTTATAAACTAGGAGATGAAATAGCCAGCTGGGTTTTCTTTTTTCCATGTGGTTTGTTTTTATTTAATTTAAAAGACACTGCTAATTTGGCAGCTATCCTGTTTCATATTTTAAAACTGGAGTTTCTTGTGCCCCAGAACATGACAGGAGGTCATTGTTTCATACTCTTATGTTTGAGGCATCAAGCATCAAGGTTACCTGAAACATAAGGCAGCCCTTATTCACAAAACAGGTCATCATTACAGTCTGTGAGTCAAGCTGGAAGTTCAATGCAAATAAATCAGCCACCTTCAAAACAAGGAGGAGGCAGAGGCGAGAGACTTTTGGCAGTCCAATTGTCAAAGGTTCCAGGAATCTGGACAGGGAGTATAGAATCACAGGTGATAGGTGAAATAACACGTTATCTCCCACAAAGCCTCTGTTGGTAGTACATACAGAATGTATAGCTCCCAGTCAGCCTTTCCCTGGTGTCCACCTGTTCCCAATTAGACAGTTCTGAAATGCAGGCTGTGCTTTTCCTCTGCTCTTTTTTACTTGTGTCTCTCCCTTGAATAACACCTAATGTGCTTTTGTCATCTTCTGATATTTTCATGTTGACTGTGCTGCTTCTGGAAGCTTCTGAACCAACACTGGCCATTAAGGTACTGAATTGCCTTTCCATACCAGCCTTCACTGACTGCATGGGGTTTCCTTCAAAAGCTGACACAGCAAGGTGAGGCATGACAAATGGGTCACTGTATGGGGACAATGGCCATCTACCATATGTCCACAGAGAAACCATTCCCCCACCCATAAAATGAATTCAGACATGCCTCTATGTCATCATAGACCTATTCCAAGTGGGTTCAAATTGTGTACCGCACATGAAACTTATGTTTTAAAAAATTAGTAGATGAAGCAAGTGCCTAATATCCCTGCCGAACATTCATTTAGGATAGCATTTGGATTATTCCAAACCAATATTCTACTGGAACTCCCAAGAAATCACTGGATCAAAGGTAATGCAGAAACAATTGTGGGATTAAAAAGAGTTTTAAGAGTTTAACAGAGGAATCAAGTTAATTCATTGTGACAAAAAAATCATAATGCTAGAACAAATTATTTTTGTTAGGCATTCACTCATTTGACATTTACTGTCCTTTCTCAGAACTCAAGATGCTGATTTATCAATATAATCTCAGCTGGTAGTGAAAGTGGCATGTTTCTGAAATGCAAGATTGCAGGACAACACCTGCTAATCCATCTGCAAAATAAGGTATTCCTAATATTTAGTGTTGCATGTTCACTTCTTACTTGCTTACTTACTTGCTGCCTTTCTCCTAAAAAGGATCTAAGGCAGCTTACAATATTAAAATAAAAAATAATAGAAGCTAAAACAATATATTATTACAATATTTTAAAAAGAATTTTTAAAATATAACATTAACACTAGTAGATAAACATAGTAGTCAAATCGTATATAAAATTAAAATAAAAACACATCAGTCTCATTTAAAAAAAAACCCTCTTACACAGCCAGTCACTCAGAAAAACCCTGCCTGATGGGAAAGGTCTTTGCTTGCTTATAGAAGTACAGCAAGGATGGGGCCAGCCTGGCCTCCCGTGGGAGGGAGTGCCAAAGTCTGGGAACAGGGACAGAGAAGGCCCTTTTACATGTTTCCATCAAATGCATTTGTAGGGGTGATGGGACTGACAGGAAGGCCTCTCCTGGTGATCTAACAGCCAGGCAGTCTCTTAGAGAGAGATACAGCCTTTGAGATAGCATAGATCACGCTTGTCCAACCTGTGGCCCGTGGGCCACATGTGGCCCAGGTTGGCTCGTCATGCGGCCCAGTGCAATTTTTTATTTTTAAAGAAATTCCAAAGTTTCAAGTTATACTGCCGGTGCTTGCGGCAGGAATGCGGTTGGGGCACGTCACAACAGTTGGGGGGGAGAGATGGAAGGAAGGAAGGAGCCGGAGGGAAGCTCCGTGACTGCATTGCACTGTCCCCGTCAATAGGTGGACCCCCTCCCGGCACCATAAAGCCACCAGAGTGTGTTTGGAGCAGGGCTGCGGAGGACGGCTAGGGCTGCCCTCCCATTGTGGCCGAAACCAAATTTATGTGCGGCCCAAACTAAATTTTCATCTTCTAATGTGGCCCAGAGAAGGTGAAAGGTTGGACACTCCTGGCTTAGATACTTCTCCACAAGCAGAAGAATTGGGGAAACACATTCTTTGCCTCCCAATACCTGTTCATCTCCCAAAAGAATCTGGTTTGACTCCAAAGAAAGGTGAAACACAGGGCTTCCAGGTCTCAGGGTGCTTGCTTGGCCTTCAAATAATCCATGTTTTCTGTATCACCAGGCAGGGCAACCCATCTCAAGTGTTGAAGGAGGAGAAAGCTTGTTTATCTAGTTTAGCAGCATCACAAAAAAAGAGAGAGAGGCACCAATCGAATAGGAAGATTTATCCAATATTCTTTCATGAGATAAGCTTTTCAAGCCCCTCCTTCCATTTAAGAGGAGTTCATCAAAAATATGAACTTGATAGCAGATCATTGACATTGTTGACCAGCTTTTCCAACGTTCATCAAAATCTTTGGACACATTCTCATTTATACCCTTCCTCTCCTTACTCAAAACACTCCTGGTTTCCCCTCTTTCTAACCTGACACTTCCTAGATTGTTTTGCTGCTTCTTATACTGTTGCTCTTGCTTTGCATTGATGCCAGATTGATTTGGCAGCCATCTTGGTTATTACAAATTGTTCAAAACTGCCAGGCGTGGCATTGCCCAAGTTATTGTTTCCCACAATGTCATGAAGCAAATTCATTTCAAAAAGTCAGGTGAACCATACTTCATGATAATGCTGCACAGAAGAAATTAAAGTCAGGTTTTACTACCAGACGGTGCTTCACATAGCCCGTCATTATAGACTCCAGTGTTTACATCAATATATTGTGTATGCACACACAGAGTTATCTGTCAAGAGATTGCTTGTCTTTTATCTATTAGTCTTTCAATCTGTATCACAATCTATCATCCTCTTGGCCTAATCCGATTTATGCTATATTAATATTAGGGCCTGTTCCCACTGCAGGAATAAACTGGCAGAGGATGTGTGGTTTTTTTGGGGGGGGGGTTCACGCTAAAGTCACACGGACTTTAGTATGAATCTGAAACTTTTCAGTGTGTGCATCACCATGGCTACCACTGTCACGGATCAGGTAGCTCCACTCAGCTGGAATGGGGGTGGGGGAACAGAGGAGGAGGAGGACAAGAGGAAAGGGGGCAGAAAGGGACAGAAGGGACAGAAGAGCCAAGAGGTGATGGTAGGAAGGTGCAGGAACAGGTGAATGATGGCTGGGCAGGTGGGCCAGGTGAGTGAGGGAAAAAGTAATTGGGTGGGAGAGGATGGGGAGAGTGGAGGGTGAAGACACAGAGAAGGAAAGGGGTGAAAAGAGACATAAGGGCCAAAGGTGCAGAGAAGGTGCAGAGACAGGTGAGTGAGGATAGGCAGATGGGATGGGGTGGTTAAGTGAGGGGCCTGAATGGGCGGAGACAAGCATATGAAGGTAAGATTGATCAGGTGGGCAGGTGGCCAGGGAGAATGGAGGGGGAAGAGGACAAAAGTAGCCAAGGGGTGAGAATGGCAGTCGAGTTAGCAGGGTGCTTTTATTATATTTTTAAATTTCTGCTGTCTCGTATAGTGCTGTATCAGATAGCAGGAATTTTTTTAAAAGTGGCAGCAGCATTTACATATGTGGAATTGATTCCATGGAACGGATTCCACATATGCCTCAAAATAAACAGCCTTCTACCTGAAGTGTTTCCCCCCCCCAAAAAGAACCAGGATTTTATTATCAGTAGGACTGAACCCTTAGAAAATATGCCTCTCTCTGTGTGTGTGTGTGTGTGTGTGTGTGTGTGTGTGTGTGTGTGTGTGTGTGTGTGTGTGTGTGTGTGTGTGTGTGTGTGTGTGTGTGTGTGTGTGTGTGTGTGTGTGTGTGTGTGTGTGTGTGTGAGAGAGAGAGAGAGAGAGAGAGAGAGAGAGAGAGAGAGAGAGAGAGAGCAAAAAAAAGGTTTGTGGAAAAGGGAAGGCTGAAGCCCTTTTGCATGAACATTTTTTCACTCCACCACATCATAGCATTTCAGTGAACAAAATTAGAACATTTCAGGAGTTCAACAAACCTGAGAGTTTAACTCCCTCACATCCTACCCTATGTAGGTAAGATGAGGGCCCCCCATCAAGATATGGTCACAGCTGGGCAATCTGTCATAGGTGAAAATAGGCTGAATGGACCACGGATGATACCTGGGTTTTCATGGTAAGCGCCGGGTCCAGATGTATCTCCAAGCTGCGAACTTCACTCTTTGCGGTGAGGGTCGACCCCCCCAAAAGAAAGGGAGTCACCCAAACTGCTGATGGAAGGACCACCCAACCTCAAGACCTCAGTGTACTCTGTGTACCTAGTTAGAGTTGTTTTTTTAAGCCTCTAAATTTTCACAAAGTTTACATATGCAAAATGAGAATTTTTGAAGGTGAATTGCCTCGAGTTAATAAATTGTACTGTGCAACTTGAATTTTAACATGGAATTCAGTATGCAACAGATAAAGTCTACAGAGATGTCATATCTTGAGGCAATTCACCTCCAAAAGTTATGTTTTTGGCTTAACGAAACAACTTCCAGCCAGAATCTCCCAACCAGCAAAGCCCTTAGCCAGAGGATTCTGAAGTTTGTGGACCAAACGTAACCACGGTGCCTGGGAGTTTCTTGGGATTTTAGTTCCAAAACATAATTTTTCCAAGTTATTTACAATACAAGGTGAATGGAAGGAACGTCATGATGACAAGCCATTATCTGCTTTCCAACATTTAACTTATGTATTCCAGTCAGGTGGGATAAGGTCATTTTCTCTTTCAGACAATAAAGCATTGCTTGGCATCTGCATGTAAAATCAACTGGACATTTCTCACCTTGCCCTTTCCAAAATGCTAAACCAAGGCTTGAACTTACTTCTCCACTCGGCTACCAACCTTAAAAGGTTTAAAAGAGCCAGTTTTCCCTTACCTCCCACCCTCTGCATGACTCTGGTGTCCTTCGGAACAGCTCTTTAATTAAAAGGAAATGTTCACAAGCTGTTTTATGGGTAACTCATTTGAATTGGATTATTCCGCATGTTATAAAATGGGGACTTTGACAATCTTTCAATAAAAATATCAAACATAAACTCTTTATAAGCTAATGGCCAACAGGCTGTAGAACGTAGCTAAAGGGGATGTTCGCGCTGCAAAATACCCATTTTGCTGTATCTCAGGCGGCTCTCCATTCTCCCATAAGTGATGAGAGGATTTTATTTTTATATTTTGGGCCTTGCAGATTAATGTTTCTGTGGCATGAAGATCATCATTAAACAATCTCATTATCTCTGTTTGAATGAAAATGCAGCGATGCAGAAGCAGCAAATTTCTGCATACAGATGGTATATTAGCTTCTCTCCAGCATAATGGTGATGATTGTGCTTATTTTTATACAAAGCTTCCGCATACTGGGCTATTTTTTACCATACAGCTTTTTTCTTTGGTACCCTTGAGGTTTATTTCAAAGCATCTTTAACATGGTGTTGTGGTAAGTAGAATAATCGTTGGACTATAGTTACTAAAGGAGTCTAAACAAATTCACAAACAATTAATGAGCATCTGCTCTGGTTATTCTTATTCCTTTACATAGATCAATCACTTCCTGTAGCAATGTAAAGTCCTGTTTTGTTGTGTGTGGGTGAAAAGAGTGAGAGTGAGTGCATGTGCATTTTACAACTTGTTAAGTAAAAATTATCTTTCTGAGGGCACAACTATATATCATAAAACTCTCTTTGGAAGTTGCAGCATGAACTTTTCTCAATTCCCATAATTTGAAATTAGCACACTTTATTTTGCACTTGGTGTTCAGACTTTGTAAATCTTATTTCTCTGATAGTAAAGCCTACCCCAGTCATGTCTCTTGAGCATTAACATGATTCCCATTCTAATGATGGGCTGTCTCTAACATGACATTTTCATCTAACCAGTGAATGTTGCTATTAATCAGCCATGGCCAGGTAATTTCATTATCCTGAAACCAGAACAAGACTCCTTATTGCTCACTTTCACCCCAGACGGGTGTCTTTGAGAACCTTCACAGTCTCCCCATATGGAGAGCGGCCCCAGCACCAGTTGTTCCTTCTTGCAAGAAGATTCTTTCATATTGTTCCCGGCATAACAGCATTCCAGCCTACCAGTGTCCAGACTAATTGTGTTGTTGTGCATATAAGGGAGAGAGGTTGAAGTTCAGTGTGCTCTCCAAAGCCTCCAGCATCCATCGTCTCCATAGGCCCCACTCATATTCTCTGCCAGGATACCGAATAAGCCCAGTTAAACAAGAGGGCCTACGTGCTCTGCTTGTGGGGATGATTAAGGAGTACCAGCCATGGGGCAGGGAGCAGAAGACTGTATGAAAGCAAGAGATAAACAGAGAAAGAAGAGTAACATAGTGGAGATAATCAACATTAAGCAACAAGATAGAAGTACAGTGTTGCCTCGCTAGGCAGTTACCATGCATGACAGTTTTTTCGCTAGACATTGACTTTTTGTGATCGCTATAGCGATTCACAAAACAGTGATTCCTATGGGGGAATTTCGCTGGACAATGTTTGGTCCCTGCTTCGCAAACCAATTTTTGCTAGACAACGATTTTGACAGCTCCCTCCGTGCTCGCAAAACGAGTGTTTTTGCAAGACAGCTATTTAAACAGCGGATCGATGGTTCGCAAAGCGGCTTTCCTATGGCTGATCTTCGCTAGAAAATGACACTTCTTCCCCATTGGAATGCATTAAACAGGTTTCAATGCATTCCAGTGGGGAAATGCTTTTCACTAGATGATATTTCACTAAACAGCAATTTCAGTGGAACGGATTATCATCATCTAGCGAGGCACCACTGTATAGAGTAGAAATGGGAATGAACCGCCAAACTGGTGGCTCATGCCGGTTCGTGTTTTTTTTTTTGGCTGAACAAGTGTTCGGCACTTCCCAGCCCTGATTCCTTTGGTGGGCACCCACTCAGAGGCAGCACCTGGAGGAGGCAGGACAGAAAAGTCAGAGGGCTGCTTCTAAGTGGGAACAAGCTGGATAAGGTGGAGCTTTAAAGCACTGAAGACCTGTTTGGCCAAAAAACAAACCGGCATGAACTGCTACACTGGCTGTTCATGCTCATCTCTAGTACAGAATATATCCACCAAGGGGAAGTCTGTCTAGAAATGAGAGGAATAAAGAGTGCAGCAATGCAGGAGACATACATAGCTGGCTGGAAGATTCTGGCAGCTGAAGTTTTTTTTAAAAAAGGGGGGGGACGTGGTCATTGTACACAATCCAAAGGTGAAGGTAGGTGATATATTTACAGTATTAAAGTAATCATGTGCTGTTAAGTCAATTCTGACTTATGGCAACCCTTTTCAGAGCTTCTGGGTCACCCTGGGACTATTCAGGTGACTCTACTTTTCAAGAGGCACAATCAGAAATCGAACTCCCAACCTCTGGCTCTGCAGCCATATACCTAAACTACTGAGCTATCCAGCCAGCTTGATATTTGTATTAGAACACTAGAAAATCACAAACCTAAGGTAGCTTTTGACCAGCATAAATGTGGGTCTTCATTTATGCTGAAGGACTGGCAATCCATTGTCTAACCAGACTGGGAGAAGTAATGCAACCCACACACCAGAGGAGAAATCTAAAGTCTGCACCTCTGATCTGAGGCTACAGCACCCATTTTGAAACTTTATGATTTTTTTAAAAAAGTGGTGTAATAAAAGTGTAAATCTTGCCTTCAAAAAAGTAATGTTTCCAAGATTTGAGCAAAAGACACACTAATCATTAACACTAATTATCTGTTAGGTGGAGATTATCTTTCTTCTATTATTCTTATATGTCATCAAGTCATAACCAACATATAGTGACCCTAGTAGGCTTTTCAAGGTACAGTGGACCCTCTACTTATGGAATTAATCCATATTGGAATGGTGGCTGCAGGTCGAAAAGTCTGTAGGTCGAATCTCCATTGACCTACAATGCATTGAAAACCAATTAATCTGTAACTGGCCGTTTTTGTTCCGTTTTTTTTTTTTCTGGTCTGTAGGTCGATTCTCCAACTGCAAGTCGAACCTAAATTTTTCAGCCAGAGAAGTCTGTAACTCGAAAAGTCTGTAAGTTGAGCCATCTGTAAGTTGAGGGTCCACTGTAAGTGAGATATTTATGGAGTAGGTTTACCATTGTTATTTTCCATGAGTTTCCATGGCCAAGGAGGGATTTGAAACCAGGTCTCTCGAGTCCTAACCTGTCACTCTTTTCCAAGAAACTACACAGGCTTCTAACTCTAAAGACTTTATTTCTAGCAATTTCTAGAGTAAAATCATAGCCTACTTTAAGAAGGAGGAAATCATGAAACTGCATAAAGTACTTGGATTAAGTACTGGTGAAGGGAATTGTGAAAATGTCCATATTTTATTAGTAGTATTATTGTAAAATGTCCATATATTATTTTTATTAATCAAACATCAAGTGTTCAACAGGTGAAGAAACAATACTGAGCTCTGTTGAATTGCTTTTGTGAGTACAATTTATCTGTACCTCATAATAGGGCTACTCAAGGGAAGAAAGGTCATTCCCATATGATCTTTGTGGGTAAGGACAGAGGCAATAATGAAAACCCTTTAACCTTGAAATGTTGCTGTTGTTCTTACAAATAAACATGACTGAAACAGTGCAATTTCAATGAACAAAATGATGATGAGATACTGACCTGAAAAAGCTATGATAGCTATGATCCAAGAATAAAATTTTTCTGCTGGACTTCGAATCACTAAACTCATCATTCTTCTAACATAATTAAGCAGTGCAGGCATATACACATGGTAATTGTAATTAGATTTCTTGGACTCCTATAATTGCATTAATAAAAAACAGGACTCGTTTCTCTTGAATTGACAGAAAAAACAGCTCAAGGGCTGCTTTGTGCTAAAGTTATGTTCTATAAACATCTCTTTGTTTTGCTTTGTTTCCCCCACTTTTCCCCCCCTTTTCTCTCTTCTTATGCTTGGGCCCTATATATCAATATTATTGCTTTAAAAGTAAGGATGCACATTTAGATTCAGAAATATTTGGAATTCACTGAGTAATGACCTATTCAGGGAGTTCTGGATAGATTCAAATCCAAAGTTGATAGTTCCAAATATCTGTAATAATAATTCCTGATCTTTGGAGTCCCATTTACTCCTATAGATTAGAAAACAAATGGCTAGGTTTCTGTTTGCTAGAGGAAGAAGTGAAAGCAAAAGTTATTTCTCAGGCATTCCGGAGTGATTTCTTGAGGAGAAACTTGGAGACACTCTTCCCTCACTAGCTTCTTTGCTACCACCATGGTAGCGGACCTTCAGCTCACTCTTCTAAGCTCAAAGAACTAGGTAGCCACTTATAGAAACCCTGATAGGGTTTTTCGTATGTGAGATATTCAAGGAGTGGCAGCAGCTTTTTGTTTATTATTCTGCACATGTGAACAGAGCGTTTTTTAAAAAGTTTAATTATATAAGCAGGGATGCAATCCATGCACAATGTCCTGAATCTACATGCACATACAACTCAGTCAGAAGTGGCCACCTGATGCTATCAGGATGCCATTCCCATCATCCCTAGCCAGATTTTAACAGCAGAGGATGATGGGCATTGTAGTCTAACCCCATTTAAAGGGCTCCAATGTTCCCATCCTTGATCTAAACGTCCATTTGCAATTTCCCAGGGAAGTGTCTGTTAAATGGCAAGGCGAACGATGCGGCTTAACGCTCCTTTTCTAGAGTTTTGCATAGCTGGAGATGTGCTGGAGAATGTGCAGCAGAAAATGAGCAGTTCTGATCTTTCTCCTCTATACTTAAGCCAAAGAACAGGATGGTTTAACCGGGAATCTTGCCAGCCAGTTTTGGATGCTGTCCCACCACTGGCATCAGGGCTGATACTCTCACAGTCGGACACCTTCCATTCTCATGCAGCTGCTTGCTTGCTGAGCCCAACAAAGAAAGCAATCCAGGGTTCAGTGGCTGGCCACCAGAACGGTGGATGTTTTGCTCTCTGTGTTGCAAAACTAGAGAGTCAGAAGTCCTTTGGTTTCCATGAAATTGGTGTACATTCTGGAACAAAATTGGCATCTGTTCTTTGATCAAATATTAAAAGCCATAACACTTCAATGTACATCATGCAAACATGAGAATAGTCTCTTAGTCTTCTTTGATTTGTATTGACTATGGATAATATAGGGAGCATATGGATATAGATACTGTAATCTATTACTGCATTATGTAGGACTTCCTTTTGAATAACATGGCCAGGATCATAATTAATTAACTGTTTTTCTGTTTTGTTTATTTAAAGTGTGTGCAGGGCTGACCCTATAAATGGGGAGAAAAAGGCAAGTAATTAGGTGACAGATATTAGGCTGTGCTGAGGGAAGTGACACTTGGCTGGCAATTCCTATCTGTTTGTTCATAGATAACTGTGTATCTCAGGCAATTTTCATGGACTTCCTGTGCCAGCAGGAGCAGTCGTGGGTTCTGTCATGTCTCCACTGCAGCTCTAAAGTTCACCTGTTATTCGAACTACTTTGGGATAATGGATGCCATCTTGACCTTAGACTAATAGTGCGGTGATATATATGTGGAAGTGCAGTTGCTCATTTTGATAGCTGCTATAGTGAGCCCACCCATGCCCCAATAGTCCAAAAATGCAGGGAGCTTGAATGATCCATATCAACAAGTGATAAACAGCTGTTTTGTACACTCAGTGGCTCTGAATTGCCCGTTCATAGTTAAGCTCCAGTCAAATTCTTCACAGTACAATAGCTTGTAGCAACAGACTCTTACTGGGAAAATATCAGCTACTTTGAAGATTTCAGTGATGATCACACGCAGTAAAGAAGCAGGGTGAGTGGTTGATGAGGTCATACTATCTATTCCTTAAAAAGGCTCAAGGCTCACCTTGTGAGCCCTGGTTGCACTATACCACTACCTCAAGGAGCAAATGTGCCACAATCTATCAACCATATAAAAATGAATTAAATTATAACAGATCCAGCAAATCCTAAGAATCATCTGCCATGGAATATCTGAGGGATCTGTGCAGTTTATTATTGGATTGTTGTAGCATTAAATCGCTCTTCAGAAAAAGAAAAAAAGAAAAGAAAAGGCTATATTGTCTCCCCTCTTCCTGAGAAAGAAGTGGACTTCTCCACAAAACCTCACATCAAAATACACATATAGCATTTAGTCTTTAAGATACCACATGTTTTCGTTTTCTTTATTTTTAATTTTTATAAGAAATATGGGATGAGGATGATGAATTTATTTTAAATGCTGAAAAACTCTCTAGTCTTGCCACATTTCACCCCTTCCCCGTCAGGTTTTTCAAAGTCATGTGTCACTCAACTAGCTCAGGTGTAGTTCCCTGTCGTAGACAGTGTCATATGTGAGGGAGCTTTTTCAGTTTAAAAACAGAATAGGAAAATGATTTTGAGGTGGGGACCCAGGAGTGGATGCAGACCTGTAAGGTTGCTTACTTGTAAAGTAGCTCACCAGTTGGATCCAAGATCCAGCTGCTGATGTAGGACTAGGAAAGGACAGATTGATGTCACACCCACAGTAGTTGGAAGGTGAGAGTAGCGACAGATTGTCCTACACTTTGAAGTGTGCAAGCACCGGATCACCCTAGCAGCTTTCATATGTCTTCTGGTAGATGAAACCCAAGCAGCTTCATGCTTTCATAAAGTATTAGAGGTGTCAGCTAGGAGTGTGCAAATACTAGCAACTTTGATTCAATGTTTGTTGTAAGTTTTTTGGTCTGTTTGGCCATGTTCTGAAGGTTTTTCTTCCTAACATTTTGCCAGTCTCTGTGTCTGGCATCTTCAGAGGACAGGAGTCAGAACTCTGTGTTCTGGTGCAGTGTCGTTGAGTATTTGTAGCTGTGGGATCAGCTTTTTGTCCTTTTTAGGAGATTGGGTAATTATGGTGATCAGGGTGTTTTTTGTTATGGGTGTATGTTGTGATAAGGAGGGAGATGATCTGTCACTGTGGTTGATGGGCGTCGTTAGCTAGCCTTTGGTGTGCAGTGATCACTGGTCCTTGTGGCTAGGTAGAGTTTGTTGACTTTTTGCAGGCTGTATTTTTCAGTGCTGGGAGCCAAGCTTTGTTGAGTTTTAGACTTTCTTCTTTTTTGTTGAAACTGTGCTGATATTTGTGGATTTCAGTGGCTTCCTGTGTAGTCTAACATAATGATTCCTGGTGTTGTCCAGTACTTCTGTGTTGTGAAATAGGATTTCATGTCCAGCTTGTTTCAGGGCATGTTCAACTACTGCCGATTTTTCTGGTTGCTTTAGTCTGCAATATCTTTTACGTTCTTTGATTCTGGTGTGGATGCTGCACTTTGTGGTCCCAATATATACCTGGCCACAACTGCAAGGTATCTGATATACTCTCATAGTGGTGAAGGTGTCCCTTTTGTCTTTGTTGACCATAACATTTGTTGTATTTTTGTGGTGGGCCTGAATACTGTTTGTAGGTTGTGTTTGAATCAATTTGTAGCCATATATTTTAGAGTGTTTGTACAAGCATTGGTTCAAATAGTGCAAACAACAATAAAAATGGGGCAAATAAAGGGCTCTTACTTGGGATAGGAGAGGGTTAACCTCAGTATCATCAGCTACTGCTCAACCATTAGTGTGTAAATAAGCTTCCAGTGTTAAATCTCTTACAACCTTATTTCTGCATTCTCAGGGAAAGCCTTGATTTGGTTTGAGTGCCACTTCAGGCTTCCTGGCTTTACTTTGGATTGGTCCAGAAGTGGTCAATACCTCTTATTCGCTTAGGATTCTGAATAATTTGCAGACCAAAAGCACATTCTTAGTGGTCACTTAGGGATATGAACATCTCACTGTTTTTATTTCATTGAATTTCTCCCAATCCCAGCTGTATTTTAACCCTGACCTAGTTTCATAAGGGTTAGCAAAATTTTCTGTTTTCTTCCTGCACTGAAATGTGTGTTCCATATTAATGAATTTTCCTAACGTGAGCATTTGTTTTCTTTATTCCCTAGTTTACAAAAGTTTTTCCCATGGAGTAAAGCATATTTGTATATTTTTTAAAATATGTGCATTTAAAATAGTTGCATCACTTTATGATCACTTTATGTTTCAAAAACTCCTTGTAACCCTTGAAAATGTGCAAATTTCTGAGTTGAGGTGTGTTTCTTATCACAATGAGGCCTGGGCCAGAGGTGCAAAAACGCTTCTTTGTTGAGACTGTTGAATCAATGGAAATTATTTTCCTTCCCTGTAGGTCACTGCTTCTGACATTTCTTCCCATGAGTTACTTTTAGGCACCTCACTGTAGCAGGCAGCAGGCCTCAGTTTTTCCAAACAAACTACTCCACAAGGTACCAATGTGAGAATGGAGTGTCTCCTTCTAATTTAGGGGTGTGTGGGATTTTGTCACAGATGTCCGTCTTGGAACACAATTTTAAAGGATAGTAGTTTGTTGTTATGCAGCCTCAAGCCGCCTCTGACTTATGGTGCCCCTATGAACGACTAATCTCCCACATGTCTTATTAGAGACAACTGTGCTTATCCCTTGCAAAATGGAGTCAATTGATCTCATATATGTTCTTCCCCTTTTCTTGCTGCCTTCACCTTTTCTTAGCATCACTGTCTTCTCCAGTGAGTCTTTTCATTGTGTGCCCAAAAACAATAGCCTCAGTTTCCTCACTTTTTGCTTCTAGACAGAGTTTAGGGTTGATTTGAACCAGGACTCACTTGTTCTTTTTGATGAGAACCTAGGATATCTGAAAATCTCCCCTCCAGTACCTGATTTCAAATAAGTCCCCCCCCCATCAGTTTGTGTCACTGTCCAGCTTTCATATCTGTCAAGATTATGACTGGCTTAGAAAGGTCCACACAAACCACTGAGTTACACTACCTTACTTTCCTGGTGTGAGCAACTTCCAGGAGCTAAATGTGCAGACGGCTGAGGAAAACCTTCCCCTCCCAACACTCTGATCCATCTTGACTACTGAATGCTTCAGGAAATACTGAAACTTTCAAGGTTGCACAATTTAACTTCCATGTCAACCTTGCTATATGGGAATACCAAAAATACCTGCAAATGCAAAGGAGTCCAGTAAAAAGCCAAGGCAAGACTTGAATTTGGTACCAACAACGTTTTCTACTCCCAAAACAACCAGACTGTTGTGAAAATTTTAGTGTTGCAAAAAGAAAAAGAAAAGAAAAGAAAATACAGTTCAAAACAGTTTCAAAACTTAGTTCAGAAGGTTCAATATTAATCAAAAAATTGTGCAGCTAAGAGACTTTGAGATTAGGCAATTCTAGAAGAGTCCCCACTCCAAAAGAATAATAAAGCCAAATATCCTACACTAATACTTACAATCCAGCTGAAGTATAGCATAGTCCAAGAGCATATGCAGAATATAGACAAAATAGAAGACAACAAACAAGTATGTCTCCTCAGAGAAGCTAAATCAAATAAACTACATTCTCTATGCCATTTTATAGCCATTATCCACATTACCTGACTCTCTGAGTGAATTCCAGCATTCAAATTCTCATTTACCCCAACCTTCCAGAAGTAACTTCACTTATCTTACTATTTCCCTCTTCCTTCAGTTTGCTGAAGCCAGTTTTCAATTACAGTAATTAACATACCAGGATAAGACCTTGGTTCCCACCAGATAACACTGGGCTGTGAGTTGTCTCCTAATTTATTTATTTATTTATTTATTTATTTATTTATTGGACTTATATACCGCCCCATAGCGCTACAAGCACTCTCCGGGCGGTTTACGATTTAAATTATACAGGCTACACATTGCCCCCCCAGCAAGCTGGGTACTCATTTTACCGACCTCGGAAGGATGGAAGGCTGAGTCAACCTTGAGCCGGCTACCTGGGATTTGAACCCCAGGTCGTGAGCACAGTTTTAGCTGCAGTACAGCGTAATTATCCGTCCTTTCCACTTTTCTCTGGTACAAGTCACCAGGTCTAAATTTTACAGGGAAACTTAAATTTATTAACCCCTCTTTTACCAGTGTCTTGACAACATCTGTGCATCATAATAAAGTATACAGTAGTATATACGATCTTGGTCTTGGTCTCCAGTAAAACTTGATGACCTTTTCTAATTTCTTCATTGCTGCCTTCCTAAGTCTTCATTTTCTTTTAGTTTATTCTCTACTTTGATTGATTATTGAACTGAGGTAAACAAAGGTACTTTGCTATGCTTGATATATGTATTGTGTAAGAGATATCTGTTCTCTTTTTTTCATGTACAGGATCTAGCAACTATCAATGAAAAAGAGATATAATTTATCTAAAGGTTCTTTCTTGGATTTAACTATGTATGCATCTTTCTGACAGTTTTGAAATATTGGTTGGGAATGTCCTCTGCTCAAAGGATCTGTGGATTTTCTGGCAAGAGTACAGCTGTGCAAACATCATGCACAGCTCCATTAAATTCACTGCAGCAGTTCTTCTCTATGCTGTACGAACAATATGCAGCTGATTCCTCTTTGTAGAATAATTCCAGATGATAAAAAATGGTTGAGAGTCTTGAAATGAAGATTTCTTTTTTTAAAAAAAGGATAACAACAGCAAAAAATATGCAAAATTATCTTGGTGGTTGGCAAGAATTGGGATTTGGTCATTGTTCTGTGTACTGGAGATGTTATTCAAGATCCAGGGCATTCCGTGAAATAAAAATGGGAAATACAAAAGCTTAAAAAACTCAGTGATCTGTGTGGAATAATGAGTACTTCAGATGGGATGAAAGTTTATTCTTTGACCAGCTCACTTTCTAACGTTTGACTTCAGATCAATTTTCGATGTTATCCTTGAATATCAGTACTAGAGAAGGGTACAAACCACCATTTTGGAGGTTCATCCTGGTTCATTTCCTGCCACAATAGCTGTTTGGCAGCCTGCCCCCACCAGTGGGTGCCCACTTGGAGGCAGCATCCTGACTTCCCTGACCTACGTCCTCCATGTGCTGCTTCTGAGTGAGCACCCACTGGCAGGGATGGGCACTGTGCCACCAAACACCTGTTTCAGTAGTAAACAAACTGGGATGAACTACTAGACAAACTGGGACAAATCAGTACCCAGGAATGTTGGCAGGTCTTAGGGTCTGATTCCCATGTCCAAGTCTGAGTTTTTGGTACTGACTCCCGAGTCCCAAGCCTCAAGTCTGAGTTCCTATTAAAAACAAGCTTTCCCCCACCCACCCCAGAAAATAAGGAGTAAGTGGGTGGGTTTCGAGTTGCAAGTCGGGTTTGAGTCATTGAAAAAAATACCCTAGTGAAGCCTGAGTTGAGTCACTGATACGACTTAAGTCCAACTTGACAGTGAGTCCCACAACTTGAGTCGCCCATCCCTGTCAGTACCTTCAAGGGCAGAATGTTCTCATGTCACATATCTGCTCAGCTCAGTGGCAGCAACACAGATAGTCTTGCAAGTAGAATTCAGTTGTTAAATATTCTCCAGCTGCAACTGCCAGACAAGAACCAGACAAGGCAAGCTGCACAGTCCTAAAGCATTACTGGAAGGAAGAACTGATAAGCCACTTCTATTTTTTACCAAGAATTATCTGAGAAAGATGATTTGAAGTTGTCTCAATAGCACATAGACTTTGTGATCAGTAAGTAGTAGATATAAGTCGTTGTTGTTTAATTAAGTCATGCCCGACCCTTCATGACCCCATGGACCAGAACACGCCAGGCCCTCCTATCTTCCACGGCCTCCCGGAGTTGTGTCAAATTCATGTTGGTTGCTTTGATAACATTGTCCAACCATCTCGTCCTCTGTCGTCCCCTTCTCCTCTTGCCTTCACACTTTCTCACCATCAGGGTCTTTTCCAGGGAGTCTTCTCTTCAGTAGATATAAGTAGTAGACATATAATATAAAAAGAATTGGTTGAGGTATAAACAAGAATAAGACAGGGAAAAAGCAGACTAAAATGCCACAAGAGCATAGTTACTAATAGCTCTAATTAATTTATTAATCCAGTTGTTACTACCACAGGTACACTCATGACACTTTGAGAGAATTGCCCAGCTCCTGCCCTCTCTGTGGTTATCTTGTCATGAGAAGAGGGATTCCTGCCTCTGTGTAGATTCTACCCACAAGCAGAAACTCTGGGAATTCAGGTTACTGCTTGTAGATAGAGTCTTCATGCAAGCAGGAATATTTCCACTTGCTCCCCCAAGCCCCAGAATAAAGACGCAAGACAACCATTCTTTGGATTTAAATGGGCCACACTTTATTGAAACCAATTAGAATTAATCAGTAAACCAAATCCAAAACTGAAGGGGGCCTGCGGTAGTGCGGGGAAATAACTCCATGGCATCCAATACTTCCTTATCAGTCAATGGGCGAGTCCCAAGCCCCCCAGGTTCCCACTGTCTAATGACCGTAGGAACCTGTAAGGCCTCAATTAAACACCCCGGACCCCGAGCCATCTATTGATGACCCCCGGTCCGTAAGTGTCCCAGCCCATAAGCTGCTTTCAGCCCTGTGATCGCACAATCAGAAGAGCCGAGAGGAGCCACTGGCTGTTGGTTTTATCATAATTATAAAAGGGGACACACCGAGACAACCAGTTATCCCCGCACTACCCGCCAAAACATGAGGACTAGCATAAGCTATGTCCCATGTACCCACCAAGCAGGCCAAGTTGCACTAGCAGGCTCCCCTTTATATCCTCCAAGAACTTATCCAAACCAATATCCGACAGGTGAACTCCATCTTCCCGAAAATACTCCGGGTTAGACGCTTGTATCCTATGATGGTCTATTACCGCTCCGAAACCACCTATTCGGACACATCTGCAAACCTCCCTATTAACTTGGCGACGGGCCTTGTTTACTTTGTCCCAATCCCTAGCTTCCCGCCAATTTAGTCGTGGTATAATTGTGGACCATATGATTCGCATGTCTGGATATGTTATATGTAGCCCGTTCAAATCTCTCATTACATCCAAAATCAATGCCTTCCCGGGCAATCTAGGCAAATCATTGCCCCCTAAATGGACAACCAATATGTCCGGAGGTGTGCTACCAAAAGAGGTCAATCTTCCAAATTGCACCCATTGCATGCCACGCACGCCCTTCCACTCAATAGATGCCTGGGCACCTAGCCCCAAGTCACTTCCCCACGCGGAAGTTGCCGCATAGCGTGCTGCCCAAAAAATGTAGCTATGGCCGACAATCATGATGTTTCTCCGGACGTCCTTCAACTCCTGACCTGTAAGACAAAACAACCCCTACCTATACGTTAGGTATTTGTCTGACATATTTATGATAGCAATTGGATGACCAACGACCAATGTGCTTAATTTGTTCTACACTATAACCCAATGCAGCTGCCGTTGAGGCAGCCCCTATCCGGAACGAATGCGTTCCAAATCTCATATCCTTAACCCCTATTCTTTCCAGCGCCATGCCAGTCAGCTTCCAGAATTGATACTTCGTAAGTGGTGATGTGTCCGCATGTTGAAAGAAATAACCCTTCTCTGTTCCCCGAAATCCCACAAATTCCTTTACCGCCTTCACTGGGCAGATACTTTCCCTGCTACACCGTCCCATCATTAATTGGCTACCTCTGCCCAACTGATCGGCTTTAGATCTCCTAATCCTAATAATCACCTGGTCCTCCTGTACTATCACGTCCTCAAACTGTAGGGCTTTCCGTGATACATCCCCTTTTCCCAATGCCACCAGCTCACTAATTCGCATAGCCCCAAAAAAGGCTATTAGGGCTGCGGCCTGAAAAAGTGCCTTCTCGTAATCGTCCCTACACACCAATCCCCAGAGTTCACCTAGGCGCTCGAGGATCGCCGGGGATATGGGCGTCCTATCATCCTTAATCCTTCCCTTTTCCCTTGACCATCCTTCCAGCATCTTCCTTATCCTAAAATCACCTGAAAAATCCCTAAACCCGTTTGCCTTCGCATAAAAACCCACCGCAGCCAATTTCCCCTGTATAGTACCTGATGCCAAACCTTTTCTATGCAAGGCAACACTAAATTGCTGTAGATGTTCTACCGGTGCAGGCCACATATGTTCCAGATGCATTGCCTTCCTAAATTCCGAAAATTCGGTACCTGCAGCTATATATTTCTTGCGTGTTTTCGGGGCCAGCGCCAAACCTATCGCTCTCGACGCTTCTTCACGCCAATCTGCCAGACCTCCGCCGGAAGGACTTCTGGCAGATCCCTGGCGTCCGGTGCCAATTCCCTGAAACGCTGGATCTGTTGACGTGAAAGCGCGTCAGCTATCCTGTTATCGATGCCCGGAACATGTCGGGCCTGCACCACAACGTTAAACTGCAGGGCCTTTAACGTAAATGCCCTAACTAACTCCATAACCCGATCTGAGCGTGACGTCAAGCTATTGATAATAAACACCACCGCCTGATTGTCACACCAAAATCGGACCACGGTATTAGCCCATTCAGATGCCCAAAGCCACAGGGCTCCTACAATTGGAAAAAATTCCAGGAATGTTAAGTCCCTCGTTATGCCCTGTTGATGCCAATCCTCGGGCCAAGTCTCTGCACACCACCTACCACGGAAGTAAATTCCAAACCCTTGCGCACCTGCTGCATCCGAGTTTACTTGAACCTCTGTCTTTAAACTAATTTCAGATCTCCAAAATGATACCCCATTAAATTGCTCTAAAAACAGCTCCCAAACCCTTAAGTCTTCCCGCATACCTCTTGTCACCCTAGTCTTGTGAAATGGTTTCCGCAGCCCTGACATGGCACTGCAAAGTCGCCTCACAAAGGCTCGTCCAGGGGCTACTACTTTACAAGCAAAATTCAAATGTCCCACCACTTCTTGTAACTCCTTTAGCGTAACCTTCTTTCTACCCCTCAAACTACGTATAATGTTCCTAATGTTCTCTAATTTCTCTTGAGGCAACCGGGAAGTCTGGTGCATTGTGTCCAATTCGATTCCCAGGAAAGTAAGGGTTGTTGCCGGTCCCTCTGTCTTTTCTTCCGCTAATGGCAGTCCCATTTCTGCAGCAAGTTCTCTAAATGTGTCTAAGAACCTTTGACATTTCCCCGAATTAGCCTTACCACAGAAGAGAAAATCATCCAAATAGTGCGCTGTAGAATTACAGCCCATCCTTTGTCTAACCAGCCATTCAATAAAAGTACTGAACTTTTCGAACATTGAACAGGAAATTGAACACCCCATTGGAAGAGCCCTGTCAATATAATAGCGTCCTTGAAATTGAAACCCCAACAGATTAAAATCTGCTGGGTGGACGGGCAGAATCCGAAATGCTGATTTCACATCCGCCTTTGCCAGTTCAGCGCTGACTCCACAAGCTCTAATCATTTTCACCGCCTCATCAAAAGAGGTGTATCTCACTGAACAAAGTTCTTCTGGTATAGCATCATTTACCGACTCCCCTTCAGGAAACGACAAATGATGAATCAACCTAAATTCTCCCAGGGCCTTTTTCAGCACAATCCCCAATGGTGACACCCTTAGTTTATCCAAAGGTGGCTCATCAAAAGGTCCCAAGACCCTACCTTCCTTCACCTCCTTGTTTATCTTTTCCAAAACTATCCCCTCCATGCCTTTTATTGACTTGAGATTCTTAGCCACAAATGCCCGTCTAACACCCAGCGCCGGAATCCTAAACCCAAACTTAAAACCTAGAGATAAATATTCCGCATCTTCCCTATTTGGGTAATGCTCCAACCCCTTGACCAGTACCTTAATCTTAATTGGTGTGGGTCCCCTTTCCAGGAGGCCCACCCCCGCCATCCGGTTTTTTATTTGCCCCTCCTGTCTTATTCTGTCTTTGCCCCCCTGTTCTGAAGCAGTTGATCTTAGCGTGCTTTCCTCCGCAGGTGATGCATTCATGCAGAAATCTGCATGGAACCTTGGCACACGACCCTCTATTGTTAAACTCGTAGCAAGCCAGCCGGGGTTGAACCTGCTGCCCCGCCCCCTGGCGGGCACCTGGGCCACCTGAGTACTTTATATTCAGGTGACCACAATCAAACCTATCGCCTAAGCTCGTTTTTGCGGGTGACATATGCTGTAGCCATAGTTCCGGGTGTGTTTCATCCCAGCGCAATTCTGGCCTAATTGCACTCCTCATCCTGAAAGCCTCATCGTACCTTAGCCATGCCTGACCCTCGAATTCCACTTTGGCTCTTCGCATAATGTCGAAGTATTGAAATAAAGCCGATGCCTTCCAAGGCTGCATTTTTACCAACACACCAGAATATATGGTGAAGCCCGTGACCCAATTATTCCAATTTCTATCGGGCTGTTTACGTCTGTGTTTTTCCTTCAGCTTTTCATCATCCTTATCAATCTCCTTAACTTCAAATTCCCGGTTCAATAACTCATAAAAGTCAATATAATCGCCTCGCCAAATCTTTTCCTTAACAGCCGGGTTCAGATGGTCTCCCAGAGGCGTACTGTAATCTGTATAAGGAATCGCTGCTATGGGAACAGTATTATAACCTGTATTGGGCACCGATGGGTGCAGCTGTGACGCTAAATACTTACCCTCACTGGCCGTTCCTGAGTTTAATGGACTGGCGCCTGGCATGCCCCATCCACACCATTGCGGGCCCATAGAAGGCCAAAACCCGCCCGGCCACGCCATATTAGGTGTTGTGTAAAAATTTGGCGAGGCACTCGGCTGCTGCAAGCCTCCCAACCATGGCCAAGCTGCCAATTGACTACCTGCATTGTGTGTACCCCCATACTCACCAGAAACTGCCCGTGCCGTTCCTGCAGCCTCCACAATCCCACGAGCACTCGTAGAGGGTTCGCCATACGGGTCAAGCCCGCAGGACACACCCTCTGCGGCATCCTGGTCTTCATTTGCCTCCGTCCTTGCGTGTTTCCGCCCTCGAGTCGCTAAGTGTGCTGCCGGAGAACCATCATCCGACTTCCGTCCATCATCATCTTGACCCTGCTCAGCTTCAAGGGCATCAAAACGCTTCATTAAATCACGTGTCATAGCTCTCATTTCCGCCCTACGTCGCCCTTTTGTATCCCTATTGGAGCGGCGTGGTGTGATCTCACCACCCTTAGGGGCCTGCCTTTCTAACTGTTTGGCCTCCATGCTTGCCACTTTGGCTTGTAGATCTTTCAACATGGCCCAAGATTCCTCATCCGATGATGAATGAGGAGGGGACACCTGGGGAACTACCGGCTTCTTTGCAGGGGCCTTTCCTTTCTTTTTTCCTCCTCCCTTTTTCGGAGGCATCTCCACTTTTGTTATTAATATTATTATTATTATTAATTAATAACAATTATTATTATTATTATTATTATTATTATTATTATTATTATTATTATTATTATTATTATTATTATTATTATTATTATTATTATTATTATTATTATTATTATTAACTTAGTCCAATATTACCCTTCAATACCCAAGATCTATTGTGCTAACCTACCCCAGACACTCCTTCCCCAACCCAGGGGAGCCCAATACAATATAAATCAAATTATGGCTCCACAGGCAACGCCCACCCCGTAACCAATCCTCCACCTGCCTGTAATGGGCCCTGTCACCCACTTCGCTTCAGTGCCAGCCACCATAAAGTCTTTGTTTTTTTTTAATTTATTTATTTAAATTATTGTTATTATTATTGTTGTTATTATTATTATTATTAACGATAACAATAGTATTATTATTATTATCGATTATCTATGTATATTATTTATTTATTATTTTGAGTTCCAACAATTTTTAATTATTATTCGTATTATTACTAATATACCAAATTCAGTCCCCAAACCTCTACACTCCTTAATTTGCTTACCAAAATTCCAAATAGAAGGCAGAAGAACTATCCCTATAATTTTGTGTTTATTTTGATATATAATTCTATATAATTTATTACACCCCCCAATTAGACCAAATTCCACTTATCGCCCCAATTACCCCCCTATACCACTTGTGCCTACTTTCCTATCTATCTCTCTACCTTCCCCTACCTCCTTTGTCCTTCCTCCTTATTTATGTAAAACTATGCCATTTACTAAAAGTGAAACTAACACCACAAGATGGCGGACGAGAGGCAACCACGCGGCTGCCCTACGAGTACACACAAAATGGCGCCCGCTACACCAGGCTGCCCTTGCTACGCCACTTCACCCCCTCCACCTACCCAGGTCATACACCATAAACCAAATACCCTAGCAGAATAGAGGGGGAACAGATGCAGCCACTCGTCCCGACTCTCACGTCCCCCGCTCACACCACCTCCGTTAGCTTCCCTTCTACTTTCCCAACCCCACACAAGCGCCTCCCCGCCTTATCTAATGAAATCCCCCCTGCTCCTGGTCACACCACCGGCAACGCGGGGAAGAGTGGAGGCTCTGTAGCTAACACCCGATGCGCGGCGGGTAAAGCGCCCGCCGCGCGCTGCCCCGAACTCTCTCCCCGCCTCCCAGCTGATTTCCTCCGACGATCCCACTGTAAATAAACAACCCCTTCTGTCAATAACCCAGCCCAGCAACCCTCTAAAGAAACGATGCAAAGGGGGAGGGGGAGCGCAAAGCCGCCCCTCGCAAACCAGACTCCACAATGTCAGCGACGTCCTGCTCCGAGCTCTGCCAAAAGCGAAAGAGCAATCCATCGGAGCTGTCGCCAGCGTATATTGCCTCCAGCCAGTCCCCTGTCACGTGACCCTGTCTTTTGCCTCTTCCGGGGCCAGGCGAGCAAATGGTGCTGCTCGGTTCGAGGGCGCGAAAACGCGCCCCTCCCGAGCGCGAACACATTTCAGGCATACTAGTTCCTGCATGCCAAAAGCAATGATGAGGAGAGAAAGTGCAATGTTTTTCTTCCTAAGCATGGTGAGTGCATCCATAGAAATAACAAGTGAATAGTCTTTAGGTATTCTCGAAATCTGGGACAAAAGGCATTACCATAAAGATGGAGCTGGCAGCTGTTAGGTAGTTCTTTTTTAACTGCATTTTCCTCTATTGTATACACAAGAGCCCTTGTTCAGATTGCAATCAGAGACTGCAGGGTAGAGTTGCCTTGTTAAGTTAACTCTTTCAGTGTCTTGTTGCATCAACCCAATTTTTGACTACTAAAATCTTCCCTTTTCCCCCAACAGTGAGGCTCCTAAAGAAGTCTTCAGGGCAAAAAAAAAAAAATATTCCTGGGGAGCCTCAGAACCTGAAAGGACAGGACAGGAGACTTTCCAATCTTTTAAATTAAATTTCCTCTTTACTGGATGGTGACGTCATCTGGCATCCATAGAATAACTTTGTGCCAACAGGATTTTGACCAACGGGTCTCAAGTGGAAAAGTTCCTGCTTGTGTAGTGGCTCTACATGTAAGCAAGAATCCTGGAAAAGCTAGGTTCTTACCCCTGTGTACAGATTACATGTGAACAGGACCTCTCCTCTTCAAACTCTTCCTTGCTCGCATGAAGAAAGGAACAAGAAAAGGATTGTGGCTAGTCCCTCAAACACATCCTACTTAAAATGGGTTGATATTGCTGGATATGATAATGGCTGAATAGGGCTCCTGTCTCTTTAAAAATGTTTCTAGTGTTCTTATTCAAAAACTGAGACCTGAAGTTAGGTGAAAGAGGACAACTGATATTCACTGGAATTATTCTCATCTCCCAAGAGCTGTTGTCCCTATCCATTTCCTAGTCATTCTGTCCCATTTATCACACCTTTCTTTAACAAGAGATGCTAAGGAAGCAGCTTGGGTGCTGACTATGAAGAAGTTCTATATACTTGAGTCTCAGTGGGCACTTAGCTATAAAAAAACACTCTGGGCCAGAATCCAAGATTTATGTACCATGTGCGCCTGATATTGACACATTAGGCATGTCACTGTTATTGTTGTTTATCTGGGAAATGTAATGTGTAGAAGAGCTTCCATAATATCGGAACCACAACATGGTAGAATTCATTTGCCTATCTTTTGCACTAGTTGCCCCTGTTTAAATGTCAGCACATGCTGCACTAGGCACCAACACAACTTTCTGTAACCTTCAGACAGAGGTGCCAGATTGCAAACACAGATATAAAAAGCACTCCTTGTTCCATATCTCATCCAAATTCAGCTCACTTTGTCCTTTTGCCAAGCAAGCTGGCTGCTCAATTGGCCATCATTACCTTGGCTCTAACAACTTTATATAGGAAGTATGTAAAGATTGCATTAGTAACTGAAAGAGGGGGGAAAATAACAACAATGAAACAGTAAAATATTCCTGAGTCAAGGACTGAAATGTCAGTTTATTGCTAATGTTTTCCTCCCATAAATAGACATTAAAATATGAAGCCTCGGTCTACAGATGGTGAGAATTAGATGCCAAATAGCACAGCTGTGTGTAACTCTGCTATCCAGTTGGGTGGAATGCACCTTATTGAGCAGATGCCAGTTTAATAAAGCTATGTTATTTTAAATACCACTTGTATCCCCTAAAGACACAGGCTCTCTATATAACCCCCCCACGCACACAAGCCAATTACAAGCCATCTCTTTACTGGATGCAGCTGGGAATTATACCGTTACTAAATAACATGATGAATGGAGCAAGAAGCACTTTAGGATCACTTGCCCTCTTTGATCTAATGGAGCAAGAAGCACTTTAGGATCACTTGCCCTCTTTGATCTAATAGAGTGGTCCAATGCAGATGAAACACCTAGGAAATGTATCCCTAAGTAAAAACAAACAAACACATGATTTAAAAGATGGCTGGATTTCTCAGTGATTTAGGTATCTGGCTGCAGAGCCAGAGGTTGGGGGTTCGAATCTCCAGTGTGCCTTCTACAAGTATAGCCAGGTTGTGTGGCCCTGGGCAATCCCAGAGTTCCCAAGAAGAAAGGAATGATAAACCACTTGTCAGTATCCTCTACCTGGGGTCACCATAAGTCAGAACTGAGTTGATGGCACATGATTCTAAGAAGATGCTCAGGGACCATAAGGAACCTCAGCCGAGAATGCAGAAGGGCCTGGAACTGAGATGGCTAAGTACCCAACAGAAATGCAGACAGCTGTGCTACACTGCCATTCGGACACACACCAGCTGGCAAATATCCTAGAAGAAATTCAGCTCATTCATGGCCAGCCTCCATCCTGAGATCTGTCTCCATTAGGGATGGATGAGAATGATTTCGTTTCTGTTTATTTTTCAATAAGAACTTACCCAAATTAGCACATTTCTTGCAAATGAACTTGGGAAATGATTCGGAAGGAATCTGAGATTTCAAATTTTTTATCGTTTGAGAAAGCAATCATGGCAGATTTTATTTTCTATGCCCAGAGCTTTGAATACCAATATATTCTTTTAAAGTATGGGTTTGAATGCCTATGTTAAACATATATTGCTCCCATTTCCCTTATTCTAAGTAACCATTTATTACTCAGAATGCAAATGCCTAACTAGCCCAACTTTAGAAGCTTAGAATTAGCTAACCCACAAAGCATCTCTCAAGAAACAATAAAGCAGTATATGCTTTGGAAAGATTCTCTGCTGCCAAGCCAGACACAAGGTCTAAAGAATATCTCGTAAATTTGCTGAGCCCGCAGGGGAAGTGAAAACCACCTAAAGATAAGGGCTAGGTCAGCATTAGAAGGCAAAGGATACTTGACTGTATACCTCGGTATTCTCAAAGGCTACAATTGTCCAAATAGGATTCGGGCAGATCCAAGGACATTGACTGACACTGTTTTACTGCAGCATTAACTGTTTCAAAGGGCATATGTAACTCTACGTAATATTAGCAAGGATGCTTATGAGAAGACCCAGAACTTGTTGTTCTGGTGGTAGAACATAATTTAATCCATTATTTTGATAAAGAAATCTATAAAGTACTGTATGCATGAATCTCTGTATCTTTGAGCTCCTTGTATTAATCGTTGACTAACAGCGCATTGCCTTGCAAGACTCTCTCTCTTTTTTCCTTTTATTTCTTTCTTTCCAATAAACCTCTTGCCTATATTTGCAAATTACTTCCATGTGTGGGTTCTCTCCAATTGTTTTACTTTTCTTTTTTTCCCTGGACCCTGCCAGAGGAGCCAAGAACCTTAACATTAAATTCTATTTTTCCATTTACAACACTTATGTACCAAATCATGCTTTTGTGGTGCTGTGCTTTCGCCCTTTCCCCTCACCTCTTTTTTTAAAAAGTATGATTGATTGATTGATTGATTGCCACAAGAGACCTTTCATCTTTGGCTCCTCTATAAGTACCGTATTTTTTGCTCCATAAGACGCACCTTTTCATAAGACGCACCAATTTTTTAGGAGAAGAAAACAGGAAAATATAATCTTTTTTTCTTCGCTCCATAAGACACACAGACTTTCCACCCCCCTGTTTTGTGGGGGAAAAGTGCGTCTTATGGTGCGAAAAATACGGTATCTCATTGCTGGTCACAGCTGTACCTCTTGAATTTGGCCAGTGCACACAAGGAAGAAAAACATTTTAGTTTGCATTTAAAGGATCTACCAACGGTCATTCATATTGGCTAGAATCTTATTGGCACCTATGTAAAGCTTGCATAATGTAGTGTGGCTAATTGAAGATAACTGATGAGTGTACCTTAAGTACTTGGTTGTGAAGCAGAGATATGCTATGGCACCACATCAATTAGTTGCAATTTGTCACAGTAAATTGCACAAACACTATGCAAACACCAGCAACATTACATACATTGCCTTCATGTTTTATTTTATTTTTATTTATTTATTTATTGGATTTTTACCCCGTCCCTCTAGACCACGTCTACTAGACCATGCTGAATGTGATAGGAATGGACTAGATAGGACTTCAGTCTGATGCACTGAGGTCCTTATTATGTTATTATATCAATACTTAGGGCTCTAAAGAATGATATAAGGAAATACCTTGCACTGACTCACACTGCTGGTCTATTGGATGCATTATCTGTTTCTTGGCATAATTGGAAAGTTATACAGGAACCTTCCTGGGTTTTCTGTATTCTGTTTCTCTGCCTTTCCCCCACTTGGTGCTGTGGTTGCCATGTCTCAGGATGACAGGTGGATTCTCAGGAAATTGCTTTGCTAACTCCACCTTCTTCCATCTTTGCTAGCTCTACCCACACAAGTACATGCCCAGATTTCCTATGGTCTTGTTTAGAGCCTACAGATAAGCAGGGACCTCTTCCCTTCAGACTCAAAGGCACTCAAGGCTAACCTCTCCCTTGAAACTGTGTGGAAGGTTCTGGATTTTAGGGGTGGGGGTGAGAATGAACGGGGCTATTGTGACAACTGGACTTGTGGGCCTTCCCTGCTACAGGACTCTAAACATGCACTGAGCAGCCCAGCCCTAGTGACACCACTGAATCTGAAGTGTAAATACTGTTATGTCTTTGACAAAGTAATATTACAGAATAGGGCACGTCAGATAGCTCTTATTTCAAAATTCATTTTCATTTGCCTCACATAAGATTTTGTTTTCTTTCTCAGTGACTAAGACAAGCCTAGCATTTCAGAGACCATGGCAATTTCATGCTTCTGGAAGACTGTGTTAAATTAAGCAGAGCCTGCAGGTTATACAAGGAACATTTAAAGTAATAATGATCATTGGTGAATATTAACTCATGCAGGTTGCTCTTCTTTCACTCGCAAAGGATAACAGCCAAAAAGACAAGAACAAAGGGGATGACAAGTCATGAGGCCTAACCCATACCAGCTCTAGTTCTAGCAGTTTTAACTATTGGGCTTGCTAACATTCTCGGCAGCCCATTTAGTTCCTAATCTAGAAAGTTCAGCCTTATGTAAGTACAATTCAATGGCTAAACTGCTGAGGAGCTCAAATCGTCTCTAGTGTTTCAAACGGTAATATTTTCTGGAACATTGAAGAGCCACTAATCTGTGTCTTAAAAATCATCGAGAGCTTCCCGAAAGAATCATGATGGCATATAATTAATTAAGGGGATAAGCACAGCTCAGCTGCAGTGCAGGGCTACAGTAATTCTTTTTCCGTTCTATGCCAAGTAGTACAGGAGACATAGCTTTGCTTTGGAAGTTCATTTCAAACAGTGGTGTGCCTGAACTCAGTCCTGTCTTTGTGTTTGCCTCTGCCTGATATCATTGACCAAGCTATCCTGAGCAAGAAGCCCCAGCCATGAGAAGTTCATTTTAGTCCCCTGACCCACACATTTCAGGGTTGGCTTCTATATGTCAGCAACAGAAAGACTGGACAAGCTGATCCTTAAAGGCAAAGTCCTGGAACGACTTCATTCGTGGCAAAACATCCAAGAAAACCCAGCTTCTCAAAAAGTTGGAGTATCAGTAGCAAAAATAAATCCCTTAAATCAGTATAATCCTTGGCAAAAACGAAATTGCCTACAAACCTGAAGATCACTTGTTTCATCTTTACTTCAAACATAAACTTTAAACCTTATCCACAGAAGCTGGCATCATAGAGATATCTAGTGGGAAGCGATACTAACAATAAAACTAGTGGGATAGTTAAATCTGTAAATGTCCTATAATCACTGACTTGTAGGTAAGACAGAGTGAACACAATACGGCTTACTTTTAAGAACTATGTTTTTTCAGGTGTCATTGTAGAAGAGGAAGAGAACTTGTCCATAAAGACTTACATTAAAATATAACAGTATTTAAGGTGTGACCATATTTTTTTGTCTTTTTTATTTGCTATTTTATTTTTATTTTGTTTTTTTTTAACCTATTATGCTTTTGAAGTTTTGAATACAAATTTCCCTTGCTGCTTAGCATCTTATTAGACTCTCATGTTGATGAAAATTTATAAGCAGAGCAGAACTTTGGATGGGTAAATGTTTTGATTCAGTTCATTAAAAAAAATCAGAATTCACCAAACTTTTCAACATTCACAGGGGAGAGGAAGGCAAAGGGAAGGATTGGTTGATCCTAGGGCCGGTGTGGGGATTGGAGAAGCTGTAATTCAGAAAATTCAAATTCCGGTCCCCGAGTTAGGGTCTGCAGCTTTTGGACTACAGATAGGAGAGGAAACATGTTTAGTGTAGACAAACATTTTTGCACTAATTGCTTTAGGATGCCTAAAGTTCTCCATAAACACACCTGTCTGCTTATCATATTCAATACACTGCAGTTATTCATATGCTGAGAGGAATACAAGGAGTTTGAATTCTTAGTGTGCAGCCAATATTTATTTCTTTTAATGTGAAAGATCTTGTAAAGGTGGGGGGGGAGTCTCTAATCCAGCCATTCTAACCTTTTTCTCTTTTCTCTCTCTTTTTTTTTACCAAGGCACTTTTAGGAGCTCTTCTCAGGTTACAGGGACCACTGTCAAACAAGGAAAGCCTTGGGCTGTATACAAACAAGGATACAACACAAATTAATCTGTGCCCCCCTTCAAATGTGCCAGGGTTCCCATGGAGAATAGCTTTTCTAATTTACTGTTGCTCCAATTCCTTCCCTTCACTACCACCCTAATGAGACCTCTCTGGAAGAAATGATGAGTGGATTGTAGTGCAGACATGATGTCCGAAGGGCTTTAACTTTTGGTTCATCATTCCAAAACAACTGTAAGTTAGATTGCTTGCTAGTTGCTACTGTTCACATTTGAATGGATGGATGGATATTTTATAGATAGGAGTTCAAAGACAGAGAAGGCCTTTTCAGTTGTTACCCCCAATTTTAACAACATGGTTAAAAGGAAGGGTTGAGCCCTGACCCCTCTCCATTGTCCCTTTATCCCCATGGTGATGGAAAATCCTAAGAGGTGATCTCCTGCTTGCATCAGATTGTGCCCAGATTTTCCAGGGTTTCTGCTTTGCGTGCAGAGCCAACAGTAAGGAAGCCTCCTCTCCAACTTCTCTGCCACCAAGTGTGATGTTTATCACGTGGCCCCTGTTTGTTTCACCAAACAAAGGGCTCGCACTATGTATCCCATCAGCTGACACCAATTGTGATGCGCTCCTACATGTCCCAAGGTTGTTTCACTAGCATGAGGCCCACAACATGTTCTCTCCTTTCTGCTGCCACCAGTTGACCTCTGTCAACACTCTTTAATTAGAAAGTTTGAGGTCCCAGCACACTATAAAGTTGAACAACACAGGTTTATTGATTACTGTTTGCTTAAACAGGTTCTTCACAGACTTTAATGTATTCAATAGATTATTAATAACTAGTTTCACTCTTAACTCTCTTAGCTCTGTGTAAGTTCCATACTCTTAACTCCTAACTCTGCCACACTCTCTAACTACCACAGACTAGCTTCTCCTTTAGACTCTCATCTCTGACTCTCACTGACTGAACTAACTAAACTCAGACTCACCCTCCCTTCTGGTTTCTCTGGCTCTGCATCCCAATGACTCCCATTGGTGTATGCAAACAACCTTCTACATGAGCCAAAGTAGGGTGATCGCCACACCAAGTAAGCAAGCAATATTGGGGAGTCAAAAAGTCTGTGACTCTGGAGGATCTTTTCTCCCCAGTTCTAGATGTGCCTCCATTAGCTAAAGCTTAGTCATGTTAATCTGTGTGTTACCTCAACAACCCCAAAAGGGAGCCTCGTGGCACAGTGGTTATTGCAGTGAAGACTCTGAGCTCAGGATCAAACTCTGATCAACCTGAATTTGATCCTGGTCTCAGGTAGCTGGGTTGAGGCTGACTCAACCTTCTTTCCTTCTGAGATCAGTAAACTGAGTACCTAGCTCGCTGGGGAGGGGGGCCAATGTGTAGCCAGCTTAATTAAGTTGTGAACAGCCCAGAGATTAAGCACTTTATTCACTAAATAACACACTTTGCCATGCCTTGCTATAAATACTAGAGTGCTTGAGAAATGGTCCAAAGGCCATAAGGAATGTAGGTCAGTGACAAAATGCTTAGATATATTTTTGGGGGGGAGGGCGGTCTAAAAACTGCTAAGAGATGGCAGGCAAGCCCAATATAAATATCCTTGTCCCTTTTTTCCTATAAAAGCCCCTCCCAGATATGCTGACCAACTTCCCCCCATCCATTTTTCTTTGTACAACCTCAACTGCAGAAACAAATCATTGGGATGAGACAAAAACATATGGGCTAGTTGGAGAAGTCTAGTAGAAGGCTGAAACAAACTCAGCCCATCCATCTGAAGGATCCCACTGTGTAGCAATCTTATTCCAGCTACCTCCCCAAGCAATGAGCTCAGCGAGGTAATTTTCTGCCTGTGTTGTGTGTCCATCTAAATTCTGTATCTGCAACTGTGTATCAATGTATCTAAGGAAAAAATCTGCCCTTATATTCAACCTATCTGACTCCTTGTCAGTCATTAGTCTGATTTTTTGAGAATGGGCTACAAAATGGATATACTGTATAGTCTGGCTGTTCCACATACCTTACAATACACAATGATAGCTCTTAGTGCCTGACTAATTTAGGAAATGTCTGCCTAGAGCTTGAAACATTCTTTTTTGGAGTACTGCTTTCAGAGTCCTCTTGCTAATAATAATAATAATAATAATAATAATAATAATAATAATAATAATAATAATAATAATAATAATAATAATAATAATAATAGTAGTAGTAGTAGTAGTAGTAATAGTAATAGTAATAGTAATAGTAATAGTAATAGTAATAGTAATAGCAACAGCATTTGAACTGCAGAGCTGGAAGGGACCCTTGGACCACCACCACCACCACCAACAACAACAACAACAAAGTTTCCCACATGTGGCTTTTGCCAAGATTGCTTTAAAAAAACTTATACCCACAGTATAACAAAAGCATGGAATATGGTTCATTCAGCTTTTCCCTGTGTTTCAATATATTATCATAGCAACCTTTGGAGTCAAGAGACAGAGAAATGTTTATTCTGTCTCCTTTTCTAAATTGCTAGTCTGACAAAGCATATTTAATAAGTAACAGATACTTCCAGACAATGCCACTCTTATCACCTAATGGATGGGGTGGAATTTGGCTCTGTTTCTTCCACGCATTTGGTCACAGGTTGTTATCTACAACAGATATTTTGCTTCAAACATACCTGGCATTTTGCAATGCCCAATTTGGAAGTTTCCCACACAGGGAAGGATGTCTTCTCTCCCAGTGTATGCTATCAGCTTTTCTACCAGTGACATAAATTTCCTTTAAAATTGCCTATACACGTTGTTGTTGAATGGTGGTAGTCAAATCAAAGTGATCCACGTTTTGGCCTCAGTGAAGTCTGGCATTCTGAAGACATTTTATTTGCCATTTCTTTCAGAATTGGCCACAAATATTTGGCTGTCTGAGGAAAAAGTATATTTCTCTCACCTCAGGAGCAAACCAGACTGGCAGCAGAATTTTACTTCAATGTAGGAAATAGGAAAACACCATGTGGAACACCCTGCCCAGCTTCTGTAGTGTGAGGCAGTTTCCCCACTGTGTCAAATGTCAGAAACAGCTCTGGCCTTTTTCTATTTGTAATTAAATAAGCAAGAAAGAGTCCATCCAGATATAAGAGCATTGTGTGACACTGAGAAGGAGCAATAAATGACTCAAGATGTGCTAAATATTCTCCTCTCCTTAGGACTATTTATCTCCTGTGATGGGGAAGAGCTACTGCATGACTTTGGACAGTGGATTTTAAGAATAAATGTCTTTATTTTAAGACAAAGTGGATATGGCTATATGGAACAATAATAGAAAAAAGTACTTACCTAGGAAGAAAAAAAACACACCAGTCACTAAACCCCTTGGGTTTGGTTGTCTCAACACAACAATTTGACCAGGAATTCACAACCTGCTTGAGACTCATCATTCCAGGCAAGAGGTTTTTCTGGTCAAAGTATCAATAATTTGCACCAATAATCTCTGTGTAAAACTAGTGTCCTTTCTGACCCCTTCAGACCCTCCTGCACAGTATGTACAGAATGACTGGTCGAATGGACTCCCCCCCCCAAAATTATATACGTGACCTCTGAAAGTCTATGCCTCGAAGCAGAAGCCCTCATCACTTTGTGCAGTTTGTGTTGCTGTGTTGTTTTGGACTGTTTTGCTTAACTCGTGCAAAAAAGGGTACTAAACACAGACACACAAACATATCACCCCTTAATCAGGCAGGAAGAATAATCATGTGGTTCTTTATCCTTGTGGAAAAGGTCAATTTCAGTATGATTTGCGCAAGAGGGCTTCTCAGTGGACTACACGCCGGGCAACAGAAATGACATGGGTATCTTTTAAGAGTTTCTTTTTCACTGAATGAAACCAAGCTCTGCCTGATTAACAATGAAATGAATTCGCAGGAAAGAGATTCTGCCATTCAATCCATCTGTAGGTTTATGGTAATCAAGGCTGATTTGACTGAATGGGAGCATAAAGGGAATAGATCTGTTTCTTTCCATTAAGAAAAAATATGTCATTTTCATGTAATACTGAGTTAAATTTATTGCAATTTGAGCCGAGGTGGGAAAGGAGCTTCTATAATTACTGTAAAGGGGAAGAGGAGGGGGCGTTATTGCTTGAGTCACTCCTTGAGATATAATGGTGGGTGGTGGAAATGTGGCATACAGCAATCATATTTAATGCATTTTATTGCCCTGTAAGGTTATTGTACAGATCAGAAGAGTCCTTTAAAAAGACTCTGCTTGAACTGAACTGTCTGTTTGCCTGTTAGCTTCTATTACTACTGGAGCTCCTCACGGTGTTGTGTTTCAGTCCATGACTGGATATACACAGAGTTTTAACTTCTCTTACTTCTGCTCTTGACATGGCTATAATAGTGGCCTTTAATATATGACACTACTATTCCAGTGTTATTTTTTTTTCCTTTTAATTCTTGGTCTCCTGGGCTGAAAGGCAGGATTCTGTTTCTGTCCTGTTTCTGTTTCATTTATGTAAATGAAACTTTATGAATAGCATATTGCTTGACTCTTAAATCAGAATCATGAAGTTGGAAAGGGCCTATAAGGCCACAGAGCCCCTTGCACAGTGCAGGAACACAAATCAAAGGATATCTGCCGGGTATTTGTCCAAATTTCTCTTCAATGCCTCCAGTGTTGGAGCACTCACCACCTCCTGAGGTAATTCATTCCATTGTCTACTGCTTTAACAGTTAAGACATTTCCCCCTGATATTCAGCCTAAATCTGGCTTGAGCTACAGGAATAAGATCAGTTTAGAGCTGAAATCCATTTGATGCACCAGACTGTTTGATTTTATTTTTTGTCACTATAAAATGTACTACGTGCATTTTAATTTTTTTTTATCTGAGACAGGCCTGAGATTTCCTTCCCTTCTTTTCTGTCATAGGAGAGCTGCACTGTCAAAGATACCAACACCAGCATGATGATTTAACAAAGGTGTGGAAAATCTATAAGAATTCTGTTTTCCTCATCAGCATTAAAATTATATAATTCTTCGCTGTTTTGTCTTAATATTTCAACTTGAATTCTGGTTTAGTTTTTTCTTCTTTAATTTCCCTCAGCACTTACTTCAATCATATTTTCCCCTCTGACTATCTTAATTTTCTGCTGTTCTTCCACTGGTTTTCAGTTCATCTTCAACTGAATCCAGCATCTGCTTAGGTCCTCTGAAAAGAATACTACTGGGGATAATAATCCAGTTGAATTCTTCTTAAATTCTAATGCCACCTGTTGCCCCATTCAGACATTCACAGTCTTTCTGGGCCAAATGCATGCATAGGAAGAGCAAGTTAGACCTGCCCTCTTTGTAATTGCTTTGCTCATGTCATAAAGTTACAGAAATTAACCCTTTGCTATAATAGTTGCTCTTGGTTTAACTGAAGGACGTCTTCAGTGTCATCCCGCTACTCCTTATTTAATGCCTTCTGTATTCAATAACACTTTTGTTTGTTTTACTGTATTTGTAGCTATTTTACATACATCAGAAGCTGCTCCAGGGATGGATGGATGGATGGATGGATGGATGGATGGATGGATGGATGGATGGATGGATGGATGGATGGATGGATGGATGGATGGATGGATGGATGGATGGATGGATGGATGGATAAAAATGATCACTGAAACCGTTTCCCACCCCCACCCAAATATTGGGAAAAGAATATCAGATTTTCAAATTACTCAAGACGGGTTTTGAAGCCAAGCATTACCTTCACAATTCACAATTTACAATCAGAAATTTTAAAGTGGCACCAGGATTCAAAATTTGCCTGCTTAGTTTGATTAGAATTTGGCTAATATGGCATTTTGCTAATTATATCCAAGGCAAGTTAATAGATACTGCCAGTACAGAGTGCTTTGATGTTCCTTCTGACTTGCCCCACATGCCAGTCATCAAATATTGTTAAACATTCACCATTACATACATGAAACTGTCAAATACAGTTTTTCTTTGCATGACAGCTGCAAAATACTGTCAAATCTTGCCTACTGTATGTCAGATACCTTCAAAATTTAACAGCTACTGTTTGCGACCTGTCTAGTATTATTACACATGGACTGCTACTCTAATACCATTAGAGCTGTCAAATACTGACGCTCAGCATTAAACACTTGTCAAATACTCGTGAAGCCATAAAAACATTTTGTTCTTTCCTTTTATTGACAGGTTCATAATGTGCTTTTATTCTGCTTTCTGTTGTAATTGTATTTTTTTTCACTACTGCCAATCCCCTTGAGGGCCATTTCTTGGTAAAGAGATGGAGTATAAACCTAATATTGTTTTTTGTTTGTTTGCGTTAAGTAAACTAAACTAAAATAGTTGGGAAATATTTGTCATCCAGGTTTGCAAAGGAAGAGTCTGAGAGCCTAGTCTGCTGCCAGACACGATGAGAAAATGTATTCCTAGAATTCAGTTCTATCACTGTATTGTCCTGCCAGGGAGACTACCTCTACACATCATAGTTGTGTCCTTGTTCTTCCAGCCATTTCTATGAAGATTCAGTGACACTAACATCCTAACCATTCTTCAAATATAAAAGATCACACCAAATATATTCAATTTTTAAATTCTCTCCACTGGTCTTTCTCCCGACCTTTTCATGCCCAACCCAGGGGTGGGCATGAGGTAATTGATGCTCTTTTAACATTTTTTTTTAAATCAGTGGCTATTTTAATACAATAATGTGGCCAGGATCCTGTTGCAGTTTGTGTAAGGTTTCTATTAGAGGTTTCTGCTGCAGGCAAATACAGCTAATTGTAGAGGTGCCTGAGCATATCTTGGCCATATGCTGGTCATGCACCCAATTACCCAACCAAAATATGCTCTGGCACAGCATCAATTAGCCGTGGAAAGCCACAGCAAGCTTCAGAAACTATACAAACACCAATAGGATTCCAACCAATTTTAATTGCTTTTCTTTTTCAATATTTCAATGTTTTTTTAATTTTAGTTGCAACTATATTTCAAATATTTTATAAGCCACTCTGGATCCTATTATTGGGAGAAAGTCAGGATATAAATAAAATGAATGAATCAGTAAATGAATGAAGAATGAATGATAGATAGATAACAAGAGCTTTGGAATTCCAAATGCTTAACAATGATATGGAATTCCCACTTCATAAACTAGGCTGCCAACACGATAAAAACGAGGATTTTTGTGTGTGTGAGGGGAAGTTGAATTCTGTGCTGATGCTAAATCACAAAAAAAAAATGATAAAAAAGCTATCTAACTTTACTATCTCTTCTTCCACCTAGTTTGTAAATGGCATGGGTCCAAGCAAGGAAAAAAGGAGGGCATCTTTCAATCTTGAAATGCCTCCACCCAGTTCTGAACTACAGATACCATTCAAGTCTCATAATCTGTCCAGCACTTCATTTTCTTCTTCTACCTGGTTTATTTCTTTTTATAAGAGTACAGTCCTGTTTTCCTTCAATTTCTCATGATCTGAGCTGCAGCCTGAGAAATCAAACCTATTTTGGACCACAGAGCCGTACAGGTTTTCAGATGAAGTCTAAAGATAGATCCCAACAGATTCCCATCTGTTTTGGTGAACATCAAAGAAAGTTCTGAAATAATTGCCAGGAATTGTTTCAGATGTATGCTTGCTTGTCTTCACATTTATAAGTACAGTAGGTTACATGCAAATGTAATCACTTTCTGGCTGCAGTCTTTCTGTAGTTTCTAAGCAAGAAAAAGTACACTGAAGCTAGATTTCAGCATGTGAAGATGCAAAAGGAATCACCTGAGGTATCATCACTTTCACTGTAGAGCCATTTTGATCTTGAAGTCACCACAAAGGGCCTTCCTAGTGGTATCACACAGAGCTAAAGTCATCTCCACATTTCTTCTCAAAGCAGGACATTTTATACCATTGCCTTTGTTATTTGGAGTAGTTTTCTCTCTGACGCTAGACATGGTTTGACTTTTTTTAAAAAAAAAATTTTGGGGTGTGTGGTGAAGATGGACTTATTTTTCAAGCCTTCAGAGTATACCCAACATATTTTTCATGTATGTAAAAATACCATTAAAACATAACAAGAAAGTGATGAGGATAACAACTAGGTAGACTTCACCATCTTCTCTTCTATTGATCTCTCCCCCCCCCTTTTTTTTTTTTTAAATTGCAGATCTCTCTGCAATGGCATTTCCCTTATTAGAGGAAGGTAACCACGCACACATATGCACTTTCCATATGAAATGCAAGAATACCAACATGCATTAAAGTCTTTTGTAGCATCTTATATAGTCAAGCTTTGATTTTTCTCCTGCACTATCTTTGAATGGATTTTTTAAAGCAATCAGTTTTCTGTTACTCCTAAATAAAAAAATTCCATAGCATGTGCTCCTATTGAATAGCCATAAGCTCCAAGTACTAGCTTGCCTACTTGGCTAGTAAAAATAACAGTTCTTCTTACAACACTGTCCATGTGTTGCAACAATGGAAATAATGTATTTTGATTTCACTGAAACAGTATGACTGTAGAGTTGGAATGTACTCCCAGGGTAATCTAGTCCACACTCATACCAGTACCGAAAATCCTGATTAAATGTCCAGTGAAGGATAGTCTAGTACTTTATGATGTACTTTGTTTCAGTATTGAACAGTTCTTATGGTCAGGGTGTATGTATTATTTTATATTGTATATTCTGTTATTATTGTAATGATATAAGTTGCTTAGGTTCTTTTTAAGGAGAAAGGCTGGAAAATATATTGTTATACACTGAAATCTTGAAGGTTAGGTAGGTAGGTAGGTAGGTAGGTAGGTAGGTAGGTAGGTAGGTAGGTAGGTAGGTAGGTAGGTAGGTAGGTAGGTAGGTAGGTAGGTAGGTAGGTAGGGAAGGAAGGAAGGAAGGAAGGAAGGAAGGAAGGAAGGAAGGAAGGAAGGAAGGAAGGAAGGAAGGAAGGAAGGAAGGAAGGAAGGAAGGAAGGAAAAGAAGTAATTTTGGCAAGTGTACAAGCTACAGCAGCTGAACTTTCTTCTTCTACATAAGTAGCAACAATGGAGGATCTGTACCTTCTTTTGCATCTGTCAGTCTGAGGTATTTTTGGCACACTTGTAGACCAAAATCTGAGAACTGAAGAATGTATTTCTCCATTCCAGAAATAATGCCCTAATAGCATTGCTAAACAATAGAACAAGTACCATGCAGTGCAACCTTTTGTGAGTGAACTTAAACATTTTCCACATGGCTATTCAAAACTGACAGGGTGTATATGAGATCTCTGACATAAAGAGCACCATGAAATTACTAGTGACATTTTGTTTGCCAAGTCAGCGCTGATAGTTGTGGGTGTATTATTACTGAACATCTCCCCACAGCATATCGATATTCTAAATTTCTACTGGTGCCTAATACCTAACCTTGTAGAATAATTGAAGGGGTGAAATTTGTCCTCTGCAAAATGCTAAGACATATGCAGTACTTAAATGTCACTTAAGGGAACACTGAGGTGCATATAAATCTCAAAGTCCAAAACCTTTTCTAAAGAGAGGTGGAACATGCCCATCTCATCTGTTAACAAGAATGGCAAATTTAGGAAGTATATTATCCACGTCACATATTTGTTTTGGGAAGAACTTCCATGGAGCATGGACCACCAGCACAAAGACCCTTACTCTAGTGTCTGCTAAAGATACTAATCTTTCTAGTGGAGCAAGAGACAGAGTTTCTGGGGATTACCATAAAACTTGTTTCCCAGCATTCAATGCTGACAAGTGGGGCTCTCACTGCTACTTGATCCTCACATAATTGCAGAGACAATGCCTGGCAAAAATGCTAATACTTGGTTTCAAGAGAAATATCTCAGCTTGTTAAGCCTTGTTTGTTCCCAGCATGTTGTGATCAAAGATTTCCTCAGTTAATTAATCCTGTTTCTCTCTGAAGTGGGGAATGGTCACAAACTGCTTTAAAAACAATTAGAATCTTAAAACACTTCAAAGAACCTTGTTGGACCTTAGTAACCAACATTGTTTCTGGTTAAGATATAATGGGAAACCTGGGTTAGTGAACTCAATGAATTATCAACTGCAGCAACTGAGATGGAAGGAGACAAAGGGCATTGTGAAGATGGAATGGCTGAAATCCCGTTGAGCAACTATACAGGCAGGAAACAAATGACACAACATTCACCTAGCTAGCAATTAAAGAATTTTTGGGGACATGTGTCAGAGAATCACACAGGAGACTTTTTAATTGTTGGCTGGAAGCCAGTGACTATAATTCCATTTGCCTTCCACCTATGTAAAAACAACAGGATTTTAGCCAGCATATGGGCATAAGATTCACATATACATCACTTTAATGAACTGAGATACATAGCACTGATGAAGGTATATCTGTGAAGGTTCTCAGTAATCCAGGAAAGGTTATCTGGAAATTGAGTCATGGCAACTAGACTTCTTGTTATGTTGAAAAGTTTCATTATTCATCCAAGTAGCTTCTTCAGTCATCACTGATGAAGGTAAACCCAGAAGAAGATCTTTGCCACAGTTATATCTTCCTAAGGAGGAAAAGCACCAACAAATTAACTAAGCAAAGCATGATTAGACATTGTTCAGCTGAGACAGATTTTGCAGTAGTCTTCTGAATCTTTTCATTCTTTATCTGTTTTTAAATAAATAAATAAACAAATCTTTTCTGAGCTACCAGTGTGCCTCAATATATATATTTACTTTAGTTTTCCATTTTTGCTATGTAGTATTATCTTCTTTCTTGATTTTCTGAGACCAAGGCATATTTAAAGCAACCAAGCAAGATGATTAATAAGGACAGCACATTGAAGGCCATAAAACTGCCCCGTCTCCTTCATCTGTTCCCTTGGTGCAGTGATTAACCTTTGAGTTTATGAGTATTTTTGCACTTGCCTGAGATAAAGTATTTTATGAGTTCTTCCCTCCCAGGCAACTTGGATTAAACTTATCAGGTCCTGGAAGATAGTGGCCCATAATGACTGTTCCCTCGGAAATCATATCTGCCTCCTCGTTGCATTATTGGAACATCCTTTGCGCAAAACAGATGGAAACATCGAGCTCAGAGACAAGACAACTTCTTAAGGTCACATTCCACACTCCTATGCATCATTCATGCTTAATTGATTCCCAGCCTTACCTAATGACAGATTGTCATATATTATGAGGGTCGAGAATATGAAAAGATCATTTTCATTTCCCCATTAATCCCCACTCTGAATGGCTCACACCTCAGCTAAACTTTCTTTGGCAGTGCGCTTGTGTAATGACGGATTGCTGCCATTCAATGCACAAATAGAGCAGAAACAGCGTGATTTATCTCTCTCTTTTTCGCCAAATGCTTCCCCTCAGTGACATAACATTTCAGGAGTTGCCAAGCATTTGTGTCATCTTTGGGGGTGGGGAGGGAGGCAATTTTCACTTCCTCTTATGGAAAGGATGGGACAGTTTTCCAGGTATTTTGCATGAGATTAGAAATATGTGCTGTTTGAAGGCCATTGTTTAGATACTCCCTGCCTGCTTTCATGTTCAGCCATCTCTTCACATGCACACCTGACAACATATCATTTTCTAAACTGACACAGAGGAACTCAAATCAAATTGCTGTTTCTTCCAACCTTGGGACCTCAAAGCAGACAGATGAATAACTGTGCATGGAATCTGAACCTTTTTCAAATTCCTTGAACATTTAGGGAAATTGAAATATCATGGAAATACATGATAAACATTTTGAGAGGAAATTCTAACAGGTACATTGAATTGACATTTCTTCTCTATTTATTCAGGTAAATGTAGAGTTTATGAACTCACAACATCTGAAGTGGCAGCCCTGGAGACAGTAAACACAATTTTCTTTCCAGGGCCAACCTGAGATATTTTTCTCTCTCTCAGCTTGAAAATTCTTTAATCACCAAAGTCAAGGTTCATAATATCCAAAGATAAGAGCTGTTTTGACACTGGAGGGAAGAAATCCTTGTCTAGAAGTTTTAAAAAGCCAGTAATACAGAATTAAACGGCTTATAAAGAAATGTCTAATAATTTTCTCCCCTTTCACGGTGCCCACTGTCTGCTGCTTCAAGTGACCACCTCACAGCTTCCCATAGAAGGTACGTACTAAGAAGCAGGGCTAATGAGAAATTAGTGGGCTTAGCAGCTTCATGACTAAAAAGAGATAAAACATTGTTTCTCTACATATGTATTATTCAAAGCTGCATACAAATAAAGTTTCTCTTGCTTGTATTCTCGAAGGCTTTCATGACCAGGATCCGAGTTCAGTTTTGCGTATCACCATGACATCTAAGAAAGGGAATTGGCCCGCTATTTCTTTTTCCATGGTGAACTGAATATTTGGGTGGATGCTGTTGATATGGTTTAGAAATTTTTTTTTTTTAACTGTGGTTCCAAATTGTGAAGGTGTCATCCACATATCAGGACCAGACTGTGGGTACAAAGGGTGCCAAAGCCAGGGCATTTTTGAAATGTTCCATGTAGAGGTTTGCTATAACCGGGCTGATGGAGCTCCCCATGGCCACACCATCTGTCTGTTCATAGAATTCATTACCCCACTGGAAATAGCTGGTTGTTAGGCAGTGTTGGAAAAGGGCCTTGATGTCTTCTGGAAAAATCTTCTGGATGAGTGTCAGAGTGCTTTTTTATCGGTGCCTTGGTGAACAAGGATACTACGTCAAAGCTGATCAGTCTGTCCCTGGGGGTTGAGTTTTAGGGTGCTGATCTTGCTTGTGAAATGTCCTGAGTCTTCGATGTAGGATGAGGTTTGTTCAATATGGGTCGGTAGTAGGGTGGTTAGGTATTTTGCTAATTCATATGTCAGGAAGCTGACAGCACTTACAATGGGCCTGAGTGGGATTGAGTCTTTGTGGATTTTGGGTAGTCCATATAGTCTTGGTGGGAGAGCTTCTGTCTTGTAGATTTGTTGAAGGACGTTGGGGTGCAGGGAGGAACTCCTGATCAGCTTGTTTGTTTGTTTTGTGATTTTGTTGTTTGGATCCTCTTTCAGTTTTCTACAGGTTGTAGGGTCTAGAAGTTCCCTGATTCTGTCCTTCTATTCTTTTGTTTGCATGATTACTGTGGCATTGCCTTTGTTTGCTGGCAGAATAATGATGTTGGGATCTGAGTTTAGGGACTTAATAGCATTTCTCTCCTTTCTTGTTATGTTGCTTTTTGGGGATTTTGCTTTTCGTAGGATGCATGTCACTTCACCTCTTATTTCTTCTGCTTTTTCTTCTGGAAGATGTTATAATGCTGATTCCACAGTCTGGTTCCAATACATGGATGATACCTTTGCAATTTGGAATCACAGTGAAGAAAAACTGGAAGAATTTCTAAACCATCTCAACAGCATCCACCCAAATATGCAATTCACCATAGAAATAGAGGTCCAACTCCTTTTCTTAGATGTTATGTTCATACGCAAAACTGACCTCCGACTGGGACACAAGGTCTACAGAAAACCCACCCACACAGACCAGTACCTACACAAAAACTCCAACCACAACCCACAGCGAAAAAGAGGCATAATCAAAACACTGGTAGACTATGCAAATCGGAACTGTGAAGATCAATTTCTCAGCACCGAACTCAACCATCTGAATTGGGCCCTACAGGCAAATGGCTACTCCAAAAATGAAATCACAAGAGCCATCAAACCAAGAAAACAACACCAAACCGAAGAGGAAAAGTAACCACCCACAAATAAAGCATTTCTGCCATACATCAAAGGGGTCACATACCACATCAGGAAACTTTTGAAAAAACACAACTTACAAACAGTATTCAGGCCCACCACAAAAATACAACAAATGTTATGGTCAGCAAAGGACAAAAGGGACCCCTGCACCACTATGGGAGTATATCAGATACCTTGCAGTTGTGGCCAGGTATATATTGCAACCCACAAAACGCAGCATCCACACCAGAATCAAAGAACATGAAAGATACTGCAGACTAAAATAACCAGAAAAATTGGCAGTAGCTGAACATGCCCTAAAACAAGTTGGACATGAAATTCTATTTCAAAACACAGAAGTACTGGACAACACCAGCAGTCCTTATGTTAGACTGCACAGGAAAGCCATTGAAATCCACAAACATCAGCAGAACTTTAAAAAGAAGAAAGTTTAAAACTCAACAAAGCCTGGCTCCCAGCACTGGAAAAAAAAAACAGCCTGCAAAAGGTCAACAAACTCTACCCAGCCACAAGGACCGGTGATTACTGCACACAAAAGACTAGCTAATGGCACACATCAATCACAGTGACAGGTAATCTCTCCCCCTTATCACAATAATACACCCACAACAAAAAAACACGCTGATCACCATAATCCCCCGATCTCCTGAAAATGACAAAAGCTGATCCCACAGTTATAAATACTCAACTATCCAACAAACTGCACCAGAGCACAGACAGAGTTCTGACTCCTGTCCTCTGAAGATTCCAGCCACATAGACTGGCAAAATGTTATGAAGAAAAATCTTAAGAACACAGCCAAACATCCCGGAAAACCCACAACAACCATCTTTCTCTTGCTTACCTCTCTATGACTATACAACAAAGAAAAACAAGTTAATTTGCATCTTGCAGAGTCCTGAAGCATCACTGGGAATAATCAAAGATACTTTTTTTTATCCTGGTACTTAGGTTCTGATTGTGAAAGTGCCATACTGTGCATTTTGGTCCAGCAATTCCACCAAATACACATGTAGATCATAGTATTTTGAAGATAGGTGTTTGTGTGAAACACTTGCCCCATATAGTTTGTTGCACTGGACATTTCACTACAATAGAGGTAATTATCAAGATAGCTAACAAGAAAAAAGGTAGAAGACAGCAAAAAAAGTCACTGTGGCTTCACAAAAAGTTCAGATAGGAACTGAAACCAAAAAAGGACCTACAGTATATAGGAAGTGGAAAGGAAGCCAGACCACAAAGAAACAAGTAGTAAGGAATTGCATGGATGGCATTATGAGGGCAAAAGCTGTGAAGGAGCTGAGGTTAACTAGAAACACTAAAAGAAACAAAAAAAGCATTATTCAAATATGTGTGTAGCAAAAGACAAAGAAAAGACAAAGAAAAGAAAGAGAAGACAAAGAAAAGGCAGAAGTGCTTAATTCCTATTTTAGCTCAGTCTTTTACCAAAAGACAGGTTATAACCCTCCAGAAAAATGTAAAGTGCAAGTGGAAGGCACAGAACTGAAGCTGGAGATTGATAAAAAAAAAATAGTCAAGGAATACCTTACTACTTTGAATGATGTCAAATTCCCCAGGCCAGACAAACTTCATCCAAGAATATTGAAGGAACTGGCCAAAAATCTCTCAGAATCACTGTCCATTATGTTCTTGAAATCATGGGGAATGCGTGAGGTGCCAGATTATAATGTTGTCTCTATCTATAAAAAGGGCAGAAAGGAGGAACCTGGGAACTATAGACCAGTCAGCCTGACATCAATCCCAGGAAAAAATTCTGGAACAGATTTTAAAACTGTCACTATGCAAGCAGTAAAGAAGTCGTGGGCCCTTCAACCCCTTGGATAAGGGGGTGAAGGGAAAACTAATCAAATATGCAGATGACACAAAATTGTGCAGAATAACTAAAACCTTTGCAGACAGAATCAAAATTCAAACTGATCTGTTGTTGCTGAAAACAACAGAATGACATTTAACAGGGATAAGTGCAAAGTAATAGACCTCAGAAAAATAAACCAAATGCACACTTACAAGAGGGCAGATGCCTGGCTCTGTGAGTGAGAAGAACCTTGGAATTGTTACATACAGCACTGATGTTACCTGTCTGTCATGGGTTTGGAGGGAAAGTTCCATCCTATGGGGAGTGGAAGGCGGGACATCAGGAGGAGGGGCTGTACTGTATATATATGTGGAGCGTGTGTGGTGAAGTTCAGCAGACACTGGGATGTGAAGAAGCAGCAGCTGGGAAGAAGAAGCTGGTGTGGGAGTCTGTGTGTCAGACAGGGTACTACTGTGTGTCAGTACCAACCTGATAGGTTCAGGTGTCTGTTGGTTAGCCAGAACTGATAGGTTCAGGGTCTGTGCTTCAAGTTAAGTGTTCTGTGTGAACCAAACTGTATGCATGTATGAATGAGATTAAGCCACGTTACTATATCTTATTCACCTAATCATTTTATTTTCCCTGTGTGTTGTATTTAATAAACCTTGTTCTTTATTTGTTTAAAAATCCATCCCTGGTCTGTGTGACTTCTTATAGGGAATGGTTGGTGGCAGCTCAGTTAACGTGTGGCAGATCCCAGTAGGTCTGGGTTTGTCACATTGATTGGTGTCCAGCGTGTGGGATACGACTGGTCCAGTTGTCCAGCGGTCCAGCAAAGCCTTGGCAAGTGTGCCCAGAGCAAGGGGGGTCTAGTCAGGGACAATCTGAGAGCACGTAGGTAATCTTCTAGGTGTACCTCACGGGGGGGTGCACTAGTAGAAGAACGTGTAACCTCAGATTGGGGACTAGATTAGGGTGCTCTGAGGCAGCCTGTTTTGGCGGGAAAAAGCTGAGGCAAAACTGTGAAACAGCAGTGATCTAGCCTGCCTGCTGAGAGGCCCAGCAGAGGGGGGTAGACTCTAACTCGCTACAGTTGCAAGTAGTGCTGAAGGACAGCAGCAATCTATAGGGAAAGCTGGTTCTGAGGCAAAAGAGAGAGAGAAAAAAAAGTGGTCGTTTTATTTTGAGGCTTGACTTTTTAAAGCAGCCTGTTCTGAGGGGGGGGATTATGCCTTTGACTCGAAGCCAAATGGCAGAAATGGGTGAAGTGAAAGACCCCCAGGTTGACCAAGGTTCTGAGGATGAATTTGGCTCAGTGCAGGGTGACAGCACGGGAGAACAGAACCCAGAACTCAGGAAAATGCTCATAGCCCAACAGCATGAACTGAGGGTGAGGGAAATGGAGGAAAGATTATAGAGAGAAAGAAGGGAGGAAAGGGAGAAACAACGGCAATTTGAATTAGAGAGAGAGAGAATGGAAAAGGAGGAAAGGTTAGAGAGAGAGAAAATTGCTCTGGAAAAAGAAAGGATGGCGTTTGAATTAAGAAAATTGGAAATGATGAACCAGAACAATAATAACAATAGGGATTCTGAGGGAGGCCAATTGTCTAAAGCTGACCTGAAGAAATTCCCTGTGTACCACAAGGGAGATTGTCCTGAGGTGTTCTTTTCCTTAGTGGAAAGAGCGTTTGTGGACTTCTCAGTGAGGGAAACTGAGAAGATGACCATCATGCGATCTTTAATCAGTGGTAGCCTGGCTGAGGTTTATTCAGAGATGCCACAGGAACTGATGAGAGATTTTGCAGAGTTTAAAAAACTGGTGTTTGCAAGACATGGGATAAATGCGGAACAGCTGAGGCAAAGATTCAGGTCCCTCACAAAGAAACCAGAGCAGACTTTTACCCAAGTGGGGGCTCAATTGGTGAGGCTGCTTGAGAAATGGCTATCTCAGGAGGGGACAGAGACCTTTCAGCAGCTTAAAGATTTGATAGCGCTGGAACAGTTCTATTCAGTCCTGCATGGGGAACTGAAATTCCAGGTGAGGGAAAGGAAACCAAAATCTGTGGCAGAAGCAGCCGAGATCGCAGATTTTATTTCCCAAATAAGAAAGCCCTTGGGTGAGGGGAAAGCGATGGGGAAACCCAAAGAAACCTACAGCAAGTACTCTCAGGGACCAGGGAAAAGCCAGCAAGGGGGAGGGGCCCATGGGGAAGGGAAGCCCTCAGAAATGAAACCAAGACCTCAGATTTTGGAGGGAAAACCAAAACAAGATGAGAGAGAATCAAAATACACCAGAAAATGTTATTTCTGTCAGGGAAAGGGCCATCTAATCTCAGAGTGTGAGAAATTAAAGCAGCTAAAAGGAATTGTGCCTCAGGATTCGAGTGGGACCAAGCCAAAAGCTGTGTTCTGTGTCCAGAAAGAGCAAGGCTCATTGTCACTGAGGGAGCCTGTTGCCATGGCTACTCAATCTGAAACAGCTACATCTGCTGATCAGGCTGAGGAAAATGGTCCTCTTGTAGAGGTCAGGCGCTGCCTGCTGGTGAGAACAGATTCTCAGTTGTTTGAGACAGCAGGGGTGGACGTAGGAATACTTGACCATCAGTATCGGGGGCTGCGGGACACTTGTTCCCAGGTAACCCTGTGCCATCCAGATATTATTCCTAGGGAATATATAATCCCAAATGAGAGCATGAAGGTGGCAGGGATTGAGGGACAGGTGATTTCGCTGCCAGTAGCGGAGGTACCGGTGAACTTTCAAGGCTGGAGGGGAGTTTGGCGGCTAGCGATTTCATCGACTCTGCCAGCAGCCGTGCTCGTGGGAAATGACCTGGCTGAACATGTGAAACGGGTGCTAGTGATTACACGCTCACAAGCCACCACGGGGACAGTTCAGGGGGGTAATGATGAGCCCGAGACGGAAGCAGAGGGGAGTTCAGAAGCTGTGGTGGAAACTTTAACCACAGACAGCAGATTTGGACAAGAGCAAAAGGCAGACGCCACTCTCCAAAAGTGTTTTGAACAGGTGACTGATGCCCAGCTAACACCTGAAACCCCAGTGAGATTTCTGGAGAAAAAGGGGATTTTATATAGAGAGACCCTGAGGACTACCTCAAAAGGGGGAGATGGGATCAGAAGTCAGCTGGTGGTACCTGAAAAGTATCGCCCCATGATCTTACAAAGGGGGCACTCTGACATGTTTGCTGCGCACTTAGGGGTGAACAAAACACAGCAGAGAATCACACAGAATTTTTACTGGCCTGATATAGGGAAGCAGATCAAGGAGTTCTGTAAACAATGTGATGTGTGTCAAAGGCAGGGGAATAGCCGCGACAGGACCAAAGCAAAGTTGTGCCCTTTGCCTGTGATTGACACTCCGTTCAAATGCATAGGGGTGGATATTGTGGGACCTTTGCCCAAGGCCACAAAGAGGGGGAACAGGTTCATTCTCACCATTGTGGACCATGCCACAAGGTACCCTGAAGCCATACCCTTGACTAACATTGAAACTAACACAGTGGCAGATGCCTTGGTGGGGTATATGTCCAGGATGGGATTTGCCTCAGAAATAATCACAGATTTGGGCGCATCGTTCACGTCAAAGCTCATGAAACGCTTATGGCAAATCTGTGGAATTAAGCACAAGGAAACTACTGCCTATCATCCTGAAAGTAATGGGTTAACTGAGAAGTTCAATGGGACTCTAATGCGCATGATTAGGGCTTACTTGGCAGAGAATCCAAACAATTGGGACCAGAAGCTGCAATCCCTTTTGTTTGCTTATCGATCAGTGCCACAAGCCAGTACCGGGTTCAGTCCATTTGAACTTTTATTTGGGAGAAGGGTGAAAGGGCCCCTTGATTTGATCAAACAAAATTGGGAGCAGATCACCCAGGATGACCCACAAGACGTTGTGACATACATAGGCACTTTAAGGAATGACTTAAAGAGAAACCTAGAGCTAGCAGCAGAGACCCTGCAAGCTCAAAAGGTCAGAAAGAAAGATTGGGATGACCAGGAAGCTGGGGAGAGGCACTTTAATCCAGGGGAGGAAGTGCTTTGGCCTAGGCCCTGCAAAGAGAACAAACTGCAGCTGGGTAGCCCAGAAATAAAATACTTGGGTCACATGGTAGGGGGAGGAAAGATAAAACCCCTGGAGGCCAAAATAGAAGCTGTTCGTGATTGGCCCAGACCCAACACCAAGAAAAAAGTCAAATCATTTCTTGGGTTGGTGGGCTACTACAGAAAGTTCATCCCGAGGTTTAGCGAGATTGCGGCTCCGCTGACCGATCTGACGAGGAAGAAGGCTGATGACCGCATCCCGTGGACCAGCGACTGTGAGGAGGCGTTCCAGAGGTTGAAGCAGGCGCTCATCAACTATCCAGTGCTGCGTGCTCCAGACTTCGACCGGGAGTTCATCATCTACACCGATGCGTCTAACAGCGGGGTAGGAGCAGTTCTGTGCCAGGAGGATGAGAATGGTGACCAGCATCCAGTGTCCTACCTGAGTAGGAAACTTCAAAAAGGTGAGAGACATTTGGCAACCGTGGAGAAGGAGTGTTTGGCCATAGTCTACGCGATCCAGAAGGCCAAGCCTTACATCTGGGGAAGACATTTTGTTCTGTGCACTGACCATTCACCATTGCAATGGTTAAAGACAATGAAAACCCACAATAGCAAACTTATGAGGTGGGCTTTAAACCTACAGGACTATGACTTTGAAGTGAAGGTGATCAGAGGGTCAGTGAACTGTGTTGCTGACGCCTTGTCAAGAAGACCTGAAGAATGAAGACGGCGAAAGAAACATGGACTATGTATATATATTGATGACAAAAAGTTAAATGTACCTGTTTTTTGAACTTGGTTTGTATGAATAAAGGTAAATTGATGTAATGTATATGGTAAATGTTTAAATGCCTAATTGCTATGGTTAACTTAGAATGTAAGTATAAGTAAGTATGATATTGTATATATAACTGTTGTGTGTTTTATCCAGGTTGTTTTTTGGGAAAAAGCACCTTAGCTTTCCCCCTACAAAACAACTTATAAAGAGGGGAGGTGTTACATACAGCACTGATGTTACCTGTCTGTCATGGGTTTGGAGGGAAAGTTCCATCCTATGGGGAGTGGAAGGCGGGACATCAGGAGGAGGGGCTGTACTGTATATATATGTGGAGCGTGTGTGGTGAAGTTCAGCAGACACTGGGATGTGAAGAAGCAGCAGCTGGGAAGAAGAAGCTGGTGTGGGAGTCTGTGTGTCAGACAGGGTACTACTGTGTGTCAGTACCAACCTGATAGGTTCAGGTGTCTGTTGGTTAGCCAGAACTGATAGGTTCAGGGTCTGTGCTTCAAGTTAAGTGTTCTGTGTGAACCAAACTGTATGCATGTATGAATGAGATTAAGCCACGTTACTATATCTTATTCACCTAATCATTTTATTTTCCCTGTGTGTTGTATTTAATAAACCTTGTTCTTTATTTGTTTAAAAATCCATCCCTGGTCTGTGTGACTTCTTATAGGGAATGGTTGGTGGCAGCTCAGTTAACGTGTGGCAGATCCCAGTAGGTCTGGGTTTGTCACAGGAATCATCATAGATCACAAGCTGAATATGAGCCAATGGTGTGATGTGGCTACAAAACAAGCAAATGCTATTTTAGGATGCATTAACAGAAGTATAGTCTCCAAATCTGGCAAGGTACTAGTTCTCCTCCATTCGGCACAGGTTAGGCCTCATCTTGAGTTCTGTGTCCAGTTCTGGGCACCACACTTCAAGAAAGATACTGACAAATTGGAAAAAGTTCAGAGGAGGGCCACAAGGATGAGGAGGAGGCTGGAAAACAATCCCTATGAGGAAAGACTGAAAAAACTGGGCATGTTGAGTCTTGAGAAAAGAAGACTGAGGGGTGATATGATACCACTTTTCAAATATTTGAAACACTGTCATACAGAGGAGGAGCAGGATCTCTTCTCAACCATCCCTGAGTGCAGGCATATCAGGAAAAACCTTCTAACTTTTGGAGCACTATAGCAATGGAATGAATTAACTCAAGAGGTGGTGAGTGTTCCAAGATTGAAGCATTCAAGAGCAATTTAGACAACCACCTGGCAGATATCCTTTGATTTGTATTCCTGAATTGAGCAGGGAGTTGGACTCGATGGCCTTATAGGCCCCTTCCAACTTCAATATTCTATGATTCTATGATCTTCATCATCATCTTAGAACTGCAGAGCTGGAAGGGAGCGTATAGTCCAGCTCTTGTCAAGGAGGCACAGTGAGGAACTGAATTCCCAACCTCTGGCTCCACAGCCAGATACCGAAACCACTGAAATTCTGAATATGCTTAGGTTTTGTGGAAGAGATGTTTGGCAACAGAGCACATACTTTGGCTGCAGAAATGCCCTAGGTGCAATTGCTCCACTTTTGCTTTTTAAAGGATTTCTTAGCAGTGATGAGAAGCCTTGGAGAGGTATTGCTGGTCAGAGTAGACAATACAGAGCTAGTTAGACAACTTCTCTGACCCTTATAAGCCACCTACTTAGTTTCCTATCTGAAATTTTCTGAATTTCCATAAATCCTATGAGCTATGGCTTGTTTTATAGTGGGTAGGTAGAAAGTGCATTGGCATACTAATATCCCAAGTAACACAATGTATAAAGTGTATTGCCAAGTGCGTTACCATACCATACACAACAGCATGTGCATTTGGAGATGACCGTGCAGACTGAAACAATGGCATAATAATTATTTTCTTTTTTTACCAATGAAATAATCCCATAGATGCCTGCTTTTCAGTGATGAATGACAATATAAAACATTTGCAAAGTACTTAAATATGTTTGATGTTCTTGTCACCCACAAGGCCTTTCAACAACTGTTGAAAGCTACCATTAAAAAGCTTCCATTAAGATCTGTACCAGTTACCAACTTCCCTGGGGATGGTTACTATTAGCAAACAATGATAAGATCATTGTTTTGATGGACCCACCCATGATCTTCTTTCCCCCATTTCCTATGTTTCTGTGTAGATTGGGTGCTCCACATTTACCAGAAATCCTTTCATTGGTTGTTTATTTCATCCATTATCCCTCAGGAGGATAAGGGTCTGATGATCATCAAACGTTTGCAGATTATATGACTGTTATTATTTTGTGCTCTATAAAGGTGCTTGTTTTGACATATAAAGCCCTAAACGGCTTGGGCCCTGGATACCTGAAGGACCGCCTCCTTCCATATGAGCCTACCCGGCAGTTAAGATCTAGCCAGGGGGCCCTTTTGAAAGAGCCATCCCTCAAGGAGGTAAGAGGGACGGCTTGCAGACAAAGGGTCTTTTCGGCAGCTGCCCCCAGACTATGGAATGCCCTCCCGACTGAGATTCGTCTGGCGCCGACACTGATGACATTTCGGCGCCAGGTCAAAACCTTCCTGTTCCAGAAGGCTTTTAACTGAAATAATATTAACTGTGGGTCTGATGGCAATTTTATATATATATTAATTGTATTTTAATTGTACATATCTTTATTGTATTTTAAATGCTGTAAGCCGCCCAGAGACCTTTGGGTAGTGTGGGCGGCATATAAATTAAATAAATAAATAAATAAATAAATAAATAAATAAATAAAGGTATATCCTACTGTTGCATTTATGTTTTGTAATGACCACACAGTTCCCTTTTATCTCAATGAAGTATTAATTTAACATTAATTATGATGTCAGCATTGTTTTGGAAGGTGTTGATAACATCACATTCTGTGTGGCTGAGGTTACATAATAAATGGCATGGTTTACTGGTTACCTTAGCATGGACTCATGGGTGGAAGAACTCTTTTATAAAAGTATAGTGTTGTGACCATATAAAGGAATCTATGCTGAATGTTTCATCCTATAGAACATTAAGAACATGTTTGCTCTGCATCAGTCCACTGGGAAGTTGGTAGTTGTCAGATGGCCAGATGACTACATAGTAGAAGCACCGCAGGACCCTCGTGTTCACAGGAGGTCCATTCCATGATCACAAATGCCTGAAATCATGGGTAGCAATGAAACCTACACGCAACATTCTAGGAGGCAAAGGCCATAAGAAGTTTGGACAAAGGCCAGAAAGCCACCCCTTATATGTTGTATAGAAGGCTGCGGTCATACTACAGATAACTAAAACTGAATACCAGTCCCACTGATCTGGAGGCCCTTCTGTAGCTCTTAAGTTTAGATTGTGGGGAAAAAATCTAAATGTATCATATCTATGAATTTGGGAGGGCAGAAAGATTAGCCCAGTAAAAACAAAGACTGGTGTTGTGCTTCAATTTTCTCCCAGTATACATAGATGAGGTTCAGAAGTCTCACCTTGCTGAAGATATGTCTGAGAAGTGTGTGTACAATAGAGACGGGCATGAACTGCAGGCTCAGCAGTTCATGCTGGTCTATCTAGCAGGTCAGCACCTACTCAGATGCAGTGCTTGGAGGAGGCAGGGCAGGGGAAGCCAGGCTATTGCCTCCAAGTGGGCACCTAATGGAGGAGGTGGGGCTTTGAAGAGCTGAACATCTTTTCAGCTGCTAAACAACCAGGCATGAACTGTGGAACCAGCAGTTTGCGCCTGTTTCTAGTGCATAGTTGTGCAATGATTTCTGAGGAAGCCAGTAGCCATCCCATTCCAGTAGCTTTCCACACTTAAGATCTTATAAGGTAATTCCTTTCCTACAAAATGTTTAGGTAAGGATGTGATGAGTAACCTGGGAAGTTGCAGAATGATAAAGAGACGTGTAATTTAAGGGGTGAGAGGATCCAGAAACCTTGGTTATTATGCAGTGTTACAGTAAGCTCAGAAATATAACCAAAAGAAGTTCTGAATGAGAATGAAGATGAAAAAGCTCTTTTCTTTGGGTGATTTTTCAGCAATGTAACTGTCTTAGTCTCTTTCAGCAAAAAAGATACCAAACACTAAAATAAAAGTTTAACAGCTACTTAATGAGCATTTACAAATTACAGAATCCATACACATACTTCTTCAGACACATGATGGAAGACCCACATTTACCTATCATGACCTCTCCAAAATGTAACTTCAGATCATCAGGAGACAGTGCCAAAAAATGAATGATACTAAATGTTCAGAAAGTCATCTAGCTGACAAATTTTCTGGAATATTTCTTTTACAGACTCCCCTAGCAATAGAACATTGCTTTGAAGAAATATCCCCAAAATACCTCCTTTTTTTAAAAAAAGGGCTAGTGCCCTGATACATTTACCACCACCACCATGATGTCCTAGAGAATGACACTAGGCAGATGCCATTTTGTAGTAAGCAGAATGATGGACAGGTTGCCAACATAGTTATTGTTGTTGACACTTCCAGTTGCAGAAAGGAAGGGAAAAATGGTTTGAGGAAGAAGAAGATGTGAGCCGCCCAGAGTAGACCATGTCTAGATGGGCGGCATATAAATGCAATAAATAAATAAATAAATAAATAAATAAATAAATAAATAAATAAATAAATAAATAAATAAATAAATAAATAAATAAATAAATAAATAAATAAATAAATAAATAAGAACAAAGCATGCTACCACCACTGCCTATGGTGTACTCTACTACTGAGACCATTTTTGGGGGGGGGGTCTCCTTCCCCTGGAAGTAAAATAGCAGCTCCTTATCTTTCTTTCTAGAAATGATGTGGGGGATTTTGAAAAAGCATTTGTAGCATACACTCTTCTGCCTGACATAGCCTGTAGCTGGATTAAGTAGACATTTTAAAAACTGCATGTGGAACAACATTAAAAATGCATCCCATGTAAGTGGTTCTGGTTGAATTTGAGGAGGGAGGAAGAAGACATACTTGGGAGTGTGACTGTGGGCTGTTATGTAATTAGTGATGGTTTCTCACTAAACTGTTGCAGGCAATACAAGCACATTAGCTCAAGGGAAACCAGTTAGCACACGCAGTGTAATAATAAACTGTCACTCGATTTAGACCCTGGTGGGTGCATCCTAGGAAAGAGTAATGCAGCCAGCGGCAATATAACTTGGAAAATTTACTCATGGATTACAAATCCCAGAATCCCCCAGCCAATAGAGCTCCAATCTCTAGTTTTAATCTCCCTCAGGAGTTCCTCTGTTCTATGATGGCTAGCTTAAAAGAAGCAAGAGAACCTCCTTGGAGGTTAAAACGTTCTCTGTCAGTTTTTGAATCCTCATCGTTTAATTTGGCCTCTGTACCCCTTTGCCTTGATGACTGGATCCCCAGCAAAAAGGTAGCAACAACAGACTTGCCAAACAGTTTAGACTGCTAAGTGAACAACACATAAGGCCACCTGTTAGGTTATAACTTGATCCCTTTAAAAATTAAGCACAAGCTGCTCAGTGGTGGTACAGCTATGATGTAGAACGCTGTGTGTGAGGAACTTTTTGTTTGCAACTGCTGCTGACACCTGCCTCATTACCTTCATTTCCCCCAGGCATCTCTTTATGTGTCCTGAAAACAAAGGTAGAAAAGGAAAAGAACAGATCTCTCCTTTAGACCACCTGGCTTCTGAAAGCAACTCTCCTGTGCAGTGTTCTAACAAGAACCGATATGTTTTTTGAACTGTTGTTTGTGGCAGAAAAAGAGTGTATTTATAGGAAGTGTGAAATCATTTTCGGAGTGGAGTGGAATGGAGCCATTTAGACATTACCTGTCACAGCTTTATCACAAGCTGCTTTTGGTGCAAAGGAGCTGTCAGAAGTTTTGGTTTTTTTAATAAGCGGTGGGGGGGGGGAGAGAAGAAGCATGATTTTTATTTGCTACTTCCCACTGGGAGAAATCTGTTGAGATGCCAGGATGCCTTTCTGCTGGTTTCTGTACTAACAGATGGCAGACAGCATTCTGTATGTTCTTCTCCCATTCGGCAAATTGCAGGTCACATCTGGTCTAGACTGCGTATGTTTGGAACAGATGGAGATGTGTACTCACTGGTAGATGGAAGGAGAAGAAAAGGAAGGCAGAAAAGGGGGGAGTGAAATGATATAGTGATCATAAATCTTGAAAGTGTAGATTCTCACGTAGACCTTCTCAATGACATTGTAAAATTTAAAATTGGCACGAAAGGGTATGAATATATATATTTTTTTTAAAAACCAAGCCATTTCAATAAGCAGAAATTAGAAATGTGCTTCCTCTTTGGAATTTATTTGGAAAACAGTTCAAAGGAGGGGAACTTCTGAGTTTCCAAATAAAGCAAAAAAAAAAGTAGTAGTAGTAGAAGAAAAGAAAACCCAAAGCAGCGCTTAGCTTGAATCAGGGCTCTCTTATGCACTGTGCAGCTTCCAGAAGCTTCTGTGCTGTGTATAGTTACAAAGATGTGTAAAAACTCCATTTTAAGTATCTATAGCAGTGGCTACCAACCTTGGGTCCCCAGATGTTGTTGGACTACAACTCCCAGAAATCCTGGCCAGTACAGCTAATGGTGAAGGCTTCTGGAAGTTTTTAGTCCAAGAACATCTGGGGACCCAAGGTTGGGACTCGCTGATTGATAGGGATGCATCTGTTTGATGTGGAGAGACTGAGAACATATGTTCCTGATCAGCACTGAGAGACTATCTATCTATCTATCTATCTATCTATCTATCTATCTATCTATCTATCTATCTATCTATCTATCTATCTATCTATCTATCTATCTATCTATCTATCTATCTATCTATCTATCTATCTATCTATCTATCTATCATCTTGACATGCTTTTCATGTATTAAATGAAGAACTCTTGAAAAGGGAGAATAAAAATTGGATTGAAAGTTTTTATGATTAGGAGTCTTTGGTAAGGTGTAAAAGCATCCACCCTATGCATTTTTAAAAGGCAGAAAGCTGTATTTTCTAATTCTTTTTTTGCAATTCATATGAATGGCTTCTCTGCTGCTTGCATCTTTTCAAATCATTTTTCCCTTCTGTTCATGGAGAGCAATGGGATTTTTCATCATTGAGCTCAAATCCATTTTCCTTTACATTTTTTCAAAAGGGTCATTTAATAAATATTTATTTGGTAATATGTTTTAAGCTCCCTGTGGTTCCAAAGAAATCATGGTTGAAGGAAACCTCTCCCACCCTCTGTGCTGCTCGCTGACAGGTAGTGAAGTTGTGTGTGTGTTAGATTTTAAATGTGGCAGAATATAATAGTTGATTGGATGGTAACGTCTTAGCCACCACATATTTTAAAAAGAGACATTACGTACATTCAGAATTAGCACATACCTAATAGACAGTACAGAATTACACAACATATTGACTATGTGATATTGTGGTTCTACTGATGGACTGAGCCTTAGAACAATGGTTCTGAACCTTGGGTCCCCAAATGTTCTTGGACTACAGCTCTCAGAAATTCTGGCCAGCATATCTAGTAGCTAAGGGTTCTAAAGAGTTTTAGTCCAAGAACATCTGGGGACCCAACGTTGGAAACACTGCCTTAGCTGATTCAAGTTCAGGTCCCTGATGAGCCATGAAATCCATTTGGTGACCTTGAGCTACTTATTCTCTCTTAGCTTGATGTATCTCACAAGATTATCATGAAGATAAATTTGGAGGAGAATCATGTATACTACCATGAAAGCTGAGATATAAACGTAACCAGTAAGCTGCCAGTTGAAGGCACTAAGGTTGCCCTTGTTGATCAAAATTTGAATATACAGAGATCTCAGGAGAAAAAAAGGGGGAAAAATGGAAACAGAACTGAAATGAGCAATTTCAGCTTTTTCCTGGGCAAGGAGGGCGGGCGGGGGAGAATTTTTGACCTTCATCCTGATTGGCTGTTGGATGGGGGGATTTTTTCACCTATCCCACACTTGAGAAGGGTTTGTTGGCACTTGACTGGTGGTTATTTCGGTCACACTGGTGGGTAGTGTAGAAAAACAGGTTGTCTCGGTGTATCTCATTGGTAATTCACGTGAGCCAACAGCGCATCCAACCTCCCGGCTCTGCGGATCGTGCAATTACAGGGCCGGCGGTGGGAAGATGCGCTGGGTCACTTCCGGACCAACAGTCATCAAGTAAAGATGTCTGGAGGTCTGGGGTGTTTATTAGAGGCCGGCCAGGTTCCTGCTGTCTTCAAGACCACTGGAACCTGGGACTTGGGACTCGACCATTGACTGATCTAGGGGTATTTTGGATACCCTGCCTTTGCCTGTTTCCGCACCACCGCAGGCCCCCTTATTTGATGAGGCCAGTGATATACAATTGGATTTGATTTAATTGGATTTGATTTAATAAAGTGTGACCCATATTTAATCCATATCACTGTCTCACTTCTTTATTCCGGCAATTGGGTGGGCAAGGAACCTAAGGCAGCTTTGAGGTCTTGGGAAGGGAATTGAATATATATACTCTCAAATATATATTCAGTTCTCTTCCCAAGACCTCAAAGCTGCTTTAGGTTCCTTGCCCACCCAATTGCCGGAATAAAGAAGCGAGACAGTGATATGGATTAAATATGGGTCACACTTTATTAAATCAAATCCAATTAAATTGGATTTGTTGCTGCAAATTGTGTATATGCAAACATATATATATTCAATTCCCTTCCCAAGACCTCAAAATTGCCTCAAATTATATATATATGATTTTTAAAAAGAGCTAAAGTTTATTATGCTATTAGGCTTAAGTGAGTCATGGTCCACAATTTTAGCCATTATATTATAAAAGTAGGGTTATATCAAAGTGTGTCAATCTACGAACAGAATGGATATCAGTGGTAGAAGAGTCTTCCCTCTCAGCTTTAGTCCCTGGAACATATTTACTCTGCATCTCTGTTTGGAAGGTTGACTGAATGGAAGTGAACAAAAAGATCTCACAGCTACTTAAGTGAAAAATGATACTCTCAAATAAGTGAATCACTAATTGGTGTAAGTGGCAAACTCCTAGACACAATTTGCAGCAATAGTGGTGATCTCATAAGCCAAAAGGATTCACACTGAATTGCATTTTACAGGCAAGTTAAATTAAGCAAGCTTCTTCCCAGACAGCAAAACACCTCACTTTCAGACCAAAGGGAAAATAATGCTTCTTGGGGGAAATGTCTGAACTTCCATGTACATTGTGTAGTCACCTTTTTAGAAAAAAAAATAAAAAAATGCTAAACCTCATTCACTGGAAAGACAGATCCTGATACTTTGGCCATCTCATGAGAAGAAAAATCTCCCTGGAAAAGACCCTGATGTTGGGAAAGAGTGAAGGCAAGAGGAGAGGGGACGACAGATGGTTGGACAGTGTCACCGAAGCTACCAACATGAATTTGACCCAACTCCGGGAGGCAGTGGAAGACAAGAGGGCCTGGCATGCTCTGTTCCATGGGGTCATGAAGAGTCGGACATGACTTAACAACTAAACAACAAAACCCTCATTCAAATATGTTTTTTCTCCTAACGTAACTATGTTCTAACTTTGCCTTTGGTAACAAGACTCTTGACTTCTGCATTGCTTTGTGTTCTTGGCAAGAAGGACTGGAAGAGACAGACAAGCTTTGTCAAACTATGCCATCTTCAAAAATATCATATAGTACCCTGTGGACTGTCCTTTTTTCAGATTTGGGATACTACATATGTTCTGCACAGAGATCTTTAATGTGTATTTATTTTGAACTTTGGCTAATATTTGCATTCCTAGTTTTGCTCCACAGCTAACCAACAGCCCATATTCAGAGTTTCTTGAACTTTAATCAAACTGAACAGACACCATATTGTTCAACATCCTCTTTGGAGGCTCTGTGAGTTTTGTTGTATCCTGAAGAGCTCTTCAGGACTTGTGTATTGTCAAAGACAATTTAAGCCTGCAACACATTTCGAAGCAGTTAGTTAAGTCCCTCTGCAATCATCAAAGCATACATTAAACTGCTAACAACCATGTCCCAACAGTGCTAAGTACGCAGTCCTAGCCTGGAAGAACTGAAGATTCACTCAGCTGAAAATCAGTCCCATTTAGTTTGCATTTCATTGGGCTCAGGCTTTGTCACACACATATGCTCCAGCAAGAATCACTGAGAAATTAACTGCTTCATTTCTTCAGTGCAATGGCATATGAAACAGTATACAGTGTAGGTCTCATTTAAAGAATAGCTACTTGAAAATTATGCAGTTCAATAGCTCATTCATTCTGAAATGAATGTACTCCTGTCATGTCAATAAGCAAGTCAGTTTGTAGGGGGGAAAGGCAGTCTTTGGGACCCCCAGTCCCAGACCATTTACAACTTTAAAAGCCAAGAAGTAGCTGGGAGAAAACTGGTGATGAATGAAGCATATGTTTGTGATCAAGAAGGAGGGAGATAACATTTCTTCTTGGGTGTAAAACTGAGAAACCTTATTCCTGCATGCCTTATTTGGGCATGAAAACTAATTGGGGGTATGGAATTGGTGAAACCACTCCTTGAATATCTCACATCTTGAAAACCCTGTTAGGGTTATTGTAAGTTATGTCTGACTTGATGGCACAGAAACCACACAAACACCATAATGTATTGACTTAAATAAAATCCAAATAAAGTCAGCTACAACATGAATTTTTTTTTCAAAAAAACAACAACAACCCACAAAACTCTGAGTATTTGGATGTTCATTGAAGCTAGCACCATATTCAAGAATCAAACAAACCAGACAGAGTTTTAAACAATGGAGGGGAAAAAAGAAAATTGCTTTCAGTACAACACTTTGTACACTAAATGCTTAAATAATGACATATATTAGAATGGAAATACTAACAGACACTTCACCAAAGCAGTGTTAGCATACTATTATACAGTAATTATGAGACTACCTTAACCAAGTAATTACTTTTTCCAGGTGCAAATGTAGGTCTTGCTATGCCTAGGCAAGATTTTATTTTAATGAAGATTTACTTTGAGGAAGGAAAGAAGGAAGAGAAAACAAACCAACGCCTGGTAGGAATCTCATTATGCAAAATAGTATATTTTCAATATTAGTGTCATATTATCACAGTTAAGGCCATTTTCCTATCAGCCAGACTGGAAGGCTTGCCATGGTGTATTTATCAATATGAATGACACCTATAAGAAGATAAAAGAAAAGAAAACAGAATCTCATTGTTAAAATCTACTTGAGATTGATTCTTAATCCAGACATACTGCACTACTAATGAGACTACCAGACTTCATGAAATTTCAGAATCATTGTTTGTTTGTTTGTTTGTTTGTTTGTTTATTTATTTATTTATTTCCACTTCTATACTGCCTCGTTAGTATTATCACTTTCTGGGTGGTTTGCAACACACAATGAAAACCTCATATAATAAATGCAATAAAATACCATTAAATAAAATTAATTACTAGCTTAAAACAATGAACCTACCTTTAAATAGAAATACAGTACATAAATTAAAACCCATTTGAGCATCTCAGGTCTGTGTTCACCACTAGAGTTGGGATATTTGTATTCTTCTCCCCTGGGATTGGCTGGGCTAATTGGACCCTTCCCTCCTCAGATCCAGGCTGTCCACATACTGTACTACTTGTGTTGAAGTGTGGGCAGAATAAATACATTTAAATAAATAAAAATAGTAGAAACCCAAATCATATTTTAATTCATTTTTTAATAAATTTGTTAATAAAATTTGCCAGAATTGAATCATCTTGGGTTTTGAGAAGATTGGGGGGGGGGGGTTACCTCATTGTATTTGAATTGTGGTACTGGAGGAGACTCTTGAGAGTCCCCTGGACTGCTAGGAGAACAAACCTATCCATTTTGAAGGAAGTAAACCCTGAGTGCTCACTGGAAGGACAGATCCTGAAGCTGAGGTGCCAATATTTTGGCCATCTTATGAGAAGACTCCCTGGAAAAGACCCTGATGCTGGGAAAGTTTGAAGGCAAGAAGAGAAGGGGACAACAGAGGACGAGATGGATGGACAGTGTCATTGAAGCTACCAGCATGAATTTGATGAAACTCCAGGAGGCAGTGGAAGACAGGAGGGCCTGGTGTGCTCTGGCCCATGAGGTCATGAAGAGTTGGACGTGACTTAATGACTAAACAACAACAACCTCATTATAACAGAAACAAAACCTCACTGATTAAGGCTGCAATCTTATGGTCCTTGAGGGAAGCCCAAAAAGTGTGTAGGATTTAATGGTAAGCCCTTTCTCTGTCTACAGAGAATGGGCTTACCATTTCTTGAATGAAAGAGTGGAAGAAAGACCAATGCAAGAATAGGTAAAGGATAGTTTAAGAAAGATAAGGAGGTCTCGTTTTGTCTTTCACTACTTGCTCTGCAACCATGTGCATCTTGTTTTCACTGCAAGCTGGGTTGCAACCCCTCACCTAGGAAATAGGACCTCCTAAAAGATGACACAAGCTTATAAGTCATTTTTAGGATTTCACTCCATCTGTCCCAAATGGATATGATATATCTATTGCAGATTACCCAGCTTGCTCAATAATTCATCTTTAATTACAAAACGAATTACAATTAGTTTTGATGGTTTAAGGGAAAGGGAAGAATTCAAGATGATCCACCTTCCACCTCATCTTTTGATAATTTTTTTACAGAATTGCTACATCTATCAATATTATACATAATCCAATTAAGATATTAACTTTTTCAGGCATCATGAGTAAAAAAAAAACACCCATAATTGTTCTCTATTTCATGCATTCTTTTCAAAATTACTTTGTCACTGACAATTGTGGAGAGTACATGTTGTGGTGCAACTTTCTGCTACTCTATTAAACATGTGGAACTTGAAAAACTTCACTGAGCTATGATACAGGACAGGAGGTGTATTAAAACTAGATAAATTGTGGCAAGCCTTATAAAGCAGAATCCTGCCATAATGAACCATGAGAGGCACAAGCCATTACTCAGACAGAGACTTCCAGACATGTTTTATTTCTCAGACTCTCCCTTCTACCACAGAACCACAGAACTGAATAGCTAGAAGGGACTTCAAGGATAATTAAATCCACTTCCCTACAGAAGCAGGAAATCCACCCCTAAAGCAACCCTGACAGATGACCATCCAACTTCCACTTAAAAACCTCCAGTGAAGGAAAATCCACCACTTCTGGAGACAATCTGTTTTGCTATTGAACTATCAATTCTACTCTCTGGCACTAGAGAAAACAAGCTTGCGCCATACTCCACGTGATAGCTTTTCAAATATTTGAAGATCAGGAAAATTCATCTTCCCTCAATCCTCCATGTTTAGAAATGACAATTCAACACATGTTTACAGTTTTGTCAGCTCAGCACCTAGAGATGGCTCTAATCTAATTAGAAGCTAATGCTTTTTCCCAATACTACTGGAAGATCCAAAAGTTGGCTGCTAATTATATAAATATTAATCATTATGCTAATATTTCGTGCTGATTTTGGGTTTTCTCTTGACAAAATGGGCTTTTCTTGTCTAATTGCCACAAATGTCCTTATACCTTGTATGATTTTCGGATAGAAAACATAGATCTTTGAACTCTTATTTCAAAATGACTTATGGCAAAATGACTTATGACTTGGGCCTCCAGATGTTCTTGGACTACAACTCCCAGAAGCCTTCACCACCACCTCTGCTGGCCAGGATTTATGGGAGTTGAAGTCTAAGAACATCTGGAGGCCCAAGGTTGGGGACCAGTGACTTATGGCTAAGATTTGGTGTCTGTGTGGATCCTCATGGCTTTCATGTACATGGGAAGGACAAAGAACCCTCTTAGGGTATTCATCACTTGATGGGAGAGTGGTTTGTGCTTCAACTAAATATTATTCAAGAACTATTTACAGCCCTGCTTTCTGTTTTGATGCATGACACCTACCTACTTTGAAGCCTCGAGCCATTCCATTGCAATATTTCCTTTTGTGCCACTCTCTTTCTTCTCTCTCTTCTCTCTTCTCTCTCTTCTCTCTTCTCTCTCTTCTCTCTATTCACAACCAGGCCTGGATTTTGACAGATTCTGTCTCTATAGCTTGAAATAGCTTAATTGGTATTCTTATATTCTCTTGGTGATTCATTTTTTTCCAATTACTTTCAGAGTGGCTTTCACATCTCTGAAACCTCAGGTTCTTCATTGGAGGATTTATCTTCAAGGACTTTGTACCCTCTGTAAAAAATATTGGATGCAGGAACAGTCTCTGAAGTCAAAAAAGGGGCTTGTGCAGTCCCTTGACTTTTGGAAGGTCCCTGGGCAGATCAGTGAATCCTTCACTTTTGTTTTCTCTTACATCCAGATATTCTTTTTAAAAAACTGTGTTTCATTGCATCTCTATATAAAGAAATATACACATTTTGCTACATTCTTGTGCTTTTTCAAAACATTTTTAGAACATTAGGAAGAACTTTTTGATAATAATAGCTGTTTGACAGTGGGGTAGGTTACTTTGGGATGTAGTTGGAGGCTTCTGAACAGAAGTCTGATCACTATCTGTCCAGGAATACTTAGACTAGATGACTGTTAAGACTCCTTTGAACTCTACAAGTCCATTATTCTGTGAATACTGAAGAATTGTCTGAAAAGGAGAACAGCAGTTTGTAGGAGTCTAACAAAGAGGACACTCTTGGTGGAAGGTAGAGCTATGAGCTTCAAGAAAGATAGAGGAAAGAGAGAAAAGACAAGGGTCATTCCAGTCTAGGATCTTGGGACAGCCTATAACAGGAAGAGGGGAGCTATCCTGGCTCTTTGATTTGGAAGAAGCTAAGAAAAACTGCACACTGATGATTCCTGATATTTTCCCACCCTTACATATTTTGCAAGATCTGTGTTGTCTTTGTTTGAGACTAGAGCTGATGAGAACCTAAGGCTTGTTGCTTTGGGGCCCAGACAGGCTCTGAGGGAAGTGAAAAGCACAGTTCTTTCAGCAAGATGTTTGTCTTCCTATCATCTCCAAGGACGTTTGTCTCATGGACAAAGTAGGGTGCTCCAACAAAGAAGATGAAGGACGATATTCCTACTTTGGTTTAGTCAATTACTTTATATGTTCCCTCTCTCTCTCTCTCTCTTTCTTTTTTTTTTAAGGAGGTATATCATATGCCTTTTTCAAAACAAAAACAAAAAAGAAATACTGGAAACTCTAGTAGCTTTTTCTTTGCAGAACAGCAACAGGGTATAATGAAGATACTTTGGTATCCAAATCATACTGTATTGCACAAGACGAATCCATTACCTCGTAAGCAAATCAATTCCATTTGTTTTCTCTCCCACTGATGTATTTTTAATGGAAATGCCCCGTGAGGTAGCAGACATTAAGTGATGGAGAGAATGAGATGCTACATTTAGTTGATGAAGGGAATTGAAAGCTGTGTAAGCAGCCAATCAGAAAGGGAGCAGTATGCTGAGCAGGGGGTACACAAATGGGACTTTGAAAGAAACACAACACAAATAGGCATTTCTTATCCACTGCTGTTGTTTGCTTTGATCACATCCTCCTCCCAGCGAGCTTGAAGCAGATTTGAAAATGCTTATGAGCTGAGAGCCCCAAATATCATGTTGGAGGGATGAAATAATATTATTAGAGCAGAATGAGAGTGAAAACACAAACAAGACGTTACTGAGAACATGACTGAGGGGGACTGGGGGAGGACAACATCGCTCTTTGTGTTGCAGACAACATAAGGAATCTAGACTTAGCAAAATAGTGGATTTACAGAAAAAGAAAAATGAAAGCAGGAAACCACAGGACAAAAAGAAATATGAAAGCAGGGATGAAGTACACTGCAGGTTAAGGAAACTGAACTTGAGGATATTTTGCTTTTTCCTCCCTACGTTTGTTTTTCTTTAATTTCCTTCTTTGTAGATAAAAGAAGCAAAAGACAGAAAAAGAGAGGGGGGGAGGGAGGGAGAGAGAGAGAGAGAGAGAGTGCACAGAAAGAGTGGCTGATTCTTTCGTGACACAATGTCCTTACAAAAGAGCAGTTATTGTCATTTCGCAAAATTTATAGTATTTACATTAAAGTGTTATTTGCATATTTTTTCTTGATTTGCACACAAAATTATTCTTGCTCATGGCTTCTCTGGCCAAGAACATTACAATATACCTCTTCCTCTCCTGGGGCCAGGAGAATAATTTTGCCATTCCTTATCCTAGCATGCAGAGACAAAACAAGATAAGATATACATTCCCAGACTTTACCTAATCTCTGGTTACCATCATTAAGGATACTGATTTCAGCTCCCAATGTTACCCACACTGATCAAGGCTGATGCAAGTTAGGATCCAACAACTTTTGGAGGGCTACAATTTTTATATAGGAAATAACTCCTCTCTTAATTATGGTTATTGCCATCCTCTCTTTCTTTCCATTAAACTTGTTCATCTGGAGTTATCCCCATTATCCTTTCTGTTTGGGTAGGTTTGCAGATTTAGTAGAATGCATGGTACTTTGTACATGTAATACTAAATGTACAAACTGGACAGTATGGACATTTTTATGTACATTGAGTCTTGGGGCCACATCACAGAGAGAGAGAGAGAGAGAGAGGGAGAGAGAGAATGAGAGAGAGAGAGAGAGAGAATATTAACTTTTAAGAAAACAGCATAGACTCAGCAATCTGATGTTTCAGCTAAAATCAATTGAATCAATTTAAACTATACAGTAATCACTATTTTAAAAAACATTAGAAAGAGTATTAAAAGCAATTAAGCATATACCAATATTAAAGTCCCCTATTGGGCCTATTTCGTGGCAATACGGCTGACGAAATGGCAATATTTCTCCAGCTGTATTGCTTCCTCAGAATGTCGTCCAGCAGAGCTCTTTCAGGTGGTCCAGGATATTCTTCAACCGGGAAATCCAGGGGAGGTCCCGGACTGCTCATCAGCTCTCTGTGATGAGTTTGCCATTCATTTTGAGGGGGAAATCGCTCAGATTCGCAGCGGGTATCCTCTGATTCACCATTACTGCAGAATCAGAGGATGTGTCCAGTGTGCCGTGCTTAGGTCAAGTATTAATGGACGAGTTTCAATTGTTGAGACCTGAGGATGTGGACAGGGTGCTTGGATCTGTCCATTCTACCACCACTCTGCTCGACCCCTGCCCATCTTGGCTAATTGGAAGATCTGCCTGGGGGGGTTGCACCTGGGTCCAGGAGGCCGTGAACACCTCTTTGAGAGAGGGAGTGGTCCCTACCACCTTGAAAGAGGCAGTAATTTGGCCACTCCTTAAAAATCCTAACCTGGACCCAAGGCTGGTGGTTAACTACCGACCACTGGCGAATGTTCCTTATTTGGGCAAAGTGTTGGAGCGGATTGTGGCCAGGCAACTCCAGGCACTCCTGAACGAAATGGATTTTCTGGATCCATTTCAATCGGGTTTCAGGCTGGGTTTTGGTATGGAAACTGCCTTGGTCACCCTGTACGATGACCTTTGCCGGGAGAGAGGCAGGGGGAGTGTGATCCTGTTGTTCCCCCTGGACCTCTCAGTGGCTTTCAACACCATCAACCATGGTGTCCTTCTGGATAGGCTGGCTGGGTTGGGAGTTGGGGGCACCACTTTACGGTGACTGTGTCCAGAGAGTGGTGCTGGGGGACAGTTGCTCTGTCCCATGGCATCTATGTCATGGAGTTCATCAGGGCTCAATACTGTCCCCCATGCTGTTTAATATCTACATGGAACTTCTGGGAGAGGTCATCAGGAGGTTTGGGCTGAGGAGTCAGCAATATGCTGATGACACTCAGCTCTGCCTCTCATTTTCCACCAATCCAGGTGAGGCGGTTTCTGTGCTGAACTCATGTCTCAACCTGAGGGTTAATAAATTGAAACTCAATCCAGACAAGATGGAAGTGCTGCTAGTGGGTGCTTTGCCATTTTCCTGCCCTGAATGGTGTTACAATCCCCGTAAGGGACAGGATCCGCAGCCTGGGGGTGCTCCTGGACCTCAGTCTAACTCTGGAAGCCCAGATGGACTCGGTGGCCAGGGGCGCCTTCCTTCAGCTGCGGAAATTATACCAGCTACAGCCCTACTTGGACGACTGGAGTCTCATGACAGTTACACACGCACTGGTAACATCTCATACAGATTACTGCAATGCGCTCTACGTGGGACTGTCTTTGAAGACAGTTTGGTGACTGCAACCAGAATTGGACTGCACAGCTGGTGAGTGATGGGGCTGCTAGGGGACATATCAGGCTGATTCTGTTTAAATTACATTAGTTACCCGTTGCTGCCCGGGCCAAATTCAAAGTGCTTATTTTGACATATAAAGCCCTAAATGGCTTGGGCCCTAGATACCTGAAGGACCACCTCCTTCCATATAAACCTACCCAGCACTTAAGATCTAGCCAGGGGGCCCTTTTGAAAGAGACATCCCTCAAGGAGGTAAGAGGGATGGCTTGTAGACAAAGGGCATTTTCGGCAGCTGCCCCCAGACTATGGAACACCATCCCAATTGAGATTCGTCTGGCGCCGACGCTGATGACATTTCAGTGCCAGGTCAAAACCTTCCTGTTCCAGAAGGCTTTTAATTGAAATAGTATCAACTGTGGTCCTGATGGCAATTTTTAGAATATATATTTTAATTGCTTTATCTTTTTTTATTGTATTTTAATTGTTGTAAGCAACCCAGAGACCTTTGGGTAGAGTGGGCGGCATAGAATTTTAAATAAATAAATAAATAAATAAATAAATAAATAAATAAATAAATAAATAAATTCACGTCCTGTGAGGAACCACAGAATGGGCCCTGTCTCAGTCCTCACCAAAACAAGCCTGTAAGCATGGTGTGACTGGGAGATCTTAAAAGCCAAGGAGATTCATGTAGGGTGATATGGTCCTTCAGCCCAGACTCAAGCCATATAGTGTTTTATAAGTCATCATAACATGACAAATGCTTACAATGCAATCCCTCATACCAAGATGGTCAGCTTTTGAGAAAATCCAGGAAACACTGTGACTCTTTCACAACCTTAGCCTCCTCCTGAAAAAGCTTACCTTTCATTGAAAGCAACATCTAAACACAAGAAAATTGAAATAAACTGTTACCTGCTTGTTCCTCATTGCTTCATCAAATATTGGTAATAAAAAGGACTTACAATAATCACCCAGAAGAGAAGTGAAGCCATCCATTACTGATAAAATAATGGTAGAAGAATGGGCATCATGAGTATCTTTAGCAACCACAGGTACTGCTAGTTTGTAATTCCTAAGGAGGAATCAGTCTTTCAATTTTCATTCCCCCCTCCATCTTAAGTTTGTTTCAACCTGTTTCCATACCAGTTTGTATTCAAAAACCCCTCAAAACCAAAAGGGGGTCCAACAATAATTCTACATATTTTTCATACAATATCTTATAGATTAGGCAATTTTGTCTAAGGCACATGTTTTTGTAAGAAATATTTCCCAGTATGATATATATTTTATGCATTGTTTTTGCTAATTCATGCACTTTGTGTACTCATTCCTCTGTTATATGCATTTACTGATTACAGAACAATAAGATACAATATATAGACAAAGGTGAGTACCAAACAACTGTATCAGTTCATGTATTGGTTTTAAAATTATCAATTCAATATGTTGGCTTTAAAACTGAATTTCTCCCCCATTCCATACTCTCCCATGTGGACATACAAAGAGCAGGGGGGGGGGTGGAAATTAGGTGTTATTTTATAGATTTTCCAGCTCTGTTTGCCAATTGGAAGATCTATTCTGAACTTTGTTTATGGTCAGTGACAGAGGCAGGGCAAAGAAGAGTGAACAAGGTTATTTTTTTAAAAAAAATCTAGTGACAAAACATAGCTGCTTAAAAGGCTCACTTTCAAATACAGAGGTTCATATCATTCCTTTTGGGAATATACTGAATAATGAATGTCCCTGCCATCTGCTCTTTCCATCTGCCTGCCTTATAGTTGTGCTCCTGGGTATCAAAACCAATATAAGCTACAGTAGGAGAAAAACCATTCTTGATCCTTCCAAATGGTAATGTGTACACCCTGAAATATCGAAGTAGGTATATCAACTGACAATACTATCAATTTATAGAACCATAGGGGCTATCAACAACATTTTACAAAGAATTAGTAATAGTTATCCACTCTCTTGTTTTGTTTTGGTCCCAGTATATGTATATCTTAGTTTGTCCATAGACCATGTACAATTTTTATCCTGAATCCACATGTTGGTGGATGGTAGAGGACATGTCGAAAAAAAGAAGGTAGGAGCTGCCGATTTGAAATGTGTCAGCACATAATTACATAGGTTTTAAATGCATAGACAGTTCTATTTAAACATAATTTAATCCAGGAGTGGACAACTGTGGTCCCCCAGATGTTCACTCCCATATCATTCAGTGTCCACTATGCTAGCTAGGGCTGTTGGGAAATGTAGGCCAAAATATTCAGAGTACAACAGTTGCCCAGCATTGCTTTTATTCAATGGAACAGAACGCATTCCACCAAAGCAGACAATTCGAAGTTCAGTAGAACCAGAATCTTATTGGTTATTTATATTGGTCTAAGTGCAATGGGGTAAATTGCAAATAGGTAACAAATTGCTGCATATATTCCTTGTCACATCATTTACACCACTGGTTCTTAACCTTGGGTTACTCAGGTGTTTTTGGACTGCAACTCCCAGAAGCCTTCACTACCAGCTGTCCTGGCTGGGATTTCTGGGAGTTGCAGTTCAAAAACACATGAGTAACAAAGGTTAAGAACCACTGATTTACATGATTTGGCACAGCACCATTGCAATTACGACAGCATATATAATCACTAAGATTCTGAATCATGCTCTCAAGCATATGCACATGAGAGCAAGAATAAAATTCCTTCCAGTCAAAAAATGAACCTGGAACCTAATGGAACCAGGCATGGACCAGATGTAGAGGTGACCAATTTATTTATTTGTTCATGTATTTATTTAAATTATTTATATGCCACATTTCTCTCTATAGGGTACCCAAGACAGCTCACAACACATAAAACAACAAGTTTTAAAACACTATATAAACATCAAAATTTAAAACAATTAAACATACATTAAGGTTTTTTAAAAAGCAAGTATAAAAATAATTCAAAAGTGTTAAAAATCTGCAAGTTAAAAAAGCAGAATTCCTGAGATACCTTACTGCCTAATATGCTGCCTGAAAAGTAAGGCCTTTTCCTGATGAGAGAGGGACAAGAGGGAGGGGGGCAACTTGGCTTCTCAAGGCAGTGCATTGCAAAGCCTGGGAGCAGTCACTGAGAAGATTATCATGTCCTCATCAAGAGAATCTGGGAAGGTGGTGGAATCAAGAGAAGGGCTTCCCCAGAAGATCTTGGAAGACAAGAAGGCTAATATAGAGTGAAGTCTACATACTTCATGGCCGTGTTCATCCCTAGCCCTAGTTATAGATAGGATAGCTTGACTGGTCAATGGTCTGACTTGGTATAAGGAAACTCCGTTATTAAAACATCCCTCTCAGAATTCAGGAATAAATCCATATTTCTCTCATATATGCATGGAAGGTCAATAAACTGTAGCATTTTTCTCACTAACTAGAATGCTGAGGAATTTCCTGACACTCTATTGGACTTCTCACATTGGTGGAAATGATATACACAAAAGCTGTTTTCCCCCCTCAAAATACCCCATTTTGTGCATAGATATGCACTTGAGTGAATTGCTCATAATTAGGATGATTGATGCTTTTATTTAACAATGCTGTTTGCATCTTTCTTAATAATCAGCCATCCCTTCTGTGCTTGTTGTGCATGTGTGTTTTGTCCTTCAAAAGGAAAGTAGAAAAGGGGCATTTTATTTCATGACATTGCTATGACAAGTTGTGACTGAACTGGTAAAGTGCAGGGTAGAGTATGTTAACTAGTTCCGTATCTGGTTGCTGGCTGTACCCAAAGAGTGCTCGCCAATCGTTCACTCTCACCCTTAAAAGAAGTGACACATGTGATGCTGCAGGATTTTGTCTAGGTTCTTGTACTGTCAATCATCTTTCTAAATGATGTGGATGAAGGAATAGCAAGGATGCTTGTGAGGTTTATGGATGACACCAAACTGGGAAGGAGAGCTAAAATTTCAAAAGGTAGAATTGGCAATCTTAACAAGCAAAGCAAACAAAATTAGTTTTAACATGGAAAATGGCAAAGGACTTTGAAACAAAGACCTATGAGGAACAGTAGATGGACTGGCTGGCTTTTGCTTAAAGACATTGAGTGGGATATGATTTTCAAGTGTATGAATAGCTGTCATGTGTAAGATGAAGCAAGCTTGTTTTTTGTGCAACCAGAAGGGTATGAAGAGAGATTTCAAGAAAACATTATAAAGAATTTGTCGAAGACAATAACTGTTTGAAAATGCTATGGACTCTTTTGTACATGTGGACTGTCCCTCACTTGGTTTTTTTGATAGTGTTTAAATAGCTGGCAGAAAGGTGTGCTTTAACTGTGGGTTTCCCATTTCAGCAGGGGCTCGGGCTCACTGACCCTCAAAAGCCCTTCCAGCTCTACAGTTTTATAATGCCCTATTATCATGATGTCACAGCTTAAGCCCACAGTGGTTCTTTTTGACCTAAGAACCTGACAAATATTGAACAGAGATTCAGTCTATATGCATATGGATGAACAATATCGGCTCTGATCAGAAGAGAGAAATGTCTGAAGATTGGCACACAAGGAAGAAAACTCTACACACAGTTATGATCAAGGTCATTCAGAAAGCAGCCCTTATAAAAGCTTCCAGATCTCTATTCTTCCTCTCCCTTGGAGATCATAGTTTACCTAGGTTGGGACTGGAGGGTGTGAACCCTTCCAATTGTTGTAGATTGAAACTATCACTACTGCCTATGCTAGCTGGGGCTGATGGACACAATCTGAAAGGTTACACATTGCTCAGCTGTGGTCTAAGAATACGATTCCTTCCTGGCCTCTGCTTCTTTAGCACATTAAAAATCTCATAAACAAGGAAGGTGAAGCATACCTGGAGAACTAGTTTGCATAGAGATGTCAATCCTCTCTGAGTACTGCAATGAAGAGTCTGCTCATAAGCTAAGTTTTATCCCGAGCGCAGGTAGCTGGACTGAGGTTGACTCAGTCTTCCATGGTCAGTAAAGTGAATACCCAGCTTGCTGGGAGTGGGGGCAATGTGTAGCCTGCAAATTAAATTGTAAGCTGCCCAGAGGGTGCTGTAAGACTTATAGGGTGGTAAATTAGGAACACGCCTTGCTTTATTTCGTGCAAGGAAGCAGAACAGCAAAATTATTCTCCTCGTACCATGAGACTGAGGGATTGTACAGTGTTCTTGATAGTAGCAACACAACGAGAACATGAATATTTTTGTGGAAATTACACAAAATAGTTCAACAACCCAAATAAAACAACTATGGCTGCTGCTTTGTTGCATGGACTTTTAAGGATCAGAAATATCAGAAAGGTTGTTTGACTCTCTTTTAAAAATAAGTGAATCCTTCAGTGTTTTCTACCTGTGTTTTACCTTTAAAAGGGAAAAGATAATAGAAATAAGTTACATAAATTGGAGATACATGAAGGAGTAGGAGAGAGGTCTTTGTTTTGCTCTCAGCTGTAGGTAAGGAATCTTGCATGGCTTGAAATTTCAGGAATTGATGAGACCAAGGAATTTAGTGACTTTCTCATCATCTCTTTTGGAGACGATATATCCTGCTTGGAGCATAATAATCTGTGTCTTGTAACATCTGACTTGATAGGTTAGAGAGAGGTGACCAGGCATTGTCTCATAAACATAAAAGATGTATGGATGCTCATTCATATTTTCACCCAGGGTAGACCTGGATTATTGTTCTCACAGTTCAATAGTTATATCTGTCCTTTCCTGAGTACAAAATAGTCACTGAACAAATAAACTGTGGTTTAAAATTGCAGAGCCACCTTCTACTTCTGATGTATTGAGAAATTTCTGAATTAATATACTCTATACTTCAGTTTAAGATATTTGCATCTTCTGTACAAATGCTCCATATCATATAAATGGGGAACATTCTCCAGAGAGTTTATGAACTTTCGACATACCCAGCAACAGGTGCAAGTTCTCCATATTAACACATACACATGTTAGCACTGCTCTGTGGAATTAACTTCTTATGCAAAATTCTAGCATTCCCTGGCAAAGTGAGATGATTTATTAAATGCAAATGCATTTTCTCCTCTTGATGAACATGCACACCTCTTGGTTTCACCATTTTCAAAATTCACTCACATAAATTAATCTCAATGGGAACTAATTTTGAGTATTCCCAGAACTTCGGTTTTTTTATATGCTACAGGAAATGTTGCACCTGTGTTCACATGATTCTTTCTATCATTAGTTGTTAATAACCCAGTCATGTGTGCATTTATTCAGAAGTAAATCCTAGAGTGGTCTATAGTGCAAATGGCCAGGTAAACTGACATAAGACTGCAGCGCGTGAACCACCTCTCATCTACTACACCAATTATTTTTTAACAATCTGAGCTTTAGACCCAGTAATGATGTTAAAATGACTTCACCAAAGAGCTATGTCATAAGGAAAGTGCTACACCAGTCCTTCAGCGTATTCTTCATATTGATGAGTCTCTGATGAAAGTTTTGACAGGAAAAGCAAACACAGTTGAACTTGTATTTTTGTATAGTTTCCATGAAAATTGGTGTAAACTCAACACTATGATGTCTGCCACAGAACTCAGGAAGGGTGTGATATATGTTGGAATAATATCATCTTTATGAAAATGTATCATCACAGATTTCATTATCATTGTTTGAAGATAATTCTTTACTGTATGACTAGGTCTTTCCTTCCTTTTAATGTGATTAATTTGTGTTGATGTTTACATTTTATTTTTCTTATTGTCAGTTGTATCTTTTGACTCCTGTAAGCCACCCAGAGTAGTGCTTATCAATGGCTCCCTCTCAAACTGGGAGGAGGTAACAATGGAGCACCGCAAGACTCAGTCTTTGGCCCAATGCTCTTCATGCTCTTATTAATGACTTGGACGAGGGAGTTCAGGGAATACTTGTCAAATTGGCAGATGACACAAAATTGGGTGGATATTTTCTCCCTTCAGCTATTACAATATATTTTTTTTGTCTGTATCGGTGAGTTTTCTTATAGCCAGAGAACAATTTTTATGCACATTGCAGTTGTTTTGCAAACTGTGTAGTTAAATTTCTATGTTGTTGGCATAGATTACTAAAAGCAATGGACAGCTTTCATCTTTTTTCTTTTTTCTTTTTTTTCATCTGTCAGTCTTTCTGGTCGGGGATTCTGACATCTGAATATATCTCTAGGAGCCCTATAGAACTTCATAGGCCCCGGGGGGGGGGGGGGGAAATAAGAAACCTCTGTTTGTCACACCTTGCATTTATCCCAGAAAAGCCTTAATTGCAGAATGAAACCAGGTAATCATTTCCAATATCCAAAATCATCTGAGTTTCAAGGTATAAATCTTTTCAATGTTGAAATAATTTCAGCCAACATCAACTTTATTTATCTACATTGCTTCTATATTCCATAAATATAAAAAAATACATCATACTCATTGTAAAAATGCAAAAGTCAAAAACTCAGTAAAAACTGTAGGCACAAATACTGAATAATAAATGAAAACTAAACTTACATTGCAGGCAAATACCTAAGTCTGGATTTAATCCAAAATACAGAAAAAATATATTTTAAGAGTAAAAAAGAACAATGAGAATATTTCTCATTTCTACAAATCCAGGAGCTTATAGCCCAAAGAGTCACAATCAAAAATCAGAGAGTACATTGCTAGTAGTATCAGTTAGGACTTAAAAAGCATTATAACTTTAAGTAAGCATTAGCCTTTAAGCATATAACTGGACGTAAAAGAAAAATTATTAAATAATGTTATCACCCAACCATACCAGCCTTGTGCCAGTTTGCATCTATGGAGGAAAATCCATGATGACTGCTGTTGGTATCTCATATATGTGTTGTAGTGTGTTGTGATTATGATGTTTGTGTCTCCTCTTGCCATATATTTATAATTATTTTGGATGCTCACACCTCACCACAATCTGTCGATAATATTTTCTTTAGAGTTTGGAGACCCAAGAGCCTGATATGCCAAGGGGAAAGAAAATGATAGGAATTACTAACTCCAGTGGCTTGAAACTCAGAAACTGAGAGGCAGACACTCTGATGATAAACATGCTCATCTTGCAAAGCTTTGAGAAATGCAGACCTATAAAATAAAGAATCTGATGCAGTAAGTTTTGGGAAACTGGCATCCTGAAAACTGGAGTATCGTAGCTAGAGAATGTGCTAGTTATAAGACCTGTGTCTTTTGTTGATGCTTTGCTATCATTTGTAAAATATGTTCAACTGTCAGGAATGTTGTGTGTTTAGTCGTTTAGTCGTGTCCGACTCTTCGTGACCCCATGGACCAGAGCACGCCAGGCCCTCCTATCTTCCACTGCCTCCCGGAGTCAGGAATGTTATGATACAGTAACTTTGCTCTATAAGAGAGCAGGATAATTGTTTTGCAATGATTTTAGTAAACTACTGTTCAAGACTTGATTTCAATAGCAAGTTCAGTTTAGGGTTACTTTTTTACATCCCCTTTAATTATTTTAACACTTATACATACAGAACTTCACATCTTGACAAGCCAGTTCTCTTGTATTGTGTCTGTGTGTGCTTTGTTTTGCAAAAGGAAAAGACACAGGATTTGTGAAAAGATTTCTGTGCAAATTATGGAAAATGTAAAAGAAAGAAGAACTTTCCTATTTCTTATGTTAGAGGTAGCAAACTTTTCAGGGCTCAGTGATTTCTTAGCAGGTGTCTTTCGGCTTGTTTTAACCAAAAATAAGCAATTTCATGAGAGTGCTTCATATTCCTTGTGCAGATAGTACACAAAAATGGGTGTTCAAAACTACACTCCAGTAAGTTATCCAGCATTTTCCTAATAAATAGGTGTAAATGCAGCTTCAACTTCATGAAATAGAGTAGTTCAGGTTTCGATCATGGAATAATGGGAGTTTAAAAACTGGAAATCAAGCTCTGGCATGGTGCCTTTTCTTTTCCCCTGCTTACAGAAGGGAAACATGGGGCTGTTTATAATGGGAAATTCCTATCACATTAACTCATTTAACTAATAGGCTAAGGGTGAAAGGAGTAGGGTAAAGCTGTCAGCTATAAATGTAGGTAATGCGAATTAAAATTTACTCCTGCAATTGAAAATCATCTATCAAATAGCTGACAGTTTTCACTTCTCATAGAGAGAAAATGGATTAATCAATGGTTTAAACTGAAACAGTATCTTTTTCTCTCTCTCAAAGGTCAATAACAATAACAGTAACCCTGCAGCAACTTCTGTAGGCAAGCTATCTTATTACAGGTTTTGCAAAGTATTTGGAAGAAAGTCTTCAGAAAGGCTAGAAAAAATAGCCAGTGATTATCTGCCTAATTTTTGCAATGTGAAACAAAGTTCAGCTGTCTTTTTTTTTTATCACAACAAGCATAATTATATCTATTTATTTATTTATTTATTTATTTATTTAATTTATATGCCGCCCACTCTACCCAAAGGTCTCTGGGCGGCTTACAACAATTAAAATTCAATGGAATAAAATAAAATGATTAAAATACAATTAAAATACAATTAAAATACAATTAAAATTGCCATCATTAAGACCCACAGTTAATGTTATTTCAATTAAAAGCCTTCTGGAACAGGAAGGTTTTGACCTGGCGCCGAAATATCATCAGTGTCGGCGCCAGGCGAATTTCAGTTGGGAGGGCGTTCCATAGTCTGGGGGCAGCTGCCGAGAAGGCCCTTTGTCTACAAGCCATCCCTCTTACCTCCTTGAGGGATGGCTCTTTCAAAAGGGCCCCCTGGCTAGATCTTAACAGCCGGGTAGGCTCATATGGAAGGAGGCGGTCCTTCAAGTATCCAGGGCCCAAGCCGTTTAGGGCTTTATATGTCAAAACAAGCACTTTGAATTGGGCCCGGACAGCAACTGGTAACCAGTGTAAATTATACAGAATCGGCTTGATGTGCTCTCTGGCGGCCCCACCACTCACCAGCCGCGCAGCTCGATTCTGAACCAGTTGCAGTCGCCGGACCGTCTTCAAAGGCAGCCCCACGTAGAGCGCATTGCAATAATCAATACGAGATGTTACCAGTGCATGTGTAACTGTCATGAGACTCCACTCGTCCAGGTAGGGCCGTAGCTGGTATAATTTCCGCAGCTGAAGGAAGGCACCCCTGGCCACCGAGTCCACCTGAGCTTCCAAAGTTAGACTGGGGTCCAGGAGCACCCCCATTAACTATGTATTAATAAGGATTGGAAAATATGTTAGTTTAAGGCTTGAACTTAAGTTTCCTCCTGCCATTTTTAGAGGTGGTTTTTTTTTTGCATCTTAAATATATGATAGGAAAAGATGTGTAAATTCTTTAAAGAACAAACTGAAATGAAACAATTTGTTGCTATCGAGTTGATTCTAACTTATGACACCCTTATGGATGAGTGACCTCCAAAATGTCCTGTCCTCCACTGTTAATTTCTTAACACAGTCAACAAAACACTGGCATATGCTTGAGGAAGTTCTTTGATTGAAAAAAAAAGCAAATTGCTTGATCTTCTTGTGGTCTAATAAAGGTATTATCTACTTCTTCATCCTTATACTTACCTTTTATAGTTCCTTCATAGCTGCTCTTCTAAATCTCAGCTTCCTTTTGATTGCAGTGTCCATTTTTTATTCATGATTGAATTAAGGGGTAGAAAATCCAGGAAAAAATACAATTTCTTCACTGATAACATTGAAATTATATGATTCTTTCTTCACTGATAACATTGAAATTATATGATTCTTCTCTACTCATTATGTGCGTCTTCTTAATGTTCACTTGCAATCTTGTGTGTCCCCTTGTGTCTCTTTCTTTCATCATTATTCATTAAAAGTCATAACTATTTTTTTTAGTAATATGCTGTTATCTACATGTCTTATTTATATTTCTTCGACTAATTTTCTTCTTTTCTCATCTGAAGCTAATACAGTTCTCTGTATGGTATGTTCTGCATATACAGTGAATTGAATAGATAGGGAGATAAAACACATCCTTGTCAAGCCATATTGCAGCGATCCTGCTTTATTTCCAATTTTTCATTCAAGTCAAAAAGGATAACCTACATGTCTTGGTGTGGTATGTGATCAGTTTCCTGTATGATGACTGCACAAAAGTTTTTCATTTCCAAGCATCTGTACTTGGAGTATGAACTTGACTGACGTGGCTCATAATACCTATACTGATAGGCTTGTCATTACCTCTGGCTGATAGTATTCAGTCAGACTTTTCATTATAGTTCCTAACTACTTGTGCTACATATCATGGTACAAAGAGAGCTGCATTGGTTTTTTTTCTGAGTGTGTTGTATGCAGACTAAAATATTTTGTAATTATCTGATTGAAAGTCTTACAGTAGTCCATTTAATTCATCCACACACCAAGTACTAGAGTATTTAAACACTCCATTTCTTGTTTTATGATTTCAGACTTACCTTGATTCATGCTTCTCATGCTCCACCTTGCAACTAAATATATTGTACAGTGCTGGACTGTTCTCTTTCATCTTTGCACCTTGGCAAGTAGACGTCCATTAGGTTTTACTCCAATTGCTTCATTAGCAACAGCACTGTTCATATTTATATTTTGCTCTATCACCATTGCTCTTTGAGTGTGTTCTGAGTGTATCATATTTGACCATTATATTTTTTTTTCATTTTGAGCAATTGTATCGTGGGTTTGTTAATACAGAAATATTCAGAAATAGTTTATCATTGCCATTTTCTGTGCAGTACTACTAAGAGTCACCTTGAGTGTCAATGTTGTTGAAGTTCTTCCAAGAGTGTCCAGTTCCATTACTATACCTGCGCCCCATCACCACTGGAACGATCAATTGTATCTGCTGATGCAGGTGATGAATACATCTTAGTCTGGTTTGTCAACTCAGGTAAAGGTAAAGGTTCCCCTTGATAATTGTCCAGTCGTGTCTGACTCCAGGGCTCAGGGCTCATCCCCGTTTCCAGGCCATGGAGCCAGCATTTGTCCAGAGATAGTTTCCGTGGCCACGTGGGCAGCACAACTAGACACAGAATGCCAATACATTCCCACTGAAGTGGTACCTATTTATCTACAATACTTGCATTTTACATGCTTTCGAACTGCTAGGTTGGCAGGAGCTGGGACAAGCTCACTCCGTCATGTGGATTTGAACTGCTAGTCTTCAGACCTTGCAGCCCAGAGGTTTTCTGCAGTTTAATCCACAGCACCACCATGTCCTTTTGTCAACGTAGCACCTTTCAAATGCTTGACAGGTAGTCATACAAAAGGGCAGGATCTGTTCTCAATCATCCTGGAGTGCAGGACACATAATAATGGGCTCAAGCTACAGGAAGCCAGATTTCAGTAGAACACCAGAAAAATCTTCCTGACTGTTACAGCAGTACAGCAATGGAACCAATTACTCTAGGAGGTGGTGAACACTCCAATGCTGGAGACATTCAAGAGAAAACTGAACAACCATGTCAGATCTGCTTTGATTTAGATTTCTGCACTGAGCCAGAAATTGGACTCAAAGTCCTTATTGGTGCCTTCCAATTCAATTATTCTACGATTCTATGAAATATTAAATAAGAGTGGTCAGTCATGTATGGATAGTGGCTATTATCTCTAAGAAAGCAGGACTTCCATTTTCTATGGTGGACCCTCATTTGTTCCAGCTTTTAAATGACCCTCATCCAGGGTTGCCAGCTTCATCTTCTCCAATTTCAGAGTAAAAAGAAACAAATATGTGATATCTAAAGCCTTTGACAGAAGCTAGAAGTTGATGGCAGGAGTTATCAAATATATTTTTTCCTCTTATGATGCAGCTCTGCCTATCATGGCTGAGCAGTATGACATAATCAGTAATTGAAACTGATGGAGCAGTTAAGATAGCATTCCTCAGCCTTGTGTAAACGAATGATAGATGCTTTGAAGGATGCTTTACATTTGCAATGCTGAGATTTGTTTTACTACGTCAACAAGGGTGACCTTTAAAATAATGCATTTGCTATAAAAGTGGAAGAATGAAACTCTTTATAACCTGAATTTATTGGTAACAAAACTGCTTCCTAGCAACTTGTCTGATTGCAATCAAAATAATCAAACAAAATGAAATGGTTTACCTGTGATCAATTTTTATGCTGCCGTAAAACACTAATTACATACACAAACACATTCAGGGCTAGTGGTATTGTCTATATAATCTGCATAGAAACTAAGACTTGGTGATATGTAGGCACATATGGACGAGCAGATGGTGGCAGGCTTATTTTTAAAATAAAAAACTTCTGCTGACAATATAAGGTGGTTGGGCATGATCAAAGGATTGAATTACTAGATGCCTAAACACCTGCACGATAACTGGAAAGCAATTTGAAAATGGAGCTAATGTGAAAAGAAAGCTTTGCATCAGTTTTAGTCAGCAAATTGGGACCAATGTCATCAATTTGTACTGGCACAGGTTCCTACAAGGTTTTCCATAGGCGAAGGATGGCAGTGCCTCTCTAAATCAAACAAGAATTGTAGGCGAAGGTAAAAAGTGGCATGGGAGTGTTCATCACTAACATTAAGAGCAGTGTGGTCCATTACCCACTGTCATAGAAGTAGCTATATACTGCTCTGGACACCACTGCACAGGTGGCTTTTGAATATAGTATTTGTTATAACTGAGGATCTGAATAGGGATATAAGCGTATTAAAAACAGCAACATAGGGTGTCATTGAATTATGGACCATGGAGGGGACCTTGAAAGTTGTCTAATCACTATCTACTCAATATAGGATCAACCATACAGGATAAAATGACAGTTTTCCTAGCTATGCTTAGATAACCTATAATGTAGGGCAGTAAAATGATTGGTTGATGCAGTACTATCCCATTATTGAGCACTACATTAAATTAAGGTATTTTTTTTTTCCTAATATGTGTCCCTACAATCTTCAATTTTTGGCTTAAATCCTGCTGTTCTAGTCCCACCTAGAGCAGATCCATTCAGTCCATTATTACATCTTGTCTAGCTGGGACTAGCAAATGGATTCAGGTCATTGATTCTAGCTTTGTCTTCAGAAGCAACAGAAAACAAATCTACTCCAGCTTCTGAATGACAAAGTATTTCAGATATTACACAGCTATGACATTTGAGAACATTCTGTTCTCTGGGATAATGATGCTCAATTCTTTCAAACATTTCTCATAACTGGTCTCCATATTGCTCATGACCTTGGTCTCCTTCCTACACCTCAGTGCACTCCAGTTTGTACATATCTTTAAAATATACTGCTCAGAAGTGATTATGACATATACAGCCCAACCAATGAAAAAGAATGTCAAATCACTACTTTTCATAGTCAAAAAGTCATGCACAAAATATGGATGTAAACCCACAACCCTGTGAAATAAAGTAGGCTTTTGTCTGAAATAGACCTTTTTCCTTGCAGGTGGCTGCCATTATTTTTATTTTTTTATTTATTTAATTTGTACCCCGCCTATCTAGTCAGTATGACCATTATCCACATATGACTGATAACCCTAAATTTAGTATTTCATAACTCATGAACACATGGGCTAGAATCTTGCTGACTTACAAGATCATGTAAGGAAAGTTCTGTAAGTGTTCCCTACTCTTCATGCTGGAGAGCTTGGAACAATTAGAAATTTACTTCACATTTGGGACAGAAAGCATTGCAGTTTAGAAAATGTGAAAGTGGGAGAAAGTGAAACAGATTTTCCCATCCCATTTTAGTAAACCCTCATCCCTCTGAAAGAATGGATATCATAAATATATGTAAGGTAAAGGTTCCCCTTGACAATTTTTGTCCAGTCGTGTTCGACTCTAGGGGGCGGTGCTCATCCCCATTTCCAAGCCATAGAGCCAGCGTTTTGTCCGAAGAAAATCTTCTGTGGTCACATGGCCAGTGCGACTTAGACACGGAACGCTGTTAACTTCGCACCGAAGTGGTCCCTATTTATCTACTCGCATTTGCATGCTTTCGAACCGCTAGGTTGGCGGGAGCTGGGACAAGCGACGGGCACTCACTCTGTCGCGTGGATTCGATCTTATGACTGCTTGGTCTTCTGACCCTGCAGCACAGGCTTCTGCGGTTTAGCCCGCAGCGCCACCACGTCCCTTAAGAATGCATAAGACTGTGTGTTTGGGTTTTAGTTTAAAAACTGGCAGCAATACAGGCAGCTTTTAAAAAATAAAAATAATGTCCAGTTGGGACTCGTTTCTACAATAATGACCTAGCCCAATATATAGGGATGCCCACCATCTAACCTGTGATTCTTCTTAGAGTTGCTGCTGTTTTTCTGTGCTGTCACGTCACCTCTGACTCATGGCGACCCTATGAATGAGCAATCTCCAAAATGCCCTGTACAAAAGAGCCCTGCTCAAGGCTATGGCTTTCTTTAGGGAGTCAATCTGTCTCGTATTTGGTCTTCTTCTTTTACTGCTGCCTTCAACCTTCCCCAGCATTATTGACTTTTCCAGAGAATCCTATCTTCTCAGGATGTGTCAAAGTAGGACAGCCTCAGTTTCAACGTTTTTGACTCCAGAAATGGTTCAGGCTTGTCTTAATCGAGGAGCCACTTGCTCATCTTTCTGGAAGCCTAGGGTACAGTGGACCCTCTACTTACGGAATTAATCTGTATTGGAATGGTGGCTGCAGGTCGAAAAGTCTGTAGGTCGAGTCTCCATTGACCTACAATGCATTGAAAACCGATTAATCTGTAACTGGCCATTTTTGTTCCGTTTTTGTTCCATTTTGTGTTTTTTCCTGGTCTGTAGGCTGATTCTCCGGCTGCAAGTCGAATCTAAATTTGTGGCCAGAGAAGTCTGTAAGTCGAGCCGTCTGTAAGCTGAGGGTCCACTGTACTATTACAATGGAGACTTGAGGTGGGCAAAGTGGTAGGCTGTGGGCCTTTCTTTCTTTTGGCCAAGGGGTAAATAATCCTTGAAACTGAAAATGTAACCAGGGATAAGCAACACTGTAGGTAAGTTGCGGGCACTGGACTAGCGGAAATGAGCTTAACATGGAATTTTTGAATTAGCTGCTCAAGTGAATCCCTGATAAAATGGAGTCACCACTCCATAGAGTCAAAACATGTCTAATTCTTATTGCATCTGTGGCTGTTTGCACAGAGTCCCGGGCTGAGGCAGGATAAGGCAGCATGCTGCTGGAGACCACAGATCTTCCACCCAGGGTCTGTTTATGGTGACAGTCAAATCTGTTATGAACCAGCTTTCTGGCTTGTGTCCCCCATCTCCCCACCTTATAAGCAAGAGAAATCTATAGCAAGGAAGAAACAGACCAATGTGTCAGCTGCCAGGTCTTGCTGGGACATCACAATATGCTATGGATGGACTATTGTTTGCTTAGCTCTACAGTATTTCTTAGTAATATATATGTTACATCAAACTTTAGCCTCTTTACTATCAAAACTACACTTCCTCCTTAGCCTTCGTCCTTGTCAGTTCCTGCTCTTCTGTGCACATTCCAATACAGTGGTGCTTCGCAAGACGAATTTAATTCATTTCAAGGTTAATGTTGTCTTGCGAAAAATTTGTCTTGCAAAACGGATTTTCCCATATGAATGCATTGAAATCTAATTAATGAGTTCCTATGGGCAGAAAAAGTCAGAACAAAGTCAAATTTGATTTACAAAGGGTTTATTAAGTGCTCTTTAAAGCCATACATATTGTGCAGATGATTTTTAAAAATTCAATAAAAAACTGTAACTTTTAAAACATCATAGAAAAACATTTAAAAATCAGCAAACATGAGGCAGGAACAAAAAACAGAAAACATTCTTCTTGTGAACCATGGCCATAGGAACATTTGTCTTGCAAGTCATCAAACACCCCCCCCATTGGCAAAACCATTTGTCTTGCGAGTTTTTTTTTTGTTTTTTTTTTTTGTTTGTTTTTTTGTCCTGTGAGGCATTTGTCTTGCAAGGCACCACTGTATTTGGTCCTTACTGCCATTTCCTCACTGGTTTCTGTCTTTCCTGAAGCACCAGACACTTCCAAGTATGTAGTCACAATGTTTTTAAGCAGGGCTTTAAAAACATGGCAGCTATTTGTAATTATTGCCACTGCAGCAAAGGCAGACTCACCAGGGAGCATGAAGGAGACAGGACAATGAGACAGGAAGGAGAGGAACAGAGGAGGATTATGTAGAAATAGGAAGAACTGCTTGTACAATGAGATGTATCCATATATCAGCTTGGAAAGCCTACAACTGTTCACACAACCAGTCATGTTAGATGAATGCCCTCATGTCACATAACATAACTGAAACGGGATCTGTAGGACCTGACTGCTTCTTCTAGATTTTGGTCATTGGTGCTGCACTTCTATCACAGGGCTTGCCTGCACTGAGATCCTGTGAATATACCGTATTTTTCCATGTATAAGACTATACTTTTGTCTAAAATATTTAGAATAAAAATTCAGGGTCATCTTATACACGGAAATAAGCTGAGAGAACAAAAACAAGTGGAAAGGAAAGCAGGGATCAAAGAGATCCTGCAGGGCTTTGATCCCTTTCCCCCTACACTTTCTAAGTCCCACTTAGATTTCTTACTTTTGGGTTAGAAAAGTGGAAGGTGTCTTATACACGGAAAATACGGTAGTTCTTACAGAAGCAACATACAAAACTTCTGATGTTTGTATATATTTAATATGCTTTTCCCTGGCCTGCTAACACTTGTTCCACAAATAACATCTCAATCATGCAGACAGGGCTTAACCTCTCTATGACACAGTCATGACTCAAATTAAGAGCCACTTTTTGAGTGGAGGGGGAGGAAAAGAAATCAAGTAACAATACCCAAATAAAGATATTTTTCTCACCCTCAGTGAATGGCTCTGGGGTTGCACAATTCCTGTGTCTCTTCACCACAGGCAACCGTGATGCCAGGTCATGCCCAGTTTCTGTCATGGCCTCACCTTAATTCCCCAGAATCTTCCAGAACTCAATATAGCATCATGCTGAGGAAAACTAGGAGGGTGTGGTGGCTCTTGTCATTTTAGAGAGAAACTTGGTAGAATGCTGGTGAATTTTGCACTGTTACCCATCTACAAAATGGCTAATCTTATTAGAAGGCATGATCTTATTAGTCCTTTCAATATTGACTCCATAAATTATGGCTAAACAGTCACCCTGTCCAAAATTTGGATTGGCATCATTATCATACTTTCCGAAAGCAGAGGATATCACTAAACAAGCCTGAAGTGTCATATATTTCTACATGGCAAAATCATATGGTGCAATGTGAAAGCCTGGGAAACTTTAATTGAAGCCTTTTATTTTTGTACCTATTCAAGAATTCTTGTTAATAACACTGTTACTCTATCTTTCATGCTGACCACCCCACTGTGCAGGTAGAGATACCACCTGATGAGTTTTCAGACACTATGCCAAAAATGATGTGCTACAGATTTTTTTTAATTTTTAAAAAATTCATTCTTAAGCTGTATGGTTACAGATTTCAGTTTAAGGACAGTCATTGTGTATTTGTCATAATAATACTAGTCTCAATGGGACGTAAAGGAAGAACAAGACTATCAATTTACGACCCTCCACCCCCCTTGCCTATTGCAAATGCCACAGAATTTGTTAACACAAGTGTGAAGCAGACAGTATGAAATGGATACCAACCAAATGTGGACATTCCCAGACTTACAAGTACAGGCTGGCCTTGTCATTAATGAGACAGATGTTCTTCCTTCGGGTGACTGTAACTACATGAAATTAAATCTGTACTGGTTTTGCAACAGTTGGGAGAGAGGAATTAATAATGTACATTAGCTAAATATATCCTGGTTCTCTGTTGGCCAGTATTAGTTCATCGACTAATGAGTATGTTGATTATCCACATTAATGAAACTGAATATCTCCTGATGAGTTTTATCAACAATTAGTTAAGAAAGATGATGTGAAAGGGCATATAAGCTTAGACAAACATGCTTTTCAGCTTTTCTATGAGATCTGGACATTCATCATGGATCTGTGGTCTATCATCAAGGTGTAAAGATGCAATAATAGCACTCCCATTGTTTAACTTAGATGATAAATATAGTCAAAATAATAATAGTTTGGTGTATGAGAGCTCTCTAATCCTAACATGTGTAGCATTTGTTCTGCCATTTGTTCCTGGTTCTGCATTGGACTTGTTAGAATTTTTCCCAATGCCCAGGTGTATTATTTTCTTTCTTTCTTTCTTTCTTTCTTTCTTTCTTTCTTTCTTTCTTTCTTTCTTTCTTTCTTTCTTTCTTTCTTTCTTTCTTTCTTTCTTTCTTTCTTTCTTTCTTTCACCTGCATTCCAGATCTTTTTCGTCCTTCTGAAATCCTTGGTTTATTTTTTGTGTTTCTTTCTACTGGGGCAGAGTTTACTGCTACAGCTGTTCCCACAGAGTTTAGGATGCAAGTTCAGTGCTGCAGACTCTGCTCCTTCTTTTACTCCAGGTTGCTGCTTCTCTGAAAAGAAGGGAAAAATATTTTTTGCATTGGACCAACCTTCCCTACAATTTCACCTCTGAAATTGTAGATTGTGCTTTACACAACACACAGACACAAACATATGTCATTCTTTCAGCTACTTTCTCACTGGCTGCATTTGGAAGAACCATTTCTTGGCACTCCTGTTTATTATACTGAGTACCACATCCCTGAATTTAGGACTGTGGTTGAAAAAAAATCAAGTAAAAAAACACTTTTAAGTCCTATATACAGGGTGGTCTAACTATTTCTGGGGGTTTCTGTCTTAACTGTGTGCTGCCATGCAGTTTCTTGATTTTTTTTTTGTCTCACGTATTTATTCTCTCTCTAATTTTGCAGGGGTCGTCTTCTTGAAATTCTCTCTGAGAGTTACCAAATGTTCCTTAATCTAGAAGGTATCAATGAATGGAGGAAGCAAGGGCACAGAATCAGTCAAGGGTCCAGCAATGTAATCTATCAGTTTTCTTTAACTGGGTCACAAGTTCAAATCCAGCTTCTCCTCTTGGGAATTGTTAATTGTTACCACCTGAACCCTGATGATTTGTGTGTGTGAAATACTGTTCATGGTTTCCATCTAGCCCTCTTGTGGTTTCACCCATCAAGAGAAAAGGCCCTAGGCACTCCCACATTAAGTCTGCAAAAGGAAGGAGGTCATCTTTACCAAATGTATGTCAGGGCTGTCAAAGCAGCAGTTCCTATAGAGACTCAGATCCCCTCCTGATAGTGGAATAAGAATACAAACCAAAGAATCCAAAGTTACCATAATATTTATGTGTAACTGAAGGTCAAGCACCATGCAGAACTAGATATCACATCCACTGTAGAGAATAATGTGGAATGAATGTTCTCAGCCACATTGAGTCATGAAAAAAGGGAGGGGAGCAGAAAAGCAACCAGGGAAGGTGAAGGATAAGAAGGTACAGATATGGAGTAAAGACTCTAGTCAAAAGCAAACAAAATACAGAGGAATAATATCACATTCCAGCACAGAAACCTTACATGAACCATCAATGGCATATACAAAACTAACCATACAAAAATTTAGTAGAATATTAGTTGATATAGATTTCTATGCCATAGTATAGATGATAGTTAGTATAGATTTCTAACACTAAGGCAGGAATAGATATGTTCATGAAGCCATTGGTTTATTCATGCAACCATTTAAAATACCTAAATGCAAATAGAGAATCATAGAATAATTGAGTTGGAAGGGGCCTATAAGGCCATTGAGTCGAACTTCTTGTTCGACTCAAGGAATTCAAATTAATGTAGATCTGACAGAAGGTTGTTCAATTTTCCCTTGAATGCCTTCACAACCTCATAAGTTAATTGATTCCGTTATTGTACTGCTCTAATAGTTAAGACGTTTTTCCTGATATTCAGCCTAAATCTGACTTTCTGTAGTCTGAGCTCATTATTTCATGCCATACAATCTGTGATGATCTTAAACAAATCCTGCTCCTCCTTCCTTTCAAGTATTTGAAAAGTGCTATAACATATCCCTTCAGTCTTCTTTTCTCAAGGCTAAACATGCCCACTTCTTTCAGTCTTCATTTCCCCCCAAAATAAGGTATAACTACATTTGTTCATTGACATTACCTCAAATATGGCATTTGGTGTACTGAATTGAGCTTTAATAATTCAACCAATTTCTCTCATAGAATCATAGGATGGGTCAGAGAGAGCCACATCTTGAAGGTCTGCATATCTTGGAATGTTCTAGGCTGCCTTGCATGAATCATAACGTGGGAGGTGCTACTTTGGCACACAAAATGTTTAGTCTTGACTAGCCAGGAAACCTGGATGAGGAATTTTCAGACCCCCTGAGGTTCCTTGCCTCCAGGTGAAAATAAGCCAAGGAATGCTTGCTTTATTTATTTATTTATTTATTTATTTATTTATTTATTTATTTATTTATTTATTTATTTGGTGGTGGTGGTGGTGGTGGTGGTGGTGGTGGTTGTTGTTGTTGTTGTTGTTGTTGTTGTTATTATTATTATTATTATTATTATTATTATTATTATTATTATTATTATTATTATTATTATTATTATTATTATTATTATTATTATTATTATTATTATTATTATTTAAACCTCTCCTCAGGGGTCACTGTGATTTCCTCAAAATGCCACTGTGCAAAACCAATGTCCTTTTAGTTGTCAAAGCGAAGCACACACAGAGAGAACAAACATGCAATAACTAGCTGCTTGTTTAAAAAAAGAAAGCAAACAGCCCCTCTCATTTTGTAATCCTCAATCTGGGGAATTCTTAGTGTTGCAGTTCAAAATGCTAGTTTTTCCCTGGCTCACCAACACTTATCTCAAATCAAATAAACCCAGCAGAGCCACAGTGGAAGAGACAGAGTCTGTGCACGAAGCAATTTGAAAGTCACTTTGAATTTCACAGATTCTGCCGCTTGCCAGCTGCCTAACTACTTCTGCTTCTTTGTAAGTCTCTTCTCTTCACACTGGATTACATCTATATCTCTAGTTTATTTCTTCCATTTTTTTCACCATAACATTCCTCTCCACTTAAATGCCTTTTTCTTCTCCTCTTGATACAAAGAGGACTTGTAGCAGGTTTCGCTGTTTCCTCATCGTAACTGAATCTTTCCAGTCTCTCCCTCTCTTACATCCCTCACAACTTTTACATCTCATTATAACATCCCTCCAAGTGCTCTTAGGATGCTTTAGAAGAACTTGTCTCTTTACAGACAGAGCACTCTTCGTACCTCTACCAGTACAGCGTTCCTAAAGGCTCTTTAAAAAGAAAAGAAAAGAAAAAAACAAAGGATGCCTTTAAAATATCTCAATATTGTTTATGCAGATCCTGCTCGCTTTGTACAGGCACCAGCTGCTGTTCCTTTGAATAGAGCTATTAGGTAATTAGAAGTGTCAGAAAATTAAAAAAAGGGGAGGAAATTAGTACAAAACTTTTTTAAAAAAAATAAGAAAAACCACAAATGCTTCATACAAAGGAAAGAAACCTTAAGTGCAAATAAGAACCCAACACTTATAATTACATTATTAATAGCACTGATTATTAACTGATTCCAAACTCTCAAGCTGATTATTTGGAGAAGTGAATTAATAAAGCCATTTCTATCACTGAAGAGTTTTTAAATAACACTTCCCCTGATATTTTAAAATGCCATTTATAATGTCCCTTTGTCTTCCTTCCCTCACAGATAACATCTTCCTTCTGTTTACTGAACATTTCTAGAGCAGGGAAGTAATTTGGTTCAAATAAATGGTTATTTGCCATTAATCCCTTCTTCCAATAATGGAAAACTAAATTCAAACTAAATTTCATGTGACTTGATCAAGCATAATGTCACTCCTTTTGTTATTTAACTACTTTTTCTTGCTCCTTTTTACCTATTTTCAGCAGCTACTTCAGTCACAAGAAAAGAGAAAGTAGATCGCTAATGGGAACTAAAACGGATGTGTGTTGGTCCTCTGACCTCATCTGGGGCTGAATTCAGGTGCTCCAGCCTGCTCTGTGTCCTTTTGGAAGTACTTTGACCTGATTCTTCTCCTAACCCATTTATGAGTTTCCAGAGCGTCATGAAAACCCCACCCTCATGTACGGGGGAGTAGAAAGAGCTGTGATCTGGAATGGTCATGGGATGGGCTACACAGAACCATCAAATTCAAGGAGGTGGTACACCTTGAATCCTGAGTTTAGAATTCTACATTGCAGATACACACCTTATGAAGCACACTTTATGTAGTCAAGCCAGCTCCAAGGAAACATCTACTATTGGTCAAGGAATTGCGAAGTGCTTGGCAGAGATGGATACACAGTGTAGGTGATTCTCCCTTTCTCCCTTTGTAGGTGATTCTATGGATCCTGTACCAGGAAAGTTGATGCTAAAGCTATCACCTCCACAAAGCAGTTCCTTTGCCACATGGTTCCCTTCAGTTTCTGGATCTCACATAGGTTAAGCTACTCAGGTCCTCCTGGCACATCTTCCCTGGCCTCCAACGTTTCCTAGATCCTCTGCAAGGCATGCTGCTGTTAAAGCCCCTTCTGTCAATCCCTCTGGGATCCTTCTCAGCTCCTACTCTTTAATGGATCTTCTTCCCATGGGCGGGGCACCTCTTACCTAGCTGATACCCATAACTAGATCCTCCAAAAGTAAAGCTGCTGCCAAAGGTGGTTCCTTCCTTCCACCACAGGACCCAGGCATTGTTGTCTAGCTCATATCCATTGTTAAATGATGCATAGGCATAGCTTCTCATTGTAAGGCCATATCTCCAAGATTTGGGTAAGGATGTTCAGATTGACAGGGGCCCGGGCATGGGAGATTTGGCTCCCTGGTGCATATGGCAGAGAGCATTTGGAATAGGGTAGGTCATGTAGAGGTTAAGTACAGTGTCATTTTTAGTTTGGCCAGGCATTTGCTGCTCTGGCAAGTCTGGTACAGAAAACAGTTATAAACAGACATATTGGTCTGTTCCAATATGGAGAAGAGAGAAAATCAGAGAAAGAAAAAAAGAGAATGGATAAAGATAACTAACAGCTTTGGTGAGGGCAGCTGAAAGACTGATGTGGCCAGAGGAGTGGAAAGTGTGGGTGATTTCACAAATATTGCAACTCTTTTCTGTTACTCTATGAATAAATGGTTACTGTCCCTTTAGCTGAAAAGGATTCAATAGGCCGTAGGCATCTAAATCTCAGCACTGCTCATTCCCTTTGGTTTCCAATAAATTTTCTGCCATTTTCCTTCCCAGACATGAGATTTCTCACAATCAAGATTTCCCAGATTTCTTTTCCTCAAATTCTGTGTATTGTCCTGGGCATTTTAGCACATGAGGTGTCATGCTCTGCACACCTCTACTTTTACTTCAAGACTTCAGTGGGAAGTTTGCACTTACTGCCAGAACTCCTAAAACAAGCAAACACAGTAAGAGAAGAAGAAAGATGGTATAAGCAGCCTCTTCCTATGGCTACCTGGAGCTGTAACCATGCAGTGGCATAGTAGGAGGCAGGGGCACAGGGACAGTGGTCCTGGATGCAAACTTCTTAGAGGCACAAAATTTCAAAAGAAAAAAAAAACACCCACCCTTTCCCAGCCCCCAAACAGGGTTCTGGATCCTACGCAGTAGGCTGGCCGCTAGGCCAGTTTGTGTACTTACTTCAGATGCCTCCCCAGATGCTTAGGGTGGGAGGAGCTGTGCCGGTTGTGGCCACTGGGCCCAGCCTTTCCTTCCCTTCCTGCCTCCCTCCCAGCCTCCTCCTCGTATCCCTCCTCCCCACCTGGCTGCAAAGGGTTGGGGGAGGGGGCCGCATGGCCTGGCCATCCGGGCCCCTTTCCATCACCCAGCTGGAGTGTAGTGCTGCATCTTGCAGGGAGAAGAGATCCCCTTGGAGACTGATGCTGGCCTCGCCTCACTGGAATCCCCTTAGTCTCCCTGGTATGCAGACTCTGCCAGCTGGCCAGCTCCTGCCATACACAGTCCTGCCACTGCTGGGACAACATAAAGCGGAGGGGGTGCCCAAGTGCCCAGCCAAGGGGAAGCCACTGCTGGCAACATGTCCAATCCCTGGCACTGCACTCCTCACCTCCCGCCAGTGCTGCCAGCTGCCCATAAGCCAGGAATTGCACTTGCCTCTTCCTCCCATCAAGCCAGGTGAGCTACCCTCTTGCCCCCAGTCTGGGCTGCCCTCGCCACCTTCTCCCCTCTGTCCAAAAGCTTCAGAGTGGCTATGTATAACACCCCTTTGGTCTTATACATGGGTTCTTTGAAGACATCAGTTGATTATCTCAATCATGAAATTCTGAGCTAATGGCCCATGGGCTAGGGGGTGCGAGGCATGCTGCTTACCCCAGGTCCTGACAACCCATGCTATACCATTTCAACCATATGGTTATCATAATCTTTGGCCACAGCAGGACTGGGCTTCATTCACCTGGTGTGGTAGCAGCCAGCAGTGAAGCATCCTCTGAAGCAGTGGTCCTCAACCTTGGGCCTCCAGATATTCTTGGACTACCAATCCCAGAAGCCTTCACCACCACTTTGGCTGGCCAGGATTTCTGGGAGTTGAAGTCCAAGAATATCTGGAGGCCCAAGGTTGGAGACCACTGCTTTGAAGCATCATATCAGTAGTGTAGGTGTACATATAATGTTACCTTCCTATTCCACACAGCAGAGAATGCAGGGCAGCTGAGGGCAGCTACAGCAATGGCAATGCAACAGATTTATGGAGGATTGGGGGCTCATATCTAAGAAGTTCAATGGCCCAGTTGCTAAGGTGACCCCTAGAAAGCTTCCCTATTATGCAACTCCAGGAAGGAAAAAAAGTGGCACAAGACAGCCCTTCTCTCCCCCCCCCCATCCCTTTTCTCTCCACCCTCTGTACCTCCAGCTTCCTACTAGAAATTTTCATTCATGGGAACTCATCTCCTTAAGAAGTTCAACAAATTTGTCTCCACCACTTCTTAAGGATATTGGGGTGCAGGGTTTCTAGGGAGGTAACCATTCATGTTACCAGCATTCATTTCCACAGCATTGTTGTTTCTATGCAGGCCAGCATTGTTGTTTCTACGTTGTTTCTACGCAACAGAAAATGATCAGATGAATTTTTTTAAAGCTGCCCAATATCTCACTATTGTAGTTGCACCAGGAAATCACAGGGATGCCCAGTGACTGTCAGAAGGAATCTTTCCCAGGGTGACAGAGCAATGATTGATGGGAATTTTAAAACACACAAACACAAAGTTGGAAAGTATTAGAATTCTTTAACAATTTCAATTATTATTTCCATCTTTTTAATGTTCAACTATAATTCTGCTTCTGCTCTTTCTTTTTTTTAACCTTCCTCAGTACGCATTTCATGTCCTTGCTGTTTTCTGCCAGTAATGTGTTCTCATCTTACAGGGGATAGAATTATGCCCCCTATCCCAGCTGTTCCTTCCTGGGCCGTGGTGAATTAACCTGGGAATATTCTATACTTTCCCTTGCTGCTAGTTTGCATAGCAAAAAGAGCCCGCCTATGTGGAGTGTGGAACCTTTCACAGAGTAAATGAAATCATTCCAGTTGGGTCGCTTGCCTTCATTAGCCAGAGGGAACAGTTTTTTTGGGAACACAAATTATCAGAACTGCAAGACAGGGAGAACAAGTGACCACAGGCACCATCATCTTCCAGATGCCGGCACTAAATTAACAGTGGAATGCTAATGGTCAACCTCCAGAGGCCCTTGAACTTTCCAAGTTGATTAGTTAATACAAGCATGAAGTACAGCAAAAGAGTGAAGCATTGTACAGGCAGCTTTCTGCTGCTAGTATCAGCAGATCTCTCTGGGTTTAGCTCTTGTTCTATTTGTTTTAGAGCACCGCCACACAAAACTGGGTAGGACAGCGAGACGCTTGCAGTACATTCTTGTATCTTGAAAATAAATGTGCATATACTGCTGTGCCTGATTACAGAGAAAGGAAGTGATGAGCGATGAAGAAACGAGATGCAAAATGCTGAAGCTGACAATCTTTTGGCTACATTCCCAAGTAGCTCTTCATTTTGTCCTCTCTATTTTCCTGCCATTCTTTCTTATTCATTTGCTACTGGATCCTACATACTATAATCAAAATGTAAATCCACTGATTTAGGACATATTCTCCCGTACAAGGAAGTATAGCTGGGATGAGACAAGATTGTTCTATTAGAACTTTTATCTCTCTTCAGTAGCAGCCCCACACATCCTTGTCTAGAACATTATTTCTTTATTTTACTTTGTTTTGGAGTTTGTGTGTGCACACGCACATGCACATGTGTGTAATTCCACACCCCCAAGCAACTCTTGTAGCTTCTATAGAATATGTTAAATTACTCTTTTTTGTAGTGAAGGAAGGAGAGAAGAGACAGTGATTTCGAATTATTTTTCACCTTTTTACTTTCCTTATGAATCCAAAATTTTGTATTATTTTCACGGCATATGGGCTAATATAAAGAAGCCCATTCCCTAGAAATTCTTCCTGAAAGACTTCTTTCTTACAAGATAAGCACCTCAAGAGTTTCTCACAAACTTGCTGGCAAGCAACACAAGGATGCTGTGTTGGGGAGCCAAGGAGAAAGAGATATGATAAGAGTCCCAGTGAAAGGAAGCTTGAGTTGTAACTAGACATGGGAATGAATTAAAAAACAAATTGCAATATTCATTAAAATTCTCTGATTCATTAAATATTCGTCCCTTCGTATTCATCACTTCCAGAGACCAGAATGAATATGAAGGGACAAATATTTATCCATTTTTATTCATCACCCATAGGCCTATGGCCTACTCACTCTGCCTCTGGGCCCATCGATCAGCTGATCACCAGATCCATAGTCAGCCAGCCAGTCTCACAGCCACCCACTCCCACAGTCTGTTCCCTGCCCCTTCCTCTCCCAGCCTTAGCTGCCGCCGCCATGCACCACCCCGCAGCATCACCATTATCCATCTCTGCCCGCTGCAGTGGCCTCCGCAGCCTTGGCCTGCCACAAGGGACACTGGCTGCCCTTTGCAAAGATGGCAGCTGTGGCTTCTGTTAGGGTAGGGAAACGGCAGCTGCTGTCTTTGCAAAGGGCAGCCTGGATTCTCTTAAGGCAGGCCCAATTTGTGGTTCATCGATTCACTGGGAGGAAATTCATGGTTCGTAGTTCATCAACTTTGACAGACCACGAACCAGGACAAACATTTTGGGCGTAAAATTTATTTTTTTTTCTGAAAATCCTTTGCCTCTATCTTATAGCCACTCCTGAGTTTCATTAAGTTCTAGAAATAATGGCCAGTATAGTGTCCATCCCAGAAAAGAAACATATTCCTTCCATACTATGCCAGAAATATTTCCCCCTCCCCAAGCCATTCTAAACCAATTTTGATAGAAAATGAATTACTTTTTGGAAAAAAGGTTGAAAGACAAATACTTGTAGGTGAAATTCTCGTGGTAGGACTATGACGATTCTTGATATTATTTACATTTTAAAGGAGCTGAATGACCTAAATCAGTGATTCTTAACCTTAGGTTACTCAGGTGTTTTTGGACTGCAACTCCCAGAAGCCTTCACCACCAACTGTGCTGGCTGGGGTTTCTGGGAGTTGCAGTTCAAAAACACCTGAGTAACCCAAGGTTAAGAACCACTGACCTAAATGAATCTCTTATCTTTCACTGAACAATTATCTCACTGTACACCTGCAGTCTTCCCTGGTGCCTGCACTTCTCCAGAACTCTAGAACTTCATCTGGTGACTTTCTTGAAAATTCTGGAGGTACTGTAAGGTGACTTTATGAGGCAAATTCTTCAATGTTAGCAAGTGTGGGCAGATATGGTGGTTGCATAAGAGTACTGCCAAGAAAGGAAGTGGGGATGCACTATAACATTCACCCTCACCAATTGCATGAAAATCCTTTAAAAAACACTCTATCAAAGAAATTATATAGAAATTTTAAGTGCTTTGAAAATAAGGACAGAAATAATCCTAAACGCTATAAAGTAAAAGCTTTTTTCTTTGAGGAAAAGACTTGGAAATTTAGAGAAAATATTTGATACCTCACAAAGGAGAACAATAGTCCTCTAATGGTATCATATAGTTGGTCAGGAATGGAGGGAATCTATGCCTTAGGTAAAATGTGAATTTCACCTATACTTCAAAATAAAACTAGGAACAAAAATCCTAAACTGAGTGACTGGGTCAAGATCCTGACCAGACTGATGCCATCTGTGGCCACATCCCAATTCATGATGAACTGTTTTTGGTAAGCATGCCATTAGTTTTAATAGATGTGTGCTGTGCCATTATTTTTCTGAGGAAATTGACACAGAAATAAAATTTCTTTTTTAAAAAAAAAGGTTTTCGGGACTTTGCTATTACGAGTCATTTCTCATTTTGCCATGTATTACTTCTACTTCCAGAAGGGAAGCTATTACCCTACAATTTAGGATTTAAAAGACATAGTTGTGCTGAAGCAATTGCCAAAATGCCTTTTGAATCATTGTGTTGCTTTTTTCTTCTTCTTAAAAGGCTTCTCAGGTTTGCTGAAAAATTAGGATTTCACAGCATTCACTGAAATGCTTTTGAGAGGGACAATATCCTTCAGATATAAATCCAATTATTTTGTTTCCATGAAATTAGCATAGTTTAAGTTGTTTTTTTGCCTGCTGGGAGCACATGTATCTTTTATAAGAAGGGGAGCTGAAAATGATACACCAAACCTTACAATAAATTAAAGAAATGTACTAAGGACCCTACAATAAATTAAAGGAAAGCACCAAGCAAACTCTTAGAGAACACAGGGAGGATAGAAACTTATCCAAATGTTGTAGTTGGCTAATGTTCCTAATGAGCTAAAGCAACTCTTCAGATCCAAAAGCCTCTAACCATTAAAGTAATTCATATCCCTGGCTAAATATTTTGGCCAGACTTTTGACTTTACCTGTTAATAAAACAAAGACACTCACCCCCAAACTTCATGGCTTGATCCAAACAAAACTTTGGCCTTGGCCTAACGCTGGTATTTGTGAACTTAAACTGAACTCTGCAAACATTCACAGAGAAGGCTATATCTGCTAAATTTCGCTGATTGGAATGACCTAAAACTGCATATGTTGTGTCAATAAGGAATGGGCATGTTGTAGGAGGTTGGCAACCAAATAGATTCAATAAAGCAAATTAAAAGAATGGATGATTAACTGTGAACTGAGTAGATTAAGGCTATAACCACACCCAGTTGAGAATAAGTTCCATCAAACTCAGCAAGACTTACTTCTGACATAGTCATAACAACTTCAGGGCTGGTCCTTCCACTAGGAAGGGTGAGGGTGTTAAAGTAGCAAAGTACCCATTCTCTTCCCACCCCCAAAGAAAGGAACGGCATGGACATTGCTGTGACTCTCTCCACCTCTAACTAGCTTCCATTGCTCACATTGCTGCTGACCACCCTCTCCTCCCTTTGCCTTCCCTCTCTCCTTTCTGATCTGAACACCATAATATTTCTTGTAACAACAACAACAAAAGCTCCTGAAATATATAAGAGGGGAGGTCCCTGAGAGTCCCAGAATTGGGCCATGTCCCAAGAAACAGCCCAACTTTGAGACCACTTCAAGAATCTTCTGTTGTTTTCTTGTTAGCTATGTAACTGTAAGGCACAGGATGAATTAGATTTGTCTTCTCTTTTGCTCATGCTGAAGAATGTGTTGCTGTTGTATAGTAGGCTTTGATTCATCCCAGTCATCTCCCAGATGATTTCACCCAGCCCGTCCTATCACTGGAAAGTGGCTATCATGTTCCTTGTGAAATCATCAGCCTCACCTGAGTTGACGATGGAGCTGGAGGAGGAAAAGATGGCAGGAGGGGCTTGCCCAAAGGTCCAGAGAATGGAGAACCTTCAGGAGGTTCAAGAAAATAATCAGGGTCCAAAGAGTCTAGAAAGGAGATCCAGAGGATATAAAAGGGGTGGGGCAAGGCAGTAAGGAGGAGGACTGGTGGCAGCAGGTCTTGGAGGAGGGGAGAGAGATAGAACAAGATGAGGATGAGGGGTGAAGGGAAAATCTGAGCTGAAGCATCAGAATGTCCCCAACCAGAGCTACTCAAGAAAGGACTGCAAACCTCCAGCGTCAGTTGGCCACAAGAAGAGGCATTAGCAGCCATTCTCAGAAACTCTCCTGACAACTCTTACCCATCTATGAGACTAGAGGAGGCAGAGACAGTTCAATCATCTTAAAGTGGTTGCAAGCTAAGATGTGAGCCATCCAGCACGTGGCCTCTTTTCATAACAGAAGACAGAAGTCGAGACAATTTTCAGCCTCCACAGATTGGCATGGGGAAGGGAAGGCACCTGCTCCCCATCTCCGGATTTGACTTCTGCAGAAGAATAGGCTGGCTGGGGGCGGATTAAGAGAGGATTTTGAACCTTGACAATTGTTGTCCTATTGGTTTGCTTACTCAAGAGGAAATGCAAAAAGAAGTTTTGATTTTGTCCCTTACATCTGGACCTATGTCCTTTGATGTCCCCTTTACAAAGGAGGACTTGGGGGGGGGCTGTACAACAAATATTCCTTTACTGCCTTGCGTATGTACAATGAAGAAACTAAATAAAATCAAAAATACTGTACTGAAACTCCCCATGAATTTCTCAGCCACTTCCAAATCTTACAAAACAAAATGCCTTGAGTTAGAAAAAAATATTCCACACTTTATCTCAGTACTTAAAATAAGAGGTTTTTCTCACACCCACTGCTGTAAAATAAGCTCTCTTTGTAGTAACACAAAGGGGGTTCAGCTCATTTTCCACTTGTATTGAACACCAGTAGCTTACTTGCAGGGCTGCCTGTATCTCACACAGCTGGGCCCTGAATCATGGCTGGATATTTTAGGTGCCTCTATAATAAAACCAGTGACAAAAATAAAATAGGCACAATGCTGCTCATAGAACTGAATGTATAATCAGTGTTCTAATGTGTGCATTGGCTCCTAGTTTAAATAATAAAAAAGGCAATGGTGGGGACCCTTTGGATATAGTGCTGAGGGCAGGGTTAGTATTTATAAACAAATGCACTCATTCTCATACGCACCCTGATGCAAACGTTTCCAGGAGGCCACTTTATTCAAAGGTTTTAATCAAGGTTACAATTTCAGCACAGAATTATTCTTCTGAAGTGAAAACTGAGCTTCTGGTTGCCATCCCGGGTGCATTCTCTGGAAAAGTTATGTTTTGGGCAGCTGCTAGAGTTGCCCAGCCAGAATAAAGCGTGCAGCTTATATATCGCCCCAGAGCAATTAATGCACTCTCTGGGTGGTTTACAATTTCACTGGGTACTCATTTTACCAGCCTCAGAAGGAGGGAAAGTTAGTCAACTTCAAGCTGACGATCTGAATTGGGTTCCAACTCAGATCTTGAGCTAAGTCCAGTACTGCAGTTTAACCACTGTGCCATGAGGAAATTAACTCATTATATCTCAGTGAATCTCTAATTTTCTCCCCTCTTTGTAGTACCTATGTGTGACATTAAGACACAGGCTGAATTCGATTTGTGTTCTTAGATTTGTCTCCTTTTGTTGTTGTTATTGTTGCTCATGCTGCAAAATTAATAGGGTGATAACATCCATCACAAATAAACCATCTGTAAGGTAAAGGTAATGGTTCCCCTTGACATTTAGTCCAGTTGTGTCTGATTCTAGGGCGCAGTGCTCATCCCCATTTCCAAGCCAGCATTTGTCTGAAAAGCAAAGCAAAGCGTGCTGCTTATATACTGCCCCATAGTGCTTCAAGCACTCTCTGGGTGGTTTACAAGTTAATTATGCAGGCCACACATTGCCCCCCCCCCGCAAGCTGGGTACTCGCTTTACTGACCTCAGAAGGATAGAAGTCTGAGTCAACCTTGAGCCGGCTACCTGGGATTTGAACCCCAGGTCGTGAGCACAGTTTTAGCTGCAGTACAGCATTTTAACCACTGCGCCATGAGGCTCTTCAGGTTCCATGGTGTACTTACTGCCTGCTAAGTGGTTTATTGAACTGTATTGAATCTGGTTCTTGAAATGTATAAGCTGTCTTGTTATGGTAAATAGTTCCAAAGTGGAGCAGAGATAAGACAGTTAATGGGAAAGGGTTAATAAAGTAAATCGTTAATAAGCTAAATATTCTGATTTGATTGCGTTGACATTGAAAGGGAGCATTTTAAACAGAGTGTCTTTTAAATGTTGTTTATATTTGTTGCATTACTAAAGTGAAAGTCTTATAGAAATGAAGGTCACCCATGATCTAATTCTTTTCAGAATTCACAGATTAAGTTCCAAATTAAATCTAGAATTTTGAATGTGAAAATGCACATTTGTTACTTTCTTTAAAAAATGTTGCGGGATGTTTATTTATGTCTTTTGTATATTTATGTCGCATCCTTCCCTAAAGCATTGTATGCAGCTCTTTTCACCCATACTTTATCCTAACAATAACCTTGTGGTGCAGGTCAAGCTAAGGGAGTCTCATGACTCAGTAGGGCCCAGCCCCTGGACCTTTCAAGTCCTTGTGTGACTCACTAACCCATTGTAACACCTTGGCACTATACTCCCAGTCAGGACAGACTGAACTATTGGTGACCATTAACTGCTGAAATGAATCTGTGCAATCTTCTGTTTGGGGATTTTTATAGAAATCTGTGCATGTGGGTCTGGTCTCTGGGTGTCTGTGTGAATTTCATTGTCGGGGTATACTATGTATATACTTACAATAACAATAAATTTATTGGATTTGATCTAGATGTGCAGGCTTTAAAATACCAAAATTATATTTATTTTGTGTATTTCTATACCACTTCAAGGGACATGGTGGCACTGTGGGTTAAACCGCAGAAGCCTCTGTGCTGTAAGGTCTGTAGATCTGCAGTCGTAAGATTGAATCCATGTGATGGAGTGAGCGCCCGTTGCTGGTCCCAGCTCCCGCCAACCTAGCGGTTTGAAAGCATACAAATGCGAGTAGATAAATAGGGACCACCTCAGTGGGAAGGTAACAGCGTTCCATGCCTAAGTCGCACTGACCATGTGACCACAGAAGATTGTCTTCGGATAAACACTGGCTCTATGGCTTGGAAACGGGGATGAGCACCGCCCCTTGAATCAGACACGACTGGACAAAAATTGTTAAGGGGAACCCTTACCTTTATAACACTTCAGTTAGTAAGTTTAACTGTCATTAGCTGGATCCCAGCAGTAAATTGCCACTAGAATCTTTGGGATCAATGGGATTTTGTAGGTGTCGACCCACCAAATCTCTACTGGTTCAATTGGCCTACTCTTGTTGTGACTTACTACTGGACTTCATCAATTGTTTGTATATAACAATAATAAGTATAATTCAGACCAGAAACCACATGTAGCCCTCAGCACCTTGGGAAGAAGGAACTTGTTAATTAGCTGCCGTTTGCCTCTGTGTGGTATGCTATTTCATTTTCCCTGGTATATCTACCCAACAGGGGTTTAGTCTATGTCACTTGTTACACAGCATGAAACCACAAATGCATATCCTCTTGGTGGGCGTCTTATAAACAATTGGTTGTGAACAGAATGTTGGACAAGGCCGGTATTTGGTTTGATCAAACCTGACTCCTCCTCCTCCTTTTCTTCTTCTTCTTCTTCTTCTTCTTCTTCTTCTTCTTCTTCTTCTTCTTCTTCTTCTTCTTCTTCTTCTTCTTCCTCATTTTATTTATATGGCACATTTCTCCCAAGGGACTCAAAGCAACTTATATTGTTCTGTGTAGAGTCATCTGTCGATTCTGAAATTCTGCCTAATGGATGTTCCAAGATCTAAGAATACTTCTGTGCATAGAAGCCTGTACATAATACCTTTCTTATTTCAGACATCATCACAGATATGTCCTTGGTACATCTGGAAAGAGCTTCATGTTGGGGATGAGCAAGGCAGGATAGGCTCTACCATTAGTTAGAGTGACACAGTCCCCCCAGGCAGTAAATGCTGGACAGTGATAAGAAAATGTCAAAGCTAAATGATCATGTTTTAGCTGCCTTTGTAGTTCTTTTATGCCTCTTTGCTTTATCTCAAAGAATTTGCTTTTGCAATTGGGTTCCTCTGACTCCAAAGAGCCCTTATTCCTCATTAATCCTATTTTACAAATTAATAAATCATTCAGTGCTGAGTTAATAATGGTCCTTCCATCAAAACAGGCTGTTAAAATCTTCTTTCCAATTATTGAGTATGATTCTCCAAATTTATTAACATTCAAGTTTTTTCAAAGTTCTTCCCTTAAAACTTCAGAATGAAAGAATTTGTGACAGATGAGATAAGAAAGGAGTTTAATGATAGCTTAATCAGGCAAAATTAACTTACCAAAAAAACCACTTGTCAAAAGTTATAATAATTTGGTATTTTCCTGATGAATTAGGAGAGGAGTTATTAGAGGAAAAGCTTTCTTTTGTGCAAATGAGTTGTCGATTCATTTAAACATAGAAGAGTATGAAACTAAAAACAGGTAGATGATTGAGGAACACAGACCTGAATTGACAGCCTGCATCACTCCATATTTGCTACCTTTCTTCTCACACACCTAAGGATGTAAATCTTGACATGATATGTCCTTGTGCCATAAATGAGACAATGTAACCAAAATGATATTAGAGGATAGGTCTGAGGGGGAATTTGCACATTTTCCAAACATTTCTATAAATACACAAAATTTAAAACTGGAAATTAACCGTCCCATTCACCTTGTTGCCTCTGTTTGCTCAGCTACAGAAATGGAAAAGATAACAGATCTGCAGAAAGAAACTTTGTACAACTTGGGGAAAAGTAACAAAAAGGAGCTTAGTGCCTTGGCTGGACGTAAGACCTTTCACGCAGCTTGGGAAAACCTCATTGGACTGCTTTGATCAAAGTGCACACCACTTGTAAGATTTCTCTGTATCCCTACAAAATGAATGCCTTTGTCCCAAAAGCAGGCTATATTTGATCCTGCAATTATTTCTAAGAGATCCGTCTGGTACAACCTGATGCCACACCTATCTTCGGGAACATTGGACATTTTGAGTAGAAGCATCTTCCCTGTTTGTTCTCTCCTTGTTACCAACATCTGCTCCCTCAATGCCCCTGGGAATAAGCATCATAGCTGGGACTCCATTTTACCTTCTCCTATATGACAGTTTACATATTATTTCTACTTACAGCCATATAAATATTTGCAGTAGTGTCACTGCTGTGCTGTGCACAAAGAGATCTGGGCATAGCACAGAAACACTATGTTCTTGAACCAAATGAGAAAGAGCAAAGCTGGGCAGCTCATGTTCCTCCAGATGTTGCTATTTTGTCATTCTCAGAATCTTTCTCATTTGAGACAGATAATAAACTTCCTAGTGTTCTTTAAAAATGCCATGACAGAGCCCCATGGCACATGGTTTTGTGATATTTATGGTGTTGAATTTAGACTGACACCTTTTCTGACAGACATCTTATCTTCAATAGCTGCATGGTAGACAGAAGTAGCATGATCCTAGGATGGCACATGGGCCAGGACAAAGGGGACCTCTATCCAATATTTGTTGGAGGATCACCCTTATTCAAGTTCATCAGGCACTCTTGCATGGTTCTCTCAATACTGGGAATAGTTGTATATATTGAATTTGTCATAGGGAACAGATAGGAACAATAATCATCTATGTTTTCCCAAATTTGGAAATGTATTCATAAATGTAACATTAAGGGAAAAACCTTGAAAATTTTTTTAAATGAACCTAGGAGAAAGCGAAGCCAATATTTGTTTACCAAAGCTTTATTAAGGGTTATATGAAAAGGCAAAGAGTCCATTATAAGGAGTACTTTAGCCCCACTCCTCCATCACTTTGATAAGGTAAAGAAGAGAAAGAGATTTCTCCTCCACAGGGATTCTCTCTCCACAAAAGCCAGAACTCGGGAAAATTAAGAATAAAGACTGAATGGAGAGCTTCCACAAGAGAGACTGCGCTTCAGGTTCACCACTTCTCATGTGAATAAAGTGTGTGGGGGAAAATGGAGAATGTGGTGCTAGCACACTTTCCTCCACATAGAAACCAATAGTAATACCTATAAACACATATATATGTTTGCATGTATATGTAAATACATATAATTAACATTCTACAGAATGGCTGAATAGGTCTTAAGTATCACATTGGTAGCAATATTCTTAACCTGTTGCTTCAGTTAACACAGAAATATTACTTCTGTAGGGTTACTCTTTTCTCAGCCTCTCGGTGAGATCATTGTCTATAGATTTTCTCTTGAAACCCTGGCTAAGGCAATGTCACTCTCTGTGAGGTTACAAAGTGTAAGGATAAAAATACTTATTCCTGGCTTCAGTGATGATGAGACATAACACAGATGGTAAGCAGTCTCATTTAAATCAAAAGCAAAGAGCATGCTAAAATATCACCCCTGATGGGATGAAAGGGAAGCTCTCTGTCAGGGTTGAACAAAAAGCAGGGGAATAGGATGAGGATAAAGGATTTCACTCTTGAGAGGAGCATAATTTTAATGGTTTCAGGGAACTCTATCACTCTTCAATACCATAAAAAAGGATAAAAAATGTCAAGAGTTCCTCATTGGGTTCACAGGCTGTTATTAAAATGGTTGCTGCTGTTAGGGATAATCCATAAACTCTAGAACAGTCAATACTGCATAAGATGGCAACAGTGAAGGTGATGAAATTTCTGGTGAAAAGGCAAACATCAATGGATACAAGGAATATGGCTTTCTATTTTGATTGGGTACCTCAATATGTATGTCTTTGTCCACCGGAGCCATCTCTCTCTCTCTCTCTCTCTCTCTCTCTCTCTCTGATTAGGATAGGTTTTTTTATTTTCTGTCTGTAACTGAATTTCTGTTTTTCAGCAGTGTGAGGAGATAGTCATGTTGTGTCCATGTCTGAGTTCAGAGTCCAAGTCACAGAGCATGATGTCTATAACATTGTTCGATGTGCTGCTGGCCCCTCTCTTTTCTTTCTCCTTGGTTTAACAGAATTCTGGTCATTGAGCTAGAAGATCATTTTTATGTATAGGAACAGGGGTTGGATGGACTCTGTGGAAAACAGATACAAATATCTTGCCACTTGTCCTGCCTTACAGAGTTCAAAGTGAAGGCATAATCATTTCTCACAGGGAGATAGAGAGCCATCTGTGGCCTTTCAGCTATGGACTATCCATTTTTGTTCCAGGCCCTTGACTGTAATTCTATGAGAATATTCAAATCCATATACCATACTCCTACCACTAGAAAACAACTAGGAGATTCCTGTGTGGTCTATTGTAACAGGATGCTTATTATTCTTTTTAGGCACATTTATTTTCTCATGTTCTTCCTGTAAGCATAACCGCACCATATATGTTTGTCTCGTTTTCCTACTCAGTCCTCACCACAGACCTGCCAGATATGTCAGGCTAAAAGGGAATGAATAGCCCAAGGCCACTCAATTCGTCTTCATTCATGTCAGAAGCAATCCAACAGTGCTTCCAGAGTGGAAGGATCAGCTGACAGGTTGCCTTTGGTGCCCAGGGGATACCCAGATGTGTCTACAGTCTTCACATTGAGGCTAGTTCTCTGTTCCCCAGCCCACCAGGTGCATACATTTCCAAACTTAGTGGCATCACTGCATACAGTAGTCCTCTAACTGTGGATAACTGTCTATGTATCCACTTTAGTCATATGACTCAGATGTGGGGCAAATTACAGTGTTGATGTTGATGTTCAAAATATCCAAGTTCCTGCAGTTAGTCTGATATTCTACATTATTGCTTGGTTATTTTACAGGGGTTGTTTTTTACTTTTACTATGAAACAGCAGATAGCGTGTCAGACTGGGACTCGAGACAACTGGATCAAAACTTTCCTCGTCCATGGAAACTCAAAGGAGTGGCAAGGGTGTACGACTCCTTACACATCTTGCATAGGACAGAAACCCTAATGATAAATAATTGCCAGATGTTCTTATGGTGCAGTTTGCCCAAGACAACACAGATTAGCTGTCCTCCCAAAATAAGAGGGGGAAACAGAACTCCCAAACTTGGGCTCCACAGCCAGGTATTCCAACTGTTATCCTATCCATCCAGATATTAGCACTCCAGTAATTTGAAAGCACCTGGACAAAACATAACAACACCAACATTTTAATTTGGGGAACCTTCTGAAAGGTAATTGTCACCTGCAGTTTTATGTGAAATTTCTTTCCCTCCCTCTCCCTCTCCTTTCCTTTCCCTTTTTCTTGTTTACAACTTTACAGCATACAACTTTATATTGCAGAAAGGGCAGAGCAGAAGGGGCTGATGTAGTGCCACCTGCTTTGTTCTCATCTTTCCATTCTTCTGTAAGGATTGCTCAGCCTGGCAAAGACTCCCAAGCAAGACTTCTTTATGTGTACATTGGCCTCACACAGATAACAGCTTATCATTTCAAATGGCATCTGATAAAGCTGAAGTATAAGACAGAACTCACTGGCAGCCTAGAAGCTTCAAGGTCAAGATTCAGAAAGCTATAAGGATGACAGACAGGATTTCTAAGCTTAGCTAATTCCCTTTGCAAGATTTGTTCTTTCTGCATCCTTGAGCTTAAAGTTTATCACCACAAGACACAACCCCACCTCTTCATCTTCAGAATTTAGAAGTAGAAAAAAAAAGACTTCATATTCTAATAAGAAACTGTTACTTTCTATTCGGCAGAGGGTTTTTGTTTGTTTGTTTTTTGTTTTTTGGAAGGGCAGTCCACCCTGATAAATTTATCCAGACAAAATGTGAGAATGTATTCACAGAATCATAGAAACATGGAGGTGGAAGGGGCCTATAAGGCCATTGAGTCCAGCCCCCATCTCACTTCAGAAATCTAAAACAAAATATATGTGACAAATGGTTATCTAGTTTCCTCTTGAAAGTCTTGAGTACTGGAACACTCAATACCTCCCAAGGTAATTGGTTCCATTGTTATACTGCTCTAACAGTTAGGAAGTCTTTCCTGATATTCAGCCAAAATCCAGCTTCTTGTAACTTGAGCCCTTTATTATGTGTCATGCACTCTGGGATGATTGAGAACAGATCCTGTCCCTCTACTATATGACTGCTTTTCGAATAATTGAAAAGTGCTATCATATATCCCTTCTGTCTTCTTTTCTCAAGGCTAAACTTGACCAGTTCTTTGAGTCTTTCCTCATAGGGCCTGGTGTTCAGTCTCCTGATCATCCTTGTTGCCATCCTCCAAACTTGCTTTAGGTTGCTGGCATCCTTCTTCAAGTTTGGTGTCCAGAACTGGACTCTAGATGTGATCTAACGAGTGCTGAATAGAGGGAAGCCAGTATTTCAAAGGATTTTGAGACTATACTTCTGTTAATGTGTAGCCTGTATAATTAAAAATTGTAAACTGCCGGGAGAGTGCTTGTAGCACTATGAGGCGGTATATAAGTCCAATAAATAAATAAATAAATAAATAAATAAATAAATAAATAAATAAATAAATAAATAAATAAATAAATAAATAAATAAATAAATAAATGCATCCTAAAATTGCATTTCCCTTTTTTGGAGCCACATCACACTGTTGATCTACAGCAATTCCAAGATCCTTCTTACTCATAGTTTTACTGAGTCAAATATCCTCCATCTTGTAACTACGCGTTTGGTTTTTTTCCCCTAGCTGTAGAACTTTGCACTTATCACTGTTAAATTTAAATTTGTTGTTTTCTGCCCAGTGCTCAAGCCTATCAAGATCTTCTTGAATTTTGTTCCTCTTCCAAGGTATTAGCTATTCCACTCAATTTTGTGTCATTTACAAATTTGATAAGTATTCCCTGCACCCCCTAATCCAGTCATTAATAAATTTGCTAAAAACCACGGGGCTCAGGACTGAGCTTTTTGGTACCCCACTTTGTTATCTTCACCCAGTTTGAGAAGAAGCCATTGATAAAGCACTTTCTGAGTATGATTTTGTGACCAACTGTATGTCCATCTGACATTTGTACTATCCAGCCCATACCTTGTTATCTTGCTAATCAAAATATTATGGACTATTTTGTCAAAGGCTTTGCTGAAATCAATATATATTATGTCTACAGCATCCCCACCATCTACCAGAGATGTTACCCAATTAAAAAATGAGATAAGATTAGTCCAGCAGGATTTGTTCTTAACAAATGTTGTTTCTAGTTATTACTACTTTCTTTTCAAGGTGTTTGCAGAATGATGGCTTTGTAATCTGTTTCAGAATTTTTCCTGGGATTGATGTCAGGCTGAATGATCTATCGTTCCCTGTTTCTTCCATTTTGCCCTTTTTGAAGATTGGGACACTGTTAGCTCGCCTCCAGTCATGGGTACTTCACCCATCCTCATGATATAGAGAAAATAATAGACCGTGGTTCTCGGATCTCTTCAGCCAGTTCCCTCAATAGCCTTGAATGCAGTTCATCCAGCCCCAAGGATGTGGAATCAGTTTCAATGGATCAATTCCACATTTGCATTTAAATAAACAGAACTTTTGGTGGAGGAGCAAAAAAAACTTGCTGCCACCAAAAATACTGTGGCCCCTTTTCAAATTAATCCCTGCTCACACATTCCTCATGTGACCACCCACATTTAAACTGACCTAAAACATGCTGAACTCGATTTAAATAAGTTTCTTTTTTTTCCTCAGTAATGTGATTGGACTCTTAAGTAAAAAAGCAGGGGAATTAGGATTCACAGCCTTGAAGTGCCTAAAACAGTGAAGGTGGGAAAAAAAAGCAACACCCTTGTGTTAGAAGAATGAGATGTTGTCCTTCACAAGTGCAGGTATCATTCTGGCAGATATATTTTCTCTAATGACAGGAGATACAACATATAAACAGTAATGCTTCAAAGAAACTGGATGAATACTTTTACAAAACTTCTGATGGATCATTGTCTTTATAGTGGGGTTAGTATTTCAGTAAGCTAGGTCACATTTTAAAGGGTAAAATTAACAAGGAACGGGTTCATGTCTGTCAAGACTATTCCCCCGTATGGCGATCTTTTCTAGGATTTTCTAGGTATAGGGTATTCAGAAGCAGTTTACTAGTGCTTTTTTTAAAAAAAAAAAATTGGTGCGGCACTACTGCTACACAGTCTGGTTCTTTTCCTAGTGGGGGACAGTGCGGAATTGAACTCTTGACCTCAGGTACTACAGTCAGGGTGCCTAGTTCATTGAGCTACTTAGCCAAGGGAACAAGAAAGTCTGGGTGGAACAAGGTAAATGCAGCATGACACAGTTGCTTATACATTAAAGTATTTTCCCCTTTGGATAAGGAAAATAAATCTAAGGAAGCTAGGCTTAGTTCTCATTCACAACAGAAAGGCTGTCTTTATTTTCTGAAGTGTTTGGCTTAACCTTTATGTGGCTGAGGTTTTCATGGAAGGTTCTGCTGAGGTGCTATTAGAAGTGAAAGAGGGGAGAAACAGAGTATAACTATTATATAAATTTGTGTTTTTTTACAAAAGATGAGCTACTCTTGCTCACGTTCGACCTGCTGTCCACACACACAAATTTAAGGTCCCTGATTTTCCAGTTACCACAAGAAAAAAATCTGGACAACACGAATATATCGAGTCTAACCATTTGGAGTCGTAATGCTGGATATTAGGTAATGAATCAGGGTTGGGGGCTGGTCATCCACACTGGACATACTCAATCCCTGAAGCCTGACTGATATGCATTCTGAAGAACTAAAAATATATATTCTTTCACATCTGTATGCACATTGTCTTTTACATTCTTGAACACTGCAATTTTTTGGTGTTTTTTTAAAAAGCTAAGTAGAAACTTATAATGTATAAACTTGATTCAGGTCTCTCAATGCATCATTGATACAAACCTGTCATCATGTATGGTAAGAGCCCCATTTGAACTGCCCATATGGTACACAACTGTGAGTATATCAAAATGATGATGAACAAGTTCAGGCCATCTGCTGCACACTGTTTAGGCTATGTAACAGGAAGTCCTTGAAGCAAGCTGCAGTCAGTTTCCCATACTTCTTCAGCACTAACGCACATACTTTCATATTGATAAAAAAATTAAATATCACCCATTCTTTTAAAATAACAACCTTATGTTTTGAGAGTGACATTACATGACTTCCCAAGTGGTTCTGTTTTCTGAGATATATGTTTTACATCATCACTGTTTTCATTATTTTAATTTTTTTTCAAAACCTGGGAACCAGTTGCAGCCGCATGGCCATCATTTTTATTTCCTTCCTGAAATACATTCACAGCAGCACTTAAGATAAGAGTGTTGTTACAGACAAAAAAAACATGAAAAGCACATCTTCAGCAGCAATTGGAGACATAAGGACATAAGAAGAACCATGTGGAGTCTGGCCAAAGACTGTCCAGTAGAGCACCTGATAAATTCATTGGGTCTTTTTGTTTGTTTGTTTGTTTGTTTGTTTGGTGTGTGTGTGTGTGTGTGTGTGTGTGTGTGTGTGGTGTTTGTTTGTTTTTTGTTTTTTTCAGACTGTATCAGCAGGCTGGAAAGTCTCTGCCAGGAATTTTTAAAACCAAATTCCATGCTTCTGGCTGGGAATGACACAAAAGAACATTCTCCATTTCTGAAGGGGTCTTTTCTTTCAAGAAGCAAAGCACACAAACAAGCAAAGAAGTCTTAGGTGATTATTAAGCAAGATTAAAACAACCCATCTAATGCTTCAGATTCATAATTAAAACAAATTACATAAAGGAAAGGCAAGAAGCTGATCTCAAAGCTCTAGGAAAAAATAAATCACTGCGGTAGATGGAATGCCAATAGAATTAATATGTTAAACTCTAGTTCTCTATGTAGCTATTAGTTGCCGTTCTCCAAATTGGTTCCCATCAGGATGTGGAAGAGAAAACAGGCATTTAAAAAAAATACTGGCTGACAGAGTGTTGTTTGGGGGGAAAAAATAGCAGCTGCCATCCAGCTTTCACACATACAATCCATAGAATGCTGACTAGGGAAGGCACGAGGAAACTGATGAGGGGGGGAATTTAAAATAATATAATAGAAAAGGGTATAAGTGGTAAACTGATACTATGAACAAGAGCACTCCTTTGCACTGTAACATTTTAGCCCTCTTCTGTCTTTATTCAATGAAGAAACTGGAAAAGATCAAGTGTAAGGCTATATCACTGGAGACCAAGACCAAGATTTGGTATATCTCGGCTCAGTCGTCAATCCCGGGGGGGGGGGGGGGGACTGCAGGCAAGACTGAGACTAGGATGGATAGTAATGGGCCCCGGATACCTGAAGGACCGCCTCCTTCCATATGAACCTACAGTTCTTAACCAGCAGTTAAGATCTAGCCAGGGGGCCCTTTTGAAAGAGCTGTCCCTTAAGGAGGTAAGAGGGACGGCTTGTAGACAAAGGGCCTTTTCGGCAGCTGCCCCCAGACTATGGAATGCCCTCTCGACTGAGATTCGTCTGGCACTGATGCTGATGACATTTCGGCGCCAGGTCAAAACCTTCCTGTTCCAGAAGGCTTTTAATTGAAATAATATTAGCTGTGGGTCCGATGGCAATTTTTATATATATTTTAATTGTATTTTAATTGTTCTAAATTGTATTGTATTTTAATTGTTGTAAGCCGCCCAGAGACCTTTGGGTAGTGTGGGCGGCATATAAATAAATAAATAAATAAATAAACAAACAAACAAACAAACAAACAAACAAATAAATAAATAATGAAGGAATTAGAAAATATCATCAAGTGTAATGATGTGTCATTGCAGATCAAGACCAAGATCATCTACAGCCTTGTATTCCTGATCACCATGTATGGGTGTGACAACTGGACAGCAAAGAAAGCTGATGGGGGAAAAAGGATTTGTTTAAAATATGGTGCTGGTGGAGATCTTTGCAGATACCTTGGATGGCCAGAAAGATGAACAAGTGGTTTCTAGATGAAACCAAGCCTGAACTACCTCCAGAGACAAAAATGTTGAAACCAAGGCTGTCCTACTTTGAGCACATCATGAGAAGACAGGATTCTCTGGAAAAGACAATAGTGCTGGGAAAGGCTGAAGGCAGCCAGAAAAGAGGAAGAACAAATAATGCATGGACTGACTTCTTAAAGGAAGCCACAGGCTTGAGTTTGCAAGAGCTGAACTATGGAGGACAGGACATTTTGGAGATCACTAATTCATAGGGTCACCATATGTCATAGGCAACTTGATGACACATAACAGCAGTCTTTATTCACTTATGTCTGTCTGATACATATTGAAGGGAGCACCTAGCTCCTATCCTCTGTGTCACCACATTCTCCATGTAGAGACCAATGAGTCTTTAGACTTCTGTTCATATGCAGGTTATCTAGATGAGTAAAAATGCTGGAAAACTGGGGTTTTTGTGCGCATGGAGAGGTCTTCAGACACATCACTCGTCACATGATGAATACAATGATGAGGGAGAACTAGACAATCCCTTCTAAGTGTTGGAAAGAAGCATTTAAGTAACTAATGAACATGGCTTTTATTTCTGAGCCAACTTGTAAATCCAGTTATACATTCCTGTGTATCTTTTGCTTCTGCCTACAGCAGTGGCTGGAGTGATGAAGCAATATGGACAGAAGAAAGGAAAAAGCCTCCTCCAAGGCAAAATGCAGCAGAGAGCGAGAGGTTAAATTACATTAAGAGTTGAAATTCAAATGTTAGGATCTCCTGAATAAAGTCTTTGAAATTCTTCCAGCTCACTCATCACTCCTTTAATGTCAGGTCACGCATTCTTTGTAATTTTCATTAATTGGCATAGTTTCTTTCTTATAGCTTTCCCTTCTTTATCCAGCCTTTTTGCTCTCAATCTGATGCCACTGAATTATTAAAGGCTATCTTCCTCATCCATCCTTCTCAAAGGCAGTCAAAGAACACTAATGTCCAAGTAAATTAAGTATGGTCAGCTTAATTTGAAAGGTTCTGGGACCTTTTTTTCCCTGGTCTATATTAAGAATTGAGCTAAAGTTTCCTAACTTACCAGAAAAAGGGGTTGGGTGACTATGTACAGAGAACATAGGACACTGGTCTTTCTTCCCAGTGAACAACATTCAGCAGAAATGGGAAAGTGCTGCCAGTGTTCATTAAACTATTAAACTGTTAATTAAGAATATTATGTATGGTAACTGTAGCGAAAGGCCAAATGGCGACATCATTCCTACCTGTCCATCACAGAAACTCAAGGGGGAGGAGCCAAGGATAGGGCGGGAGGGGCGGAGTTAGACAGACTGACAGTTAGAGAGAGACAGTTGGAGCTGTGGAATGAGAGTTAGGGTTTTAGCAGTAAGAAGAGAGGGATTTGAGCTGAGAGTGTTAGGAGAGGGAATTGAGATAAATAGTATTGAACGAGCAGGAATGAAGTTACAAGTACCATAAGAGAGATATTGAGTAAAAGTACATAGTAGTTTGAAATAAAAGTGAGTGTATCCATAATCAAATCCATGTTAAGACCTGATACAGTTCCTACTTGATTTACCTTTATGATTTACTTATCAATAAAAGAATCTTTGATAAATCAACCTCTGTCCTATGTTCAATAACCCTAAGTGTTGGCAGCACACAAGTATAACATAATTGGTATTAGGAAAGTACCTGGTGGCAGCGTGAAAGGAAAGGGCATGATCTCTTGTGAGGGCCAAAATAAACAGAGGCAACAAGGTAGATTGGCACAGTAATTAATGGGTGAAAACCAGCTGAAAACTGCTTAAAAGACCCTTCGTTGCTGGCAGCCATTCCACAATGATAGGAGATGCAGGGTCATTCCAACAACCTTGTCTCCTGAAGTCTCCAACCTTCCATCGTCACTGCTGGCAGCCATTCCAGCTAGCTGGAGGAGATGATCTGGGAAGCTGTTGTGCTTAGGCAGAATGAGGCAACTGCCTCAGACAACAGGTACCAGGAGGGTGTGCAGAAACAAGCAAGAAAGCAAGCAAAGAAACAAAAAACAGACAAAATGTGTCATAGAGGCTCTTTTGTGCATCCCATAAACTGACATACTTCCTCAAAAGCAGTGGAGAACATTACCCCATCACCAAATTTAGATTCTAGTATATATGGAATGGAAAGTCCAGTATATATTAATTGTTTTCCTTTATGCCAGGCAGAAAAAATAGTTTGGGAAGCCCTGGAAACAAGGCTATTCACACAGTCCAGCTGAAAAAATAGTACTTCTCTCTCTCTTTTTCCCTTCTCTCTCCTTTTCCTTTTAAGTTATTGTTTGTTCCTGTTTGGATATTCTTAAGGCACCTGGAGACCACACACAGGGAAATGAGTCTGCTGGCTCCACCCTGTCTGCCATTGGTTACAACATGTATGGTAACAAAAGCAGCAGCTTGAAGAGTGGGATAATGTTTCATGGATTTCATCTACGAAAGCTTGCTATATTTCTTGTTTTTTAGCGACCACTAAAAGGTACCACCCACTCTTGCATTTGTATTATATCTATGTATGCGCTGTGCATGAACCATGTGATTTGGCTCACATGGAGACCCTATGCCAGTGGTTCCCAAAGTTGGCTCCCCAGATGTATTAAAACTTTCAGAAGCCCTCACCACTAGCTGTGTTGGTCAGGATTTCTGAGGGTTGAAGTTTAAGCACAAGTTTGGGAACCACCGACCTACGCAAACTTGGCATTTATAGCCTTGTTTATCTCATCCTCTCAGCTAAAGATAAGGAGTTGTTGTGTTCTTTTGATCATGTTTTTTCACTTCCTTGCTGTGCAGGAAATGATGGTGTGTGTGTGTGAGAGAGAGGTTAAAATTGACTCAGTGGTTTTGCCTAAATGGTTTAAATTGTTCAAATTGTTTAATGTGCATGAATTGCATAACCTGGGCATATTGTGTACAATTCGAAGGGTTATTTTATTTCATGGTCCCTTAAATAATCCAAAGTGGTATGCAGGCTCTTGTCAACCTTTTAAAACCATCAGCTAGTCCTTCCATGTTTGCTGCCTCTATGCTTTTCTTCTTAAAGAGGAAGAAAACCAGTTTTGCACAGAAATCTACACAGGCATTTTCTATAAATTACAAACACCTTGATGTGTGTGTGTCAGCGGGGGGGGCATTTCCTGTTTCACTCTCATGGTGAAAGTGAAAAACTTGTGGGGCTTGCATATTCCTCTTTGAGGTGGCTTGGCTTGAGGTGGCTTCATTTCATCAAAATGAAGATTGATCTGAAAAGAGGAATCCATTGATTTTTTTATTATTATTATTTGGGGAAAGACTACCACATTGTCTATTTTGCCATCTTTTCATTTCAACTGAGGCTTTGTTTGCCTTATGACCCAAAAATGATCTGCCTTGTGTAGAATATTGTACTTCACCTCTCTGACATATTCAGCTATGGGCTGAATGATGAGAGGAAAGCTGGGCAAAACTGTATTTGCTAGTGCCAAGTAAAATATGTCTGTATGTTGCTCTATAGCACTCTTTCTTGCTTTCGCTGCAATTGTAAAAATAGTGCTTCTCATATTTTGACATACGAAAGCTAATGTGCTTATTCAGAAGTGAATCCCACAGAGCTCTGTGGGATGGATTCTGAGTTGACACGTTTAGGGCTGTACCCATCCTGAATAAAATGTCACATCCCACATCAACACACTAAGTTTACTCCTGACATGCTAGGCTTCTCTCCCCTGCTCTTTATCTACCACACAGAGATAATAATTGTGACCTACTTTAGAATTTTGTCACAAGGACTTTTGAAATTAAGCATGTGACCTTCTCTGAGCATGGTAACACTTAATCTAAATGCTATGTCTGACTTTCTCCCTTTCTAGTTTATTATATGCCTAATTCTCCCATGGAAATCAGTGCAGCAAGACAATTTCATCTGGATTATGTGCTAATATTGCAAATATAATGTGTCTTTTTAACATAATAACTGTTTAAACCCTTATGGAATGTTCATATTTGATGGATAACTATATGATAGATTCATCATTCTTCATTATTTGCCTCTACTGAAGGACAGATTCTCAGGTTTGTCCTTAAAATCTGACTATCTATTGGTATCCAGCAGCCTGTGAGATACAAGATAAGAGTTGTAAGAAAGTTATATTGCCTGTTACACACAATCTTGATTCCATAACAGTGATCTAAAATGCGTCTTCTGTTCTTTATCTTTTTGTGCGTTTGTAAGCAAACAAATGGACTTACAGACTGTGAGGAATACACATAGGTGCAGGAAACAATTCCCTCGCTTTTCTCTTTTAATATGTTATTGGCATTCTCATAAGAGGAAATGAGCTGTTAATCCAGGCAATTTTGATCTGGTTATCTTTAGCAAGGGATCAAACATCAGCAACTCCAGCCAGAGCCCCATATAATACGATAATCATAGTCTCTGATTTGGCCATTTGTCTACTGCTGCTGCCGTAGCAGTGGAATGATGTTTCATTTGTGATCAAACATTTGGTTCATATAAAATATTCATCTTCCTTCTATGGCACAGGACTGTTAGGCCAGTAAACATTGCAATGCATGAAGTTAATATCCTAGTTAGATACAAATTGCTATTTTATTGGCCTCAGTCTACATGAAACAATTTGGGTCTGGATGAAGAACTATCTTTAATTCCTCTCTATGCATTATTGAATACAGATCATTCTAACCAGTGGTGCATCAATGCTGCCAGATTCATAGGGAGGAGATAATAAAATATATGTAAAATTGAGCATTGTACAAAGATAGCCTCTTGACTCCTTTTTGGGGGGGAGAGGGAACAGTAATATCCTACAAACATGGAACAAACAAGCCATAAAAGACAAGGGCAAGCTGCCCTGGGAGAGTTTCATCACAGTGAAGACCATTATGGATTCATTTAAAAGGCTCTGAGCAGTTCATGTAACACCAATGAGACTTGGAATAGCCAACTCTAGGACTGTGTGCCTGAATTCTCTGTTCTTAGTAAATGCTCAGCCTGGAGAATACCTTTACCTGTCAAACCTGCCATCCTTTGAAGCTGGTTCTCAGAACAACTTCCTTCTGAGCATTATCATTCTAGGAGAGTTTTGATAAGCAGTGAGTTTGATGTATGAGTAGAGACAGTGGATTTCTGTGCTATTATAGACTTTAATTAAGATTATAAAGATATGCTGAATCATCACTGGTCATTTAGATCTTGTAAATGGCTTCAGCTTTATGATTCTCCCCATGAACACGACACGTGCGTGAATAGATACTGTTTCCATGCTTTGGGAGAAATCCATGTTCCACCTGTTGGGGTCAAAATGATAATTTCCTTATCCTGTTTCTTGATTACATTGACCAACATTTGGTACTTTTGCAATTAACAGAATTAACAGAGTAGATACAGGTATAGAACTGGCATTCTTTCTGTCAGAAGTGCCAGTTCCATGATATGAAGGAAGGCTATTAGGGATGTATACTGATTTCAAACAAATATATAAACAGAGATCAAATCAGGGTGGATTTCTTAGGTTTGAGCAAAGAGGGTCACTCATAGAATAAGTAGACACTCCCCAATCCCTCATGTTAAACGTGACATCTGTGGAGTTAAAATATTAAAACAGAAAAAAAAAAAAACCTTGTAAAAGTGGAGAAAATGGTATCCAAAGTATCAGTGCCTTATAAGAAAGATTGTGAGCTGGTACCAAAGGAGGAGACTGACAATTTCACCCTCAGTGAAAATTAAGAACTCTTTCTCACACTCTAGTTGCTGAGGGTCTCTGAGTGAGGTCACCATGGATAGTAGCCGCTCTCCACATGTACACAGAACTCGCCATACAAAAATCCTGGAGGAGACCCAAATAAAGGAAGAGTGAGAAGCATTAATAATTTAAAATATGCAGTTAGCACTGTATTATTGTCAGAAAGCAATGATGGCTTAACGTATCTGAAGAAGGTTAAAAAGGAAAGTGCACAAACAGGATTATAGTTGAACATTAAAGACAGAAAATATGTGACTACAGGGGGTTTATGTTTCTGTGCTGTGATGGGTCTTGTGGGGTTTGTTTTTTTGGGGGGGAGTTCCCATTTCTGATGGGTCTTGGGAGATTTGTTTGTTTTTTTACTTCTTTCCCCCATTTCCGATGGGTCTTGAGGGGTTTGGTTGCTTTTGGGGTTTTTTCACCCATTTCCAATGAGTCCTGCATGCTTCCCTTGCTTTTTCCTTTGTTTTCTTTGCATTTCCAACCTCTCCCCTTTGTTCTCTGTGCATTTCCAATCTGCTCCATTTGTTTTCTGTGCATTTCCAATGGGTGTTGCACACTTGATTGCTTTCCTCCCCCCCTTCGACCGGAAGGGATTAATCGTGTTTCCAATGAGTCTTGTAGTGATTTTTTTTGGGGGGGGACTGATTTTTTTCTTTGGCCAGAATGGATTAATAGCATTTCAATGCATTCCTATGGGAAATGGTGCTTCATCTTACGACCATTTCGAGTTACGTCCATCTTTTGGAACGGATTATGGTTGTAAGTCGAGGCACTGCTGTAAAAGCTGGACAATGAAGATGACAAGGGAAAAATAATAGATTCGTAAAAAAATTGGGTGTTAGGAAGAGCTTTGTGGATGCCATGGTCTGATACTATTAAATTAAACAATACTGATTTTATTCAAACAGACCTCTGGCAATTGATCAATTTGTTTGGCTTTTAACCAGACATGGACAGAGATACATTCTAGCAATTTGTCCAGGGGACTAAAAAGCCCATCCTTGTTATGTCCTTTCCTGGTTTCTTGTCAACCGTAAGGCAAACTGATACCATATTCAACCATCAACTCCTCCTCCTACTCCTCCTTTAAAAGACAAGATTCAAGTTCAGTTTGAGAAAATTACAGAACAAGCAAACAAAAAATTAAGTCTAATGTCACTCCATGTATTACACATGAAATACACATTCACTACTCAATAGTTCATTATTTCAAGACTAAGCGTCTGGCTACTTCAGCTTCATTTATTTCGGCTGCAATTTTATATATCAGAGATTATATGTATTACATTTTTCTCTGTCCCTCCAATTATGTTTATTTTGTACCCATTTTATCTTTATAAATACAGCAATGTTCCCCATGCCCATGGGGCATGGTGGAAAAATAAATTTAAATGAATAAATAATAAATGATCACAAACGATTGTTTTTTTACCAAACTCCCATACAAATCTGCAACTTGAGTATTTTAAAATTAGATTACTCTACACAACCTGGAGGGGGGGAGAAATAATTCTTTTAGTACTATTGCTACTATATTTCATTTACATGGTGCTTAGTCAGATATGCAGGGTGTTTTTATAAAGATTAGTGTGAGGTAACCTCCTGACAGAAAGTGAACTTAAACCCAACCAGCTGTCTATCTCTTCTGGGATCTTCATGTACCCCTGTTGCTCCCAAGGTTTTGACAATTTTTGGACCCTTTTGTTCCTTTCTGAGTCTTACCTCATTCTTTCTCACCATCATCTGGACCAATGTAGATTTTTCTGTCTGATTGTGTGTCTTTATTTTCTTCATCACTCTCTGCCTTTAGAGCTGTTATCAGAGGAAGGGTGATGGGAGCCTTACCGTACCTCCATAAAGAACCTATGTCCAGCTGTTAGGGAGGGAATATAACTCAGTGATATAGCTGAGGTTTCAGCAGTTTGGCTAAAATGGATCTCTGAAAAGCTAATATAATTTTTTTTTCTCCTCGGTCAAACATGGCAAACACAGAATGACTGGCAAACAAGCCATGCAGTGCTTCTGTTTGAAAGTCCATGCAGCAAAGCAACAGCTACTGTAGTTTAGCATGTTTTGTACTTTGCACAACCATTGTCCTTAGAAATAGGAGACCTCTCATCAATATCAGAAGGAAATGTCTCACCATCTTACAGGCAAGGGCAAAAATCCACATGACAATAGGACTAGTGAGGAATTAAATCTCTATATTAGTCTGTACAAGCAGCAGAAAAGATATTTAGGTTCACCAAGGTGTTTTGTAAATCGATCCAGCTTGTGACTTGATAATTAACAAATGTGTACATTTATCATGGTTGTACAGGCATGCTTTGCCAAATGGCGAATGATACCTGTTTTTTGTAACATGTGATTTTCCTTACCTCTGTCTCGTGCATTTAGTCAGCTTTGTATTGTCACTGGTTAATGGAAGGTAAACATGGACTAAATATGTAAGTCCAATTGCTAAGGTCAATATGTGTGGAGAAATTCCATTGTGGGAAAGAAAATGAATAGAAAATACGCCATCTCCTTAGCATCTACTTTGACCCAGAGAGAAACATTTACTACATTATTTTGGACTCTACTCTCTTCTAATACAGTGCTGCCCCGCTTGACGATTACCCGCCTAGAGTGGCCTTTTAGGCCAGATGGGCGGGTATAAATCAAATAAATAAATAAATAAATAAATAAAAATACCCCGGTAGATGATGACATCACTTAATGATCACATTTCAATGGGGAAAATCCGCTTCACGACTATTGGTTCGCTGCTTCGGGAACTGATTTTTCGCTTCATGACAATAAAAAACAGCTGATTGTCGGGTTTTCAAAATGCCCACCTGCTGTTTTCCGGACCTATTTCTGGAAGACAGCGATCAAAAATGGCTTCCCCTATGGAGGATCTTTGTTGGATGGTGAGGTATTTCGCCACTGGAACGCATTGAACCAGTTTTCAATACATTCCAATGGGTTTTTTCTTTCACTTGCCGATGATATCGCTTAACAGCGATTTTAACGGAACGGATTAACGTCATCAAGCAGGGCACCACTGTATTAAAAGAAACATGAGCAGATACTACTGCTGTGATTCCTCTCTCTCTCACACATACACACACATACACACACACACACACACACACACGGAGAGAGAGAGACAGACAGACACACACACAGAGAGACACACACAGACATGGGGGGAGGGAGATGAATTCAGTTGATTCTGATTGGTTGGTTGGTTGAATGGTGTGTGCAATTCAGAAGCAAACGTTTCCTAACTGGTTGATTGAAGACTTGGGGGTGTGGACCTCAGTGCAATGTCTTGCCATGTTCATGTAACTGATTTCTAATTGTTGTCTAAAATACATGAGGTGGTGAGAATAGATCCTTTGTAGAAGTTGAACATGGAAATTTCCTAAGAAAATTAGTCATGAACTAGTCCCTTCATTATCTCCTGTGGCTTTTGAATTAAATTAAAGTTCCTCAGACATGCTTGTTAATTTAATGGAACTCTGTTCACCACTACAACTGCTGTATATTTTATACATCCTAAAAGAATAATCCCCACTGAAAATAATCTCTTTGATCCCTTATCTTTCTTAAAATTCATTGTTATATGTTCTGCGTTTAGAATTTCTTCTAAAGCCCTTAGAATTTCTGTGAAGCCTGATGTATGTCATCCTTTTAATTAAACTATTAATTACTGTACAGTCTTAAGACGCCATATAGATTTGAACTGATAACTGCAAAGCTGACAACTCTATGCCATTTCTTGAAATCTAGTAGAAGAATGAATGTCTGACTACTTTGCTTTTGCCATGAGAGGACTGAAGATTATTTGGATAATAATATTACCCTCTGTAATAATAGTATCTCTTTCTGTGGGTTACACAGACTTATTATTATTTACAAGGACATAGAAAAACTAGAATGCATTCAGAGGAGGACAATCAGCATAGTGAATTTTCTGGAGCTCAATCCCTCCAAGGGATAGTTGAAGAAACTGGATATGTTTAGTCTGAAGAAGACTGAGAGTTGATGTGATGGCCACCTTCAAATATATCTGTAGGACTATGGTGCACAACAGTGGTTCCCAACCTTGGGTAACCCAAGTGTTCTTGAACTGCAGTTCCCAGAAACCCTGGCCAGCACAGCTGGTGATGAAGGCTTCTGGGAATTGCAGTCTGAGAACACCTGGGTTACCTAAGATTGGGAACCATTGGTGTACAAGGTGAAGCAAGCTTGTTTCCTGTTTTTCTACAGTATAGGACCCAAACCAACGCATTAAAATTAGAAGAAAGGGTATTTAACTAAACATTACAAATAACTTTCTGATATTAGGATCTGCTCAGTAGTGGAGTAGATTAACTACAAAGATGGTAAATTTTCTTTGGAGGCTTTTAAAGAGAGGCTAGATGGCCGTAAGCCAGGAATATCTTAGCTGTGAGTTTGCTCACATGCCATGGATTTGGGCCAGATGATTGTTGGGATCCCTTTCAACTCTACAAATATCAAAGGCTTATGGGAATAAAAAGAACTTTGCCTAGTGGCTGAAGGACAACAGAAAGGTGACCAGCATGGAGTTCAAAAGTCTGGAAGTAGCATCCTCTGTTCTTTTATCAGTTTGCAGTGGAGCCACAGCTTGCAAAGTCAAAGCCTTCAGACTTTCTGATTAGCAGGCACTATGACATCAACTGCCATCCCCTTCCAACCTCCTTGTTCCCACTTAGTACAGCTTCAAATCTTAACTGCAGGTGGAAGAGAAATGGATGCACCAGGAACAGTATACAGTGGCAAGCTTTCTCAGTCACAAAGTCAAATATTTGCGGGTACTTGTTCTTGCATAATCCATATTTGAAATGTTCTATCATATTACCCCTCAGTCTTCTTTTCTCAAGGCTAAACATGCCAAGTTATTTCAGCCTTTCCTCATAAGGCTTGGTTTTCAGACCCCTGATCATCCTTGTTGCCTTCCTCTGAACTTGTTCCAATTTGTTAGCATCCTTTTTGAAGTGTGGTGTCCAGAACTGGACACAGTACTCAAGGTGAGGTCTAACCAGTGCTGAATAGAGGGGGACTAGTATCTCACGGGATTTGGAAACTATACGGTGGTGCCTCACAAGACAATTTTAATTCTTTCCACAAAAATCATCGTCTTGTGAAAAAATTATCTTGCGATGTTCCCTATGCATCAGTCTAAAAAAAAAAGTCTTGTGAAGCATCAGTCTTTTAAAAAAAAGTCTTGCAAAGCATCGGTCTAAAAAAAAGTGAGGCACCATAGTGATTGTCCCATGAGGCAATAGTCTAGCAAGGCACCACTGTACTTCTATTAATGCAGCCTAAAATAGCATTTGCCTTTTTTGTAGCCACATCACACTGTTGGCTCATATTTAGCTTGTGATCTATGACAATTCCAAGATTGAACGGTTGTTGTGGGTTTTTCGGGCTCTTTGGGCGTGTTCTGAAGGTTGTTCTTCCTAACGTTTCACCAGTCTCTGTGGCCGGCATCTTCAGAGGACAGCACTCTGTCCTCTGTACGATCCTTCTCGCTCATAGTTTTGCTGAGCCAGGTATCTCCCATCTTGTAACTGTGCAATGGTTTCTTTTACTGAGGTGCAGTACTCTGCACTTATCCCTGTTGAATTTCATTGTGTTGCTATCAGCCCAGTGCCGCATCTTATCAAGGTCATTTTGAATTTTGTTTCTGTCTTCTAGGGTAATAGCTATTCCGCTCAATTTGGTATTATCTGCAAATTTGACAAGCATTCGCTGCACTCCCTCATCCAAGTCATTAATAAAAATATTAAAGAGCAGTGGGCCCAGGACTGAGCCTTGGGTTACCCCCCCCCTTAATGACCTCTTCCCAGTTAAAGAAGGACCCATCACTCATCACCTCTGAGTATGATTCTGTAGCCAATTGTGTATCCACCTGACACTTGATCTATCCAGCCCACATCTAGTTAGCTTGCTAATCAAGATATCATGGGGCACTTTGTCAAAAACGTTGCTAAGTCAAGATATGCTACTTCTACAGCATTCCCTCTGTCTATCAAGGAGCTTACAATTAATTGGTCTATGTGTGAATGGACTTGTAGACTAGATAGGCCTTCTTGTATTATGTCCCAATCAACACCCTCTGAGAGTGGTGGGGCACAGAGACCTCCCTTGAAGATATGAAAATCTGGGCACACTTGAGAGGAAACATATAGTCTTTCAAATAGGCTGATCTCAAGCCTATTTGTCAACAGTCAAAGAAGTTCAGAGCAGGTAGTTTCATGGTGTAATTGGATGCAGGAAAGACAAACATCAGATTGCCTTGGAAAGAGTGGCTTTCCAGGAATCAGTCTCCTTTAAAGTGACCCATCCATATTTCAGGGAATTGCTTCAGCTCAGCCCCAAAAGCAGTAGTCCTCCATGTGGACCATAAAGGTCCAGCTTAGACACAGATCAGGGTCTAGCTAGAGCACAATTTATTATGCAATGTGTGATTGCTAGAAAATAGATCACACCAGTCCTTTCCACAAGAAGCCCAAAATGCAATGTAGTTGCCTATGTGATCACACCATCATAAAAAGCAGGGAGGGGAGGACTCTACAAGCATGTCCAACCACAATCCCTTGCTTATCAAAATTCATCTTGCTTAATGAAGCATTAGAAACACTGCTCTTTTCTCTCACTTCCCTGCAGAGAGAATTAAATAAAGAATGCCCATTCACTTATTGTGATGAATATTTACCATCTGTATGGATGTTGGGGTGGGGTTGGTCTCTAGCAAGATATGTTATGTCCATTTAATACTGAATTGCCAAAGCCTGAGGTCTATTACACCTCAAAGGGGAGAAGACAGAGGAGTATTATGAGGAGGGAAAGTATCTGGTTCCCTTCAAATTACTCTGTGATACTTTCTTGGCCATTTGAGACTTGCTTGTTCTGGCTTGTAAGGATGATCCAGATCTTTATCTTCATCTCAACATTTTTGCTCAGCTTTAATCTACATAAACTCAATTGTGTTTCTGCTGATCTTAGTATTTCTTTGAATAAATGCACACCATGTCCCTTTGTGCTGTTGCGATTATCAGTCATATTTATGTCCTACTCTTGCAACAAGACAGGTAGACTATTTCTGACTCTCCAGTCGCAGATGGAATGCAACTACCATCAGCCCCTAGCTGGCATGGCCAGCGGGGAAATGATATGAAATATAGTACAACAACTTTGTTTGTTTAATTTGCCAACTCTCTTAAAATTGGAGTCAAGGTAGCACACAATATAGTTTTTTTAAAATATATAATTAAAAAACCATAAACTACTAATATTAAACATTAAATTAAAGTCACAATATTTTCTAAACAAAATATGATTAAAGCAATTTAAAATATTTTAATAAAGATGATAGCATTTTGAGACTACCAAGTTGCCTACCCCTGTCCTAAATGGAGTTCAAGGCAGTGTACACTGGGACAATCTATTTCATTCTTTCAACAAACCTGTGAAATTGCATGAATGTATGTATTTAGGCTGCCCTAACTTGAGGCACCTCTACAATGAATTTTCAAACTGTGTGAGATTTCTTGCCTCCAGGGGAGAGTGAGATAAGAAGCACTTTTTCCCACCTTTCCGGAGACCCTGCAATTTGTACAAACTCCCTCTATAGAAAGCTAGAATCACTGCATCACAGCATTACAGAGCTGGAAGGGGCCTATAAGGCCATCGAGTCCACCCCCCTGGTTAATACAGATCTCCAAGTCAAAGTATATCAGACAGATGGTTGTCTAATTTTCTTTTGAATTTATCCAGTGTTAGAATGCTCACCACTTCCCAAATGGCTTCCATTGTCATACAGTTCTACCAGTTAGGATTTTTTTTCTTGCTATTCAACTGAAATTTGGCTTCCTGTACCTTAATCCCATTATTATGTGTCCTGCATCCCGGAATAGGTTTTTCTTTTTCTTTCTCCTGTTCACAGAGAAGGAGCAAAATGGATACATTTTGTCAGTTATCTCCACCCAACAAAGTTATTTTTCTAACCTTTGACCTGAAAGTCTTTCTGCACTCTCTTCATTAGGGGAATAAAATGCCTTGACTACAAACAAGAAGGGAATGTGCTCAGCACACATAGCAAGGAGTGACACATTATTTATCAGCTCAAATACACATCAACAATATTCTTCCAAAGATGTGATATTACTACATTAGTGTTATTATGCATTAAGGCCTAATGCAGAAGATGGCTTGGCATCAAGTCAAGGCACACTGAGCAACGGAGAAAAAAACCAATAGCAAATTCTGAGCAATTACCTTGAAAATATTTATATTCTCATATTGCTCACATATATGGCTATATATATGGAACATGACTTCTTATCTTTTGAAATGGCAGGAATAATTTTGTCATCTTCCACTAGTGCCTTGTTAAATTGCTTACTGTGTCCTTAATGTCTTTACATTTATTTACTACAGCAGGTCTCTGTTACTTTGCCTGTCAGCCTCTTGTGTCCAGGCTAATCCTCCATAAACACTTCAGCTTTACTGCTTTATCTACTTACCCCTAATAAAATGTAACCCATTTGTTCCCCGAATGCAAATGCCCCAACACTTCAACTGAAAAGAGAGCAAGAGAAAAAAAAAGGGGGGGAGGGATTTGGAATGACTGACATTTGCAGGGGTGTTGGGCACTTTGAATATTGTGCATTTGGAAAGAAGCTGGATCTTTTCTTGCACAAGAATTCACTTGTCAGGCCACCACCTGTGGCTGGATAACAAAAAGTAATCCTGTCAGCTAGCCCAGTTGCCTCTACAGACGTCCCCACCTCTCAGCTGAGAGGCATGGACCTGCACAGAAGCCCCCCTGGTGGGCTGACAAGCCGTCTAACAACAACAACAAGAAGAAGAACAACAACATATTTAAGCAACTGAGAGGAGGGCACCTTTGCAGATATGGGAATATCAGGCCCAGCTCTCAGAAGGAAACTGGCTGCTGTCTCTTGGATGGTGGCAGAGAAGGCAGCAGGACAACCTAGGGAGGCAATGGGGGGCAGTGGGAAGGGGGCAACCTGTGGGAGGGGGGAACAAACCAGGAAGTTTGTTAAATTGGGGAAAGAATTGTTGGTTTGGGTATTCTGGTTTGGACAAACTCAAACCAACTCAAATCAGCAATTTTTGTTGAAATTCCTGGTTTGTGTTTATATTCATTTATATGTGTTTATATATGCAATTATATTGTGTTTATATGTAATTAATTTACATTACATTAATGTATTGTTTTTAATATAATACTTGTTTAATTCCTTTGTAAATATTTCTAAACCTATTGTTTTTAGCTTTTAAATACTGTCCTTCAGTTGTTGTAAGCTGCCTTGGGTCATTTGAAGGAGAAAGGTGGGATAAATTGTTTTAAGTAAATAAGTATTTTGCATCTCCCACACCTGTTCCTTGCTGTCACATCTGCTGGAACTGGGAGAATGCTTCTGCTGAGGGGGGGAAAAACCTACCACCCATGCACCATGTTTTCCAGCAGATTAACTGGGATGTTGGTGACGGCATAGTCGAAAGGACAGTCACAGCCTGTTAGAGGATGGAAATGGGATTGTCTCTGGAAGTTGGCCCACACTCCAACCACTGATTGCAATGCTCTAAAACAAGAAAAATATTTGTGGAAGAAGGCATACATTAAAAAAGTGAGACACAAGTAGTTTGAATGATCTTGTAGACCTATTTAATCCTTATCCACTCACTCAGTTGGGACATTTTAGGCCCAGCTTTGTGTTTTGTTTCATAACTGCATTTTAACAGACAAATAACAGCTGGATGAAAAGTATTCCAATAAATCTCTTCAGAACTTTGTTTGCTTTGGTTTGGACTCCGAACCAAAAAATGTCCCGTGTCTTAAAAAAAGATGTGAAACGAAGAAGCAGAAGATCTTCTGATCTTCTATAGATTGGCCCATTTGGAAATACAAAACAAGGGTAGACTTCATCTCAGTTATAAGGAGACTTGTTGAATCAGTGGTTGAATGGCAAGTCAATACGGTAGCAATCCCACATCCACAAGATCTGTGGTGTCACTTGGCTGCAGTTTGCCACAGCCCCATATACAACATATAAGGTCATCTCCCTGTGGCCTTTGTTATGCTTCCTTCTATTCTGTACCTAGGATTCCCTCATATTCATGGTTTCAGGCATCTATGGTAAATAATGGAAAAAGATCCCCCATGGATACAGAGGTTCTATTGTACTTATGCAAATCAACGGAATCAATTATAGTTTTTTCTAATTAGGACCAGAAACAGTATACTGGCCAAAGCATTGCTTTAGTTACAACCTTAGTCCAAATTGTCAATGTGATATAATTCTCATATGGTCAGAAAATATCCCAAAACTTATTTAGGGCAAAGCTTTTTTTTAAAAAAAATAGTTTGCATAGGAGTTATGCTTTTTTGAATATAGAAGCAGTGCAAATGAATAAACGTAGCATTAGACAAGCTGGAACCATTTCCCCCTGTTTACTTCACCATAAGTGGTTTATTCTCATCCTGTTAAGAGAGATGGAGCAAGTTCAGAAGCTACATTTCTGGTGAAACAGGAAGGAGCAAGTAAATGACTTGTATCTTGATACCCAGACGAACTTCGATATGCTTGTCATGATCATCTGGTTCACACTGGAATTAATTCTTTCAGGGATTAATGTTAGCTGTTACAGACCACCGCAGATTTAAACTACCAAGAAGTGTTATGAATTCCTATAGGGCACTGAAGGCTTTGTTCAAGTGTCTTAGTTTTGATCAATGTTACCAAGGTACTTTGTTGTTGTCGTTTAGTCATTAAGTCATATCCGACTCTTCGTGACCCTATGGACCAGAACATGCCAGGCCCTCCTGTCTTCCTCTGCCTCCCGAAATTTGATCCAATTCATGGTGGTAGCTTCGATGACACTGTCCAACCATCTCGTCCTCTGTCGTCCCCTTCTCCTCTTGCCTTCACACTTTCCCAACATCAGGGTCTTTTCCAGGGAGTCTTCTCTTCTCATGAGATGGCCTAAGTATTGGAGCCTCAGCTTTAGGATCTGTCCTTCCATTGAGGGTTGATTTCCTTCAGAATGGATAGGTTTGTTCTCCTTGCAGTCCAGGGGATTCTCAAGAATCGCCTCCAACACCACAATTCAAAAGTATCAATTCTTCAGCCATCAGCTTTCTTTATGGTCCAGCTGTCACTTCCATACATCGCTACTGGAAAAACCATAGCTTTGACTATGCGGACCTTTGTCGGCAAAGTGATGTCTCTGCTTTTTAAGATGCTGTCAAGGTTTGTCATCGCTTTCCTCCCCAGAAGCAGGTGTCTTTTAATTTCGTGGCTGCTGTCTCCATCTGCTGTGATCATGGAGACCAAGAAAGTAAAATCTGTCACTGCCTCCATATCTTCCCCTTCTATTTGCCAGGAGGTGATAGGACCAATGGCCATGATCTTAGTTTTTTGGATGTTGAACTTCAGACCATTTTTTTGTGCTCTCCTCTTTTACCCTCATTAAAAGGTTCTTTAATTCCTCCTCACTTTCTGCCACCAGAGTGGTATCATCTGCATATCTGAGGTTGTTGATATTTCTTCCAGCTATCTTAATTCCAGTTTGGGATTCATCCAGTCCAGCAGTCCAGCCTTTTGCATGATGTATTCTGCATATAAGTTAAATAAGTAGGGGGGTCAGTATACAGCCTTGTCGTACTCCTTTCCCAATTTTGAACCTATCAATTATTCTATATACTGTACATTTTTGCACTCTCCTCTTTCACCCTCATTTAGAGATTATTTAATTCCTCCTCACTTTCTGCCATCAGAGTGGTATCATCTGCATATTGGAGGTTGCTGATATTTCTTCTGGCTATCTTAATTCCAGTTTGGGATTCATCCAGTCCAGCCTGTCACATAATGTATTCTGCATATAAGTTAAATAAGCAGGGAGACAATATACAGCCTTGTCGTACTCCTTTCCCAATTTTGAACCAATCAGTTGTTGGTTGCTTCCTGTCCCACATATAGGTTTCTCAGGAGGTAGATAAGATGGTCAGGCACTCCCATTTCTTTGAGAACTTGCCATAGTTTGTTGTAGGTCAACACAGTCAAAGAATTTTGCATAGTCAATGAAGTAGAAGTAGATTTTTTTTCTGGAACTCTCTGGCTTTCTCCATAATACAGCGCATGTTAGCAGTTTGGTCTCTAGTTCCTCTGCCCCTTCGAAATCCAGCTTGTACTTCTGGGAATTCTTGGTCCACATACTGCTGAAGCCTACCTTGCAGGATTTTGAGCATAACCTTGATAGCGTGCGAAATGAGTGCAATTGTACGGTAGTTGAAGCATTCTTTGGCACTGCCCTTCTAGTAGTACCATAGTAGTACCAAGAAGTACCAAGGTACTATTATGATATAAACCATACCTGCACATTTTCTGTCTGGGCAATTTTTTAATTTAACATTTATATATTATTATGCGTTACTATAACAAGCACAACTGGATGGAAAATATACTGATACGTGCACCCCTCCTTCTTTTCCATACAATAAAGTTCTAGAGATGCACCACTTATCTGAATTTGATTTCTTTTGGAAAGCGGCCACTGGAGAATAAATGCACTGGAATACTTGAGATTATTTGCAAGTACCCAGACTGAACATAGATGGACTCACAATTTAAGCACTTCGGCAAAGCAATTTCTGCTGCCTGCATGAGTGAAAGGCAAAGCAGCACTTCAAAAGGCACTTTCTAGAACTTGCCTTCTCCCTGACACTTTATCTCTTTTAATCTCTCTCTCTCTCTCTCTCTGATTCATTCCCAAAATACTTTGCTCTTTTCCTCTAAATGAACATGCTGTGCTTTTCACATAGATATCAGAATTGTTTCTTCAGAACAGGTGGAGGTGAATGTAGGGAGAAAGAAATGCCATTAATTCATCTTTTTTTTTCTTTTCAAAATATTATGAAACCATGAACAGTTGCCACTCATGATGGAGGCACATCATCTAAGATCATGGGCTATTAAGATTTCTTTGTCAAATCCAAGACTATGGGCAGCTACCTACTTCTATATCTCAGTATAGTGGAGTCAACCCCTTGTATCTGGTTTCTCAACTTTGGTAACAGAGAAGATGCTATGTAGTATTTTAGTCTTAATCTGGTAGATGAAAAAAAAAGCTTTCATTTTCCAGATTTGGGGGTGAATTCTTCTTCCACTTAAACAAAAAAGTACATTAAATTGCTGTGGACTTTGATTCTAAGATGCTAGACAACACAAACTGGCCCTCTCCAGTGCTGTTTAAAGTTACTAGTTACTCATTGTGATTACAGATGATTACTTTAAAATGTGTTCCACCTATTTAGTTACATGTTCAGTGAGCAAAATTTAATAGCGAAGCCCAGAAAAAAAATGCAAACATACTGTGTTCACAGTATCTCCATTTCACTTTTTAAAAAGCCCTTTCAACATACAGATTATAATAGCTAATCTATTCCAATTATGTTCTACAGACAAGGATTGCTTCTTGTTGAGGTAAAGTGATATAAGAGCAATAAGATTGTATTAGTGGTATGTTGGACTGCGATAAAAGAACTGCTAATCAAGAAAGATGCATTCCTGTATACCACTCATGAAATGCATTATCTTTGTTGATATGAAAGGGCATTTTCCTGGCTAAAACTATTCCTTTGGTTATAAATTAACTTAAAAGCATTGCCCCTGGATTGAAATGCATCATGCAGCTTGGGTCTTTCGTACCCAACCACAAAGCCACCTCTCTCCACAAAAAGGTTTTATGGTTTGGGAAGTTTAAAAATGATTGAATAGTTTTCTGGACCTTCTGATTTAATCAGGATGGATGTGATGCTGTATTACAATCCATACACAGGGTCCGGGACACATAAAGTCTATGGAAAAGAAAATCAAGTGCTTGAATTAGATATGTGAGCATTCTATTGGAGGGATTCCATCTTCCAGTTTGCTTTTCTGATCTCGAGTAGCTGTAGGCAAGGAGAGACAATAGTCCCAGGATGTAAAAACTATACTATGCACTTTATTCCAAAACAAAAGTCCGATGCATTTCAGCTTGGCCTTTTCAGCCTTCTTCAAGGGTATGAATATTGCACTTTTGTTCACTATGTTTTAGAAACATTCTATTATATTGACAGTTTGGAGTAAAGACTGCTCTGGCCAATGCATTAACCTAACTGGAACCTTACTCGAAGAAGGCTGAAAAGGCCAAGATGAAACGCATTGGGCTTTTGTTTTGGAATAAAGTGCATATAACAATGTTTATACCCTGTGAGTGTAATCTTTTCTTGCCTACAGCTTTGTTGGATGTACCATTTCCTTTTTGCTATTGATCTAGAGTAGCAGCTGTTAACTGAAATTCTGGCAGAGGAACATGATACATCAATATATTCAGCATTATCAGTTTCTGACCTCAGGACCCATACGTACATATTACAAAGATTTTAGTTTGAGAGGCAAAAAGAAAATGAAAAAAGAAAGAAGACAAAAACATTGTGACACCTTAAAAACGAGCTGCTATATTGTAATGTCAGGGACAAGTCGGCTTTAGTTTCAGAATTGCATACAATTATATCCTTGTCCTTTGAAGAAAAAAGGATTTTAGGGATATGTACGATTTACAGTGGTAGAGTACAGCAGGTTGTTGGCTTGGGGCTACTGAACGGGAGTAATTATTCTAGAAAACAGAAATTAGGTAAAAGGCAAAAACATCTATTTTATTATCCCAAGTAATAATTTCACAGGTTGTGTGGGAGAAAGGATCCTTAAACTTGTTACAGGTACCATAATGGTGATCTCTAAATTAACCTAATTTAAACCAAATACTTTACCACATAATATGCCCAATAAGTTCAAACCATCACACTGCCTGAACCAATGCAAATAACATCATTTTTTTTTAAAAGTAGAAGCCCTAGAGGTGGAGGCATAAAACTACAGATGGAGTGGAGGTGGTGGGACTCCAGGATGATTCACATTTACTATTACATCATGTGGTCAACAGAAAAAAAGTGAATCAGCCCATCTCAATCCTTGAGTACTATCCCCAATTTTTCCAATATAGTTGCACCCTTAATCTTTAGAGCAGGCTTGTCCAACCTGCGGCCCGAGGGCCGCATACGGCCCAGGTCGGCTCATAATGTGGCCCAGTGCAATTTTTTATTTTTAAAGAAATTCCAAAGTTTCAAGTTACACTGCCGGTGCTTGCGGCCGGAATGCGGCCGGGGCACGTCACAACGGTAGGGGGAGAGAGGGAAGGAAGGAAGAAGTGGGAGGGGAGGGGAGAGGGGGCTGTGTGACTGTATTGTGCTGTCCCCATCAATAGGTGGACCCCCTCCGAGCTCCATAAAGCACCGGAGTCAAAGCTGGCAGCCTCTGCTGTCTGAGATCGCAGCTGCCGGTAAGCGCGCTTGGAGCGGGGCTGCGGACGATGGCTAGGGCTGCCCCCCATGCAACCCAAACCAAATTTATGTGCGGCCCAAACCAAATGTTCATCTTCTAATGTGGCCCAGGGAAGGTGAAAGGTTGGACACCCCTGCTTTAGAGTGCTGCAGTATTTAGCCTTTTTCTCTCCTTCCCCACTTTAATTTTTGCCAAATTTGTGATGAATGGAATTTAAAGGCTACATAAATATGAAGTACCCAGTCTAAGATGCACTTCAGTTGTTGATAATTTATCTGGTGTGTGTTTTTAAAATAGAAACTTGGAACACTTAATTGTATTTGTAAATTGCAATATCCATCTTCTTGACTGCTGTCATTGGTGTTGCCAACCCTGAGGCAGACCTTTGCCATGTAAAACTTTGCATGCTTTTTCCTTCCGGTAAAATAGGTATGATATTGCTTTGTCAAGCTATTTCCTGGCCATTTTGAATCATGGGTACAGAAGCAATATCCAGTGTTCATAAACTAGAAGTTATTTCAAGGATTGAATCATGCATTGGCCCATGAGTTTCGAAGCAGTTTTGAGGAATCAAATTATAAGTTGAAGCCTTTTGCAGGTAATGGTACTATTTCATGCTGACTGTGCATGTTTTATTAAGCTGGTTGATCTATTTAGATTTTAATGGCTTGTGGGATTTAATTCTGGATCAATTGGATATAACTGCATATGGTGCTGTAAAGTGCATTGGATGACTCTTGTAGTGGAAATATGCACTATAAATGGGAAGAAGAAATTATCTGTATTGTTCCTCAAAAGTAAATCTGACTCTTTTCATTAGGAATTTCTTCCAGGAAAATATAGAAAAGATTGCAGTCTGATATTGTTATTGTCTGGTTCTGTGATTTCTTCTTTGAGGTTGTACGACTTGAATCTCCGCTAACATTCATGCAAATGATCGCAAATCAATAATTCTATTCAAGTCAAATAACTGTATGTTTAAGACAGTGTTTTACAAGCCTTTAAGAATATTACCCTTTCACGGATTGCTGCCTTGTCATGGTGAAGGGGCTTGAGTAATTCAGAGAAGCAATGGGCCATGCCGTGCAGGGACACCCAGGACAGACAGGTCATGGTGGAGAGTTCTGACTAAACATGATCCACCTGGAGCAGGAACTGGCAAGCCACTCCAGTACCTTTGCCAAGAAAACTCCATGGACAGAAACAAAAGGCTTAAAGATATGACGCTGGAAGATAAGCCCCTCAGGTCGGAAGGTGTCCAACATGCTACTGAGGAAGAGTGGAGGACAAGGACAAGTAGCTCCAGAGCTAATGAAGTGGTTGGGCCAAAGCTGAAAGGACGCTCAGCTGTGGACGTGCCTGGAAATGAAAGGAAAGTCCGATGCTGCAAAGAAAAATACTGCATAGGAACCTAGAATGTAAGATCTATGAACCTTGGGAAACTCGATGTGGTCAAACAGGAGATGGCAAGAATAAATATTGACATCCTGGGCGTCAGTGAACTAAATTGTACATGAATGGGCGAATTCAATTCAGATGACTGCCAGATCTACTATTGTGGGCAAGAAGCCCATAGAAGGAATGGAGTAGCCCTCATAGGAAACAAAAGAGTGGGGAAAGCTGTAATGGGATACAATCTCAGAAATAATAGAATGATTTCAATACGAATCCAAAGCAGACCTTTCAACATCACAGTAATCCAAGTTTATGCACCAACCACAGGATGCTGAAGAGGCTGAAATTGACCAATTCTATGAAGAATTACAACACCTAGAACTGTCACAAAAAAAAGATGTTCTTCTCATTATAGGGGATTGGAATGCTAAAGTAGGGAGTCAAGAAATAAAATGAACAACAGGTAAGTTTGGCCTTGGAGTTCAAAACGAAGCCAGGCAAAGGCTAATGGAGTTTTGTCAAGAGAACAAGCTGGTCATCACAAACCCTCTTTTCCAACAACACAAGAGGTGACTCTACACATGGAAATCACCAGATGGACAATACCGTAATCAGAATGATTACCGTATTTTTCGCTCCATAAGACGCACCTTTCCATAAGACGCACCAATTTTTTAGGAGAAGAAAACAGGAAAATATAATCTGTTTTCTTCGCTCCATTAGACGCACAGACTTTCCACCCCCCTGTTTTGTGGGAAAAAAGTGCGTCTTATGGTGCGAAAAATACGGTATATTCTCTGCAGCCAAAGATTGAGAAGCTCTATACAGTCAGCAAAAATAAGACCTGGAGCTGATTGTGCTTCTGATCATCAGCTTCTCATAGCAATATTCAAGCTTAAACTGAAGAGAGTAGGAAAAACCATTGGGCTAGTCAGGTATAATCTAAACCAAACCCCTTATGAATACACAGTGGAAGTGAAGAACAGGTTTAAGGAACTAGATTTGGTGGACAGAGTGCCTGAAGAACTTTGGATAGAGGCTCGTAACATTATCCAGGAGGCAGCAACAAAAACAATCCCAAGGAAAAGGAAATGCAAGAAAGCAAAGTGATTGTCTAATGAGGCCTTAAAAGTAGCAGAGAAGAGAAGGGAAACAAATTGCAAGGAAAATAGGGAAAGTTACAGAAAATGGAATGCAGACTTCCAAAGAATAGCAAGGGGAGACAAAAGGGTCTTCTTAAATGAACAGTGCGAAGATACAGAGGAAAATAATAGAAAGGGAAAACCAGAGATCTTTTCAAGAAAATTGGAGCTATGAAAGGAACATTTTGTGCAAAGATGGACATGATAAAGGACAAAAATTGTAGGGACCTTACAGAAGCAAAAGACATCAAAAAGAGGTGGCAAGAATACACCGAGGAATTTTATCAGAAAGATCTGGATGTCCCAGACAACCCAGTCAGTGTGGTTGCTGATCTTGAGCCAGGCATCCTGGAGAGTGATGTCAAGTGGGCCTTAGAAAACATGGCTAACAACAAGGCCAATGGAGGTGATGGCATTCCAGTTGAACTATTTAAAATCTTAAAAGATGAGTCTGTTAAGGTGCTACATTCAATATCCCAGCAAGTTTGGAAAACTCAACAGTGGCCAGAGGATTGGAAAAGATCAGTCTATATTCCAATCCCAAAGAAGGGCAGTGCCAAAGAATGCTCCAACTACCGTACAATTGCACTAATTTCACATGCTAGCAAGGTTATTCTCAAAATCCTACAAGATAGGCTTCAGCAGTATGTGGACCGAGAACTCCCAGAAGTACAAGCTGGATTTCAAAGGGGCAGAGGAACTAGAGACCAAATTGCTAACATGTACTGGATTATGGAGAAAGCCAGAGAGTTCCAGAAAAACGTGTACATCTGTTTCATTGACTATGCAAAAGCCTTTGACTGTGTGGACCACAGCAAACTATGGCAAATCCTTAAAGAAATGGGAGTGCCTGACCACCTTATCTCCTGAGAAATCTATACGTGGGACAGGAAGCAACAGTTAGAACTGGATATGGAACAACTGATTGGTTCAAAATTGGGAAAGGAGTACGACAAGGCTGTATATTGTCTCCCTGCTTATTTAACTTATATGCAGAATACATTATGTGAAAGGCTGGACTGGATGAATCCCAAACTGGAATTAAGATAGCCAGAAGAAATATCAACAACCTCAGATATGCAGATGATACCACTCTGATGGCATAAAGTGAGGAGGAATTAAAGAACCTCTGAATGAGGGTGAAAGAGGAGAGTGCAAAAAATGGTCCGAAGCCCAACATCAAAAAAACTAAGATCATGGCCACTGGTCCCATCACCTCCTGGCAAATAGAAGGGGAAGAGGTAGTAACAGATTTTACTTTCTTGGGCTCCATGATATGGTGACAGCAGCCACAAAATTAAAAGACGCCTGCTTCTTGGGAGGAAAGCGATGACAAACCTAGATAGCATCTTAAAAAGCAGAGACATCACTTTGCTGACAAAGGTCCGCATAGTCAAAGCTATGGTTTTTCCAGTAGTGATGTATGGAAGTGAGAGCTGGACTATAAAGAAGGCTGATGGCTGAAGAATTGATGCTTTTGAATTGTGGTGCTGGAGGAGACTCTTGAGAGTTCGCTGGACTGCAAGGAGAACAAACCTATCCATTCTGAAGGAAATCAACCCTGAGTGTTCACAGGAAGGACAGATCCTGAAACTGAGGCTCCAATACTTAGGCCATCTCATGAGAAGAGAAGACTCCCTGGAAAAGACCCTGATGTTGGGAAAGTGTGATGGCAAGAGGAGAAGGGGACGACAGAGGATGAGATGGTTGGACAGTGTCATCGAAGCTACCAACATGAATTTGACCCAACTCTGGGAGGCAGTGGAAGACAGGAGGGCCTGGCGTGCTCTGGTCCATGGGGTCATGAAGAGTGGGACACAACTTAATGATGAAACAAGAACAAGAACACTAAAGTACCACTTTGCACAGTATGTGAACATTATCATTGTATCTAACTGCTGAGTTTTTAAAATGGGGTTAAAATGGTGCTGATAGTGCTTTTCTAGTGAGGGTGAGAGACAAACCCGCAGAGAGGCAGAAAAGAGATAGAAAGTAGAAGGGCTGACATTGCCCAACACTGTTATCAAAATGTTATCTCTGCTATTTATCAGGGTTAAGAGGAAGGAAAAAATGGTTTGATTCAGCACACCATACTGTGTCTTCATTTGATGTTATGTGCCATCAAGTTGCTTCTGACTTACAATAAGTGACCTCCATAGTGTCCTCTCATTAACAACCCTGTTCAAGGTTTGCAGTCTCAAGATCATGGATTATTTTATTGAGTCAATGTTAGGTCATGCCATGTGCTGTCAAGATGGAGCTGATTCATAGCAGTCCTAATAGGGAGTAACTCAAGGTAACTGAGATATTTATGGAGCAGTTTTACCAGTTCCTTGCCTGCACTGAGCTTCTATAGCTGAGTCCCAGTCCATCACCCTGTTTTCTTCACCGCACTGGGTTTCCCATAGAGTCAATAGTGGTCCTTATATTTTCATCAGATTGGTACTTTATATAAACTTTGTTCCACAGAATGTAATCTGAGAATAATAATCACTGGGTGATCTGTTGCATCCATCTCTAACTGCTATCTTTGCTTCTCTTTTTAGGACAGAGCAATATGTTTTTCAGCAACAGGATTTCAGTTGATTGATGTGTGTTACATATTTATATGCATCCTGCTGCCTTGGATTCTTGCACTGGAAGAAAGGTAGAATTGAACCGAACTGAAATGAATATTTAAATATTTCATTGCTAGGATGGCAAGGCTCATTCACACGTTTAAAAAGTCACTTTTTATATCTGGATCAGCTGGTGGCAATACAGCAATAGAAGTATTTTGGCAATGGCAGATTCTTGCAAATCTCTGGGTCCGATTTTGTGTATTATTAGTATTGAAATATTTCCCATTGTCTTAAATGGACAGAAGATGACTGCTGCTGCTGCTGCTACTACTACTACTACTACTATTCTTTCTGTTACTGTTGCTCCTGATCTTCTTCTTCTTCTTCTTCTTCTTCTTCTTCTTCTTCTTCTACTACTACTACTACTACTACTACTACTACTACTAGTAGTAGTAGTAGTAGTAGTAGTAGTAGTAGTAGTAGAAGAAGAAGAAGAAGAAGAAGAAGAAGAAGAAGAAGAAGATAGTTGGATAGATTATTCTACATAATTTCTTCCTCCCCCGAAATCTGTAAGTGAAAAGGACCAAAGGGAAGACAACATAGATGAGGAAAGTCAACAATAGCGAAAGGGCAATGTGCACATATGTTGATATCTCACGTTGTCAAGTTTCCTCCAACATATGGCAACTCTATGAATGAGAGATCTCCAGAATGCCCTGTCTTCAACAACCCTGCTCAGCGCTTGTAAACTTAAGGCTGTAGTTTCCTTTAGGGAATCAATCCATCTCATATTTGGTCTTCCTTTTTTCCTGCTGCCTTCAACCTTTCCCTGTGTCATCATCTTTTCCAGGGAATTTTCCCTTCTCGTGTCCAAAATGGTGTTGGGGTTTTCTGGGGACCTTTCTGGGCTGGAGTGATTACCAATCAGTCCAGCAGTAATCAATTGTACCCTTTCTGCTTCTGATTTTGAAGAGAGCCACACACTTCTGCTTATGAGTCTTTTTTCCACATTTTTTCAATCAGTCTTTAGCTCTGCAAACAGTTGTCATTATGTACTCGGTGCTGTAGTCTGCTGGCAGTTATGCTGCTGTGATTAACTTAAGCCTTGTTTGTGTAACCATTCATTGTTTGTGCACTACTCTGTTTCTATCTGTTCAGAACTGAAAATAAATGAAAATGTTTCATTCTTTCTCTTACCAAATGTTTCAGAGTGAGTTACTGAGACTGCAAATGCCAGTTGATAAAGGGGTGGTCTATTTTGGAGAGACTTGCAGCTAATTCTGGTCTGTAGGTCCCTACAGCTTTTGTTGGCATCACAGAACTCTGTGAGTCATTCTCCTGCTTCATTTTTGCCCCTAGGTTAAATGTTCCAATATTTGCTTCTGCTTTGTTACCTACTTTTGTGTTCCACTCACCTATAATTATAAATATGTTTTGGTGTATGATAATTTTCTCCTGGATGTTTGCATAAAAGCATTCAATTTCACATTCTTCAGCATCAGTCAGTTGTAGCAGAGACTGGAATGATGGTTATGCTGATAGGTTTTCTATTGAGTCGGATTAATGTTATTTAATCAGTCCTAGCTTTATAGCTAACTGCCTGTGCTACGTCCCACCTCAGTATGAGAACCACTTCATTTATTTTGAGTTTGTAATTTCCAGAATAGAACACTTTGTAGTTGTCTGACTGAAAATATCTCATTCCAGTCCACTTCAATTCACTGATGCCAAGCACTGCAATGTTTATACTTTCCATTTCTTGCTTTACAGCATCAGTTACCTGGATACATATTTCTCCCATTCCATGTTGCAATTGTATGTGTCATGCAACACTGGACTTTCCTCTCGCTTCTCTGCACATCAGCCATTAGTGGCAGTGCTACTTGTCCTTGTCCTTTGCTCTTTTCCCAGTAGCTGATTGAGAAACTCCCACAAAAATTATATTGAGTTAACAATATATTTGACATGCATGAGCCAGTGAGAGAGGAGAGTGGAATTGGATTATAGAAGAAGCAGACCTCCAGTAGGGATGGTAGAGACTCATGGTGGATGTAGTTGGAGATGTAAGAGGAAGAAGAGTTTATGCAGCATATGCTGCTTCTGTCTCAGCAGCAGCAATGGCAGACTGCAGCATTCATAAACTTTTTGATGCTAAAAGAGGCATAAAGCAAGGGCATGGTTCTGGCATATATTTGCACACTACTAATAGTTCGGACTGAATCAAAGTAGATTATATTTGCACACCCCATCATATATATACAGTGGTGCCCCGCATAGCGACGTTAATCCGTTCCGGATTAATCGGCGCTATCCGGAAACATCGCTAAACAGAACTAAAATCCCCATAGGAACACATTAAACTCACAGTTCAGCGAAGATCCTCCATAGCACCACCATTTTCGCCGCCTCGGTAAGCGAGGAAACCACGCGGAAATGCTTGCAGCGGCCATTTTAGGCACCCGCCGGCCATTTTGGAACTGCCAATCAGCTGTTCTAAAAACATAACAACGCTTACTGATCATCACAATGCAACGTTTTCCCATTCAAAACATTGCAAAGTGATCACATTAGCGATCACAAAAAATAGATCGCTATGCGGATTCGTTGTTAAACGGTACGCTCGTTATATAAGGCACCACTGTAATCTGCTTTGATTCAGCCTGAATTATCTGATTTACAAACTACATCCAATTTTCTTTGAGCCAATGTATGGTCCCTCTGGAACAGCGCGCAGCCTCCGTGTGCCCACCCATCCAGAGAAAATGCTGCAGGGAATCCTGGAAGGAGGGCAGGCAGGGCTAAGCCTTTAAGAAGGCTGCCCTTGGCTGCACGGTTCTCTTTCCCTGCCTCAGGCTGATTCCCACCTGCCCACCCTTGTAGTAAGAATGAGAGTAGCTGGTTGTTTTGGGGCCAGGTGGGAATTTTTGACTGCACCCACACTGGACTTTGGGTGCAGGTGTTTTTTCGTCCATCCCATTCTTACTTACACTGGGCATTTTGGGTCCTTTAATAATAGAATGTCACTTTAAATAGGTTGCAACAGCGGATAGTGCAAAGCAAGGGATTTACAAGGGACACACCCAGAGGAGGCTTGACTCCCCTCCTCTCAGAATTGCAGTAAAAGACATTCTGCTGAGGGGAGGGGAAAACAGGGGACCCCAGAGGACATGGTTCTATTGGGGTCCTGAGGCTATGCTTTAGGCCAGCCTTTGGTGCATATGGCCGAGAGGGTACTGGGATGGAGAACAGCACCCCTTTTTGGCTTAGGATTCCCCTGGGAAAAGATCTGGACTGGTCAAGTAAGATTGACAATGGTCTCAGACCTGTTTTGCACTATGGCAGGCGCCCTTAAAATTAGAAAAATTAAAAGCATAAAGAATTTAATAAAGTTGTGTTCCTAGTTTAGCCCACTTTATTATGTATCATCCATCTTATTATTCTGAGCTGGGCAAGCAAAGTGTTTCCACTTTGATTTGTATCTGAATTTTTGAAAGTATTTTTACATATTTGTATTTTTCCATGTTTGGGGGGAAACAAAGGCTGTGGCATGAGTGGCGGGTGTGGGGGAGTAAAATTCAGTGCCATCAACAATGTTTCCACCTCCAGTGTGCAGGGAAAGCTCTGACCAGCTTCTCTCCCTTCTCTCCTTCCTTCCTCCCCCCTCCCCCACATTGGGAGCCATACAGTTTACTCATATTTACTCAATTTGCTCAAAAAAAAAAGTGGTTGTTGCAGGGAGAAATGATACTTCGAGACAGTAAATTTACTGCCTCTGAGTGTAGACATGATTGTTGCCTTGTGTGTATTATGTTTGCCATTCATCTGTGACACTCCTGAGTAACACAAGAACAAAGAATAAGAAAAGAAAAAAGAAAGACAGACAGAAATAAAATCTAGCAGCATCCAACAGTCCTAAACAAGTAAGTACAAAACAGGGGTGGAGGGGGCATCATCTAAGTCTTATTCCTGATGCTGCTGTCACCTACTCCACTCAGTTTCCACGAGAGACTCACAATATCCATGGCATGTTCACATACATGGGTGGGTGGGTGTCTATACACACATAGACACACATGTGTGCCCATACGCATGTGCACATGTGCACACACACATGCCCCAGGCTGAGGAGTTCAACACCACACTGTGCCTTCCAGGGGAAATGCTAACCACTGCTATTTTGGGCAAGCTGCACCGTCCCAGAGTGCCACCAGAAGTAGGAACTGGTATACTATGACTGAGCACTATACACCTAGAAAACCCTGGAAAAGATTGCATGAGTTGGAATTGGCAGGATATAATTATTCACTTGTCTACAAGGAAACAACATATCTATTCCATATCATGGTTGTGGGAGCTTTCCAAAGGAATGTCATTTTAATGAAAATGGCCACAAAAGTTCATCAATGGGGTTACCGTGTGGTGCACTAAAAACAAGTGATATTTCTGCACACAAACTGGTGCAGTGTTTAAAGAAAGTCAGGGGGCTCTTTGGCTGTATGTGTTGCATTTCCCACAATCTTTTACCACTGGTCATGCTTGATGGGACTTCTGAAAAGTCCTCTCCAAGTTATACATAAGGTCAACATTTCCAAACCCTGGTGTAAAAATGAGAAAACACTATCTTGATTGCTCATGAGCTTGACCAGAGAAACACTGAAAGGTTAGAGCCCACAATTTTATCTATCTATCTATCTATCTATCTATCTATCTATCTATCTATCTATCTATCTATCTATCTGTCTATCTATCTATCTATCTATCTATCATCATCATCATCATCATCATCATCATCATCATCATCATCATGTGTTTTCAAGTCAATTCTTCCTCATGGCAACCTCTTTCAAGGTTTTCCAGGTAGAGAAAATTTCTTCTGGAGGTACTCTGGGACTGTAAATCTTACCCATCGCTTCACAGGCTGGCTCTACTTACAGGAGGTACTGTGGGGATTTGAACTCCCAACCTCTACTCCGCAGCCAGAACCCCACTGAGTTATTCAGCAGTTTATCTATATCTATATCTATATCTATTACAGTAACGGTGATGTCATCTGCCCGTCATTGCTATGGTTGTTTGTCATCTGCCAATAGCGTGACGGGAGGTGGGACATAAGAGGGTGGAGCTAGGGTATTTAAGGGGGAGTGAATGAGGTGTGAGTCAGATAGGGACTTGATAGGGACCTGATAGGGACTTGGGGAGTTAGGGCTTGTACATGTTGTGTAGTACTGTGCTATATATAGAGAGTGAAGGTCTGAGAGAGAGAGAGTGTGTGGGGTACTTTATTATTACTGATTGCCTTTTATTTTAGTTGATAAAGTGATTTACCATTCCTTTTGTTCTTACCAATAAACATAAGTTATTATTTTAAAATTCATACTTTTGTCTGAAGAGTCTTATGGGGGAATGGTTGGTGGCAGCGTGAAATAAAGTGTGTGTGTGAGAGTGACGTGGCAGCTCCTGTGTGACATGTGAGGAGGCTGTCACAATATCTATATCTTCTATATCTATATGGTGTGCAGTCACTTCTATATCATCTATATCTATATGGGGAGGGGGTCACTTCCAAGAGATTCACTGGTAGCTTTTCTCCAATTCAAGCGCTCCTCTGTGACATATAGATGTTGCACGGAGCAACCCGTGTTGTGAACTACCAAAGATACACATCAGTCCAATTCAATGGGTAGCTGACATGAGTGGGAAATTCCAAAAATGTCTTATCTGTTCTCCACTGTTGAAAAGATTGTCAATTTATTGGCTCACTTTGCCCTCTTTTGTACTGACAGACAGCTCTGTGTTCATCTTCTTGGCAGCAGTTCCCATGACAACTGCCTTGCTTCTTCTCTGTGGGTGTCTGTTTTGGATTTTGATCTGAGACAGGAACAGCTGGCGGTCATCCTGCAGGCTAAATTAAATAAAGACTTCATTGATTTTAGTGCCCTCATAAACTCTCTTTCTCCCTTGCTCCTATCACATGTGTAGCCTTCTGGCACATAGGTAAGGAATATTCTCCAAACCATGCCTGCTTTAATAAGCAGTACACAAAGCTATTGGGGCTAAAGGTCTCTGTAAGCCAAATTTATTACAGGAACAACAACATCCAGGGGTGGAAGAGAATTTAATTCCAGTACATTTTTATAAGAATTTTCCCGATTTTCAATTTTCGTATTATTTGGAATAGAGATACAAACCGAACCACGAATCAGAAAAAAAACAACACAATGATTTGGGCTGGTTAATGGTTTGGTTTGCAACCCAAGATCTTTGGAGATCTTGTTTTGCCAAAGCAAAATGAAGTGCTGGACTTTCCCCCACTCAGTGCATAATTTTGCTTCTGCAAAACAGATGCTCACTCACCCCCTTCCCACTGCCCCTCTTGCTGCCCTACCTGTCCTGCCACCACTGATGCTGCCAGTGTCAGAGACAATGGGGCATCTTTCCTTCCCAGAGCTGACTGCTGCCATTCCCTAGAAGGGAATTCAGCCCATTATCTCTAATGATGGCAGACAGGGCAGTGGGAAGTGAGTGGATGGGCAAGCAGTCCCCCGGGCATGACCCCCCCTCAAAGAATGGCAGACAAGTTCATTGGAGGGGGTGGTTCATGATTGTTCATTGTTCATGAGTAGCCATGAACTATTACAAACCACTGGTTTCCTAGGTCATGGCCATAAATGTAGTTGAAGATGGAAAAAAATGTGAAGATAGGAGAAACTGAAATTGTCCAATTTGTCTGTCCAAGCAAAGGATTTTGAGGGCTTAACCCAGAATGTTAATATCACATATGCGGGACAGAAATAACTTCCCTTGCATTCAGATTTCTAAGATATGAATACAAGAAATGTAAAGCCGACAGATTTCCTCAGAAGAATAGGTAAGATACTCCTTTGTTGTTTCTGCTGCTGTTATTGATGTAGGCATCCTTCAGTCTTGAGAGACTATGGTAACGTGCTCTGCATAGAGGTCTTGGAACAGCCTCCAGTGTGCCTGAGAAGGCCAATTCAAGAGTGACAATCCCTTCCACACTGAAGAAAAATACAATCTGTCCCCTGTCCAGCTCCCTGATTTTGCTGGTTTTGGGGCTGCCTCTTTGCCTCGGCCTGCTGAACAAGTGCCTCTTCAAATTGGGAGAGACCCTGCTGCACTGCCTGCCTCCAGGCTGAATGCTCAGATGTCAAGGTTTCCCATCTGTTGAGGTTTATTCCTAAGGCTTTTAGATCCCGCTTGCAGATATCCTTGCAGATATTGATGATAAGAACATGCCGAAAGTTGAAAATGTTTCATCACTTCAATGCAAAGAATTTGAGATTAAAAAACGAAATTGGCCAGTATTCTGTTGCATAGCTCCACCTGCACAATGACAATGACTTCATCGTCAGTGGTAAGTTGCCACCAACTTATGTGGCACTGAATTAGAGTTTCATTCTCTCGCCTTTCCCTGACAAGCTTTAAAAATGTTACATGGAAGGCAGGTACAACATTGTCTTCAGTTTGCTGGGAATAACTTTACTTACCTTTTTTGGCTATGACATGTGGCTGAAAATTTTGTTTGATTTGTTTTGTGTAAAAAGTTACCAGAATTCTCAGTTTTTGTTCATAAATGAGGTGGAAAGAACTGACCCCTCAGTCTTCTTTTCTCAAGGCTAAACATGCAGAAAAGTAACTTTGCCTCTCCCATATGTGAATTTGAATTTTTTTTCCAATTCAAAAAACTTCATCTTAGTTTCTTTGTGAAGATCTGTGAGTGGAGATCCAAAAGGGACGCTAATAGAAGAAACAGGTGCACAGGCGTTTTGGCTGAACTGGCAAGTGCAACTGAGATCAGAACATCTATGGCTTCAGATTTTAGGAGAACTTTTTTGTCTTTCATTTGAATATCAGCTGGAATCCAGTAGTAATTTACAATTAGAGTAGGCCCATAGAGTTACCCATAGTAGCCCCCCCTCAGTGGGGATTTGGGGAGTCAAGACATCCTTACATTTCATTGATTTGATGCTGTTACTCTATTTGTGACCTGATACTGGATTACAGCCATTAAGGTCTTAAGAAAAGTGACTAACTAACTGGCTAGAGTTATGGAGATTTGGAAAACAATGAACATTTGTAATTCCAAACCCCACGGGATGAAATTACAGTTGTGGAATGCCTGAACTCTCATTCACTAGTCAAAGGGATGATGTGGATTCCAGATGTCTTTAATAATTTGTCCAAAAACTGTTAAATGCACTCACCTTTTTAAATTGTTCCAAAATGTGGCACCCTTCCAGTATTTTGGACTACAAGTCCCATCATTCATGACCATGCAGTCTAGGACTGATGGATGTTCCAGTCAAAATATTCACAAGGTGCCACACTGAGGAAGAATGACCTTCTTTCTTCTTCGTTTAAATGTCACGAAAGAGTCACTAAATAAAATATTACCTGCACTTAGAAGTCTTTGAGTTCCTTTAGTTATGAGTTGGGTACAGCATAATTCTTGACACATCAGGATTTGAACCACTATCAGGTTGTCTACTCAAGCTGCATTGCAATTGCCTTACTGCCTTGCACTTCTTTCAACTGCCTTAAGGTTTCTGAACACTTTATTGCGAGCACCCAGTACCAGTGTTATATGAGTTTAAAAAATCCTCCAGTTAAATGCCTGAATGGGAATGAGAAGGAAAACCTTTATCACGGTAATAATCAGGGCAAGAAAAAGTTGCTATAGCATAGCACTCCTTCTTCCTTTTCCCCTTTATCAAACTTTTAAAAAACTTACTGCTGCCACTGTAGTACCACCTTGTCCCAAAGAAGGAGAGAGAGAGAGAGAGAGAAAGAAAGAAAGAGAGAGAAGGCAGAAAAGTTGTGAACCATCATGATGTTCCACTTTGGTGTCCCAGCCCCATGGTATCCCATCTCCTGTTGGAAACTGCCAGAACAGAGATACTGTATTCAAAACTCATCTTGCCATAAATTCCAGTACCCACATGTCTGTACTTACCATCTGAGAACTGATTGCAAAATCTGAGCCTATGATCTATACAATGATGCCTTTGGACATCCAGAAGCATCAGAAATAAGACAAATGTGCCTGATGGGCAGAGAAGGAAGGTAACCTATGATTTCCCCATTGATGGTAGGTTGGGCGTCTGTGTGTAAGAATTTGGTGTTAGTCCTTTGAGCAAGTAGGAAACATATTTATTCTTGTTCTTCCCTGTTCCTCACCATCATCACACATCTTCTAGTCCTGCCAATAACATTGGATCGCTTTCCAGAACTTACACATGCCAAGCTTACAGTGAAATAAGATCTATGTGCACATGCATGCATGTAAAGTAATGAGATCAGCCTCGTCTTATTTCCTGAGACCAAAGGGTGGGCCTTTCCAATGTCATACAGGCAGTGCAGAGAAAGTTTGGGAGGGTCAGCATAGTTTCTGGCCAGTGGGCTATGGAACTAGGAGTAGGGAGAACCCATGAAAATGGGTGGAGAATTGAGTTATACACAGCTAACCTGGTAGTATTGCAACATTCATGAAATAAAGGGGAAAATAGGGGTATTGGAATAGGAAGGAGTGGCTAAATGCACCCAGTGCCTGCAGCATTCCAGGTAGGGCTTGTATCTTGCACAGCCCTACCTACAGTCCTCAGAGCATCTGTGGAGTTCTTTTCCAGGTTGCTGGTCTTAATGGAGGTTCATCATGAGGCCAACCCAGAGAACACAGCTTTCTCCCACTAGGGCTGTGCTACCACTGCCAGCACTGACAGCTCATGAATCATGATGTGGATGCTCCACTTTTGTGTCTTGTTCCAAATGGTCTGATAGAACCAAAGGCCTGGATTCCCAAACCTCTTTTCTCTGTCTCCTCCATTCACTCCTCATGTGTTTTTTTTTTTTTTAAGTTGGCCAATGTTGCACAAGCCTAACACTTAAAAAGCACCTTTATGCTAGCTGGGGAGTCCTGACCCCAGCTATGAATACATGGGCAGAGGTGCCCAGGTTATAAAGCCATCTAACTCATGGAAATCTTTCTCTTCCTCCAGTAATGGCTGCCTTGAGACGTGCACTTCTGCTTGGACACATGAAGAAGTATGACAATTCTTGGAGGCCTGACACTTGGCAACTCTAGCTGTATATTCATAGACTCATTTTTTCAGATGTCTTGCCAAACATGTATCAATAAGATCAGGGAACTTGCAGGTATAAGAGCTCAGCGGCCAAGCACATTTACAGTTCCGAGACAATCACATCCTCTGAGAAATGAGTTGGACTTGTTTAGCCTGAAGAAGAAAAGACGGCAGGACGAGAGTGCACAGGTGGATCTGTGGAGAACAACATCAAAAGGGCACCCACAATAGTCACAAAACTGAAATAGAGGGGGAGGAATTTAAAATCAATGTCTCCCCCCCCCAAAAAAAAATAGCAATGGTCTCTTATAAACAGGGGCATATGATATAGGGCAGTGGTTCTTAACGTGGGCGATAATGCCCCCCAGGGGGCGATTTCATTTTTCAGGGAGGCGGTAGAACAAAAAGGGGCGGTGGGGGGGCACTGAAGCAGAAGGGGGGCGGTAGGGGGGCGCTGAAGCAAGCCAAACCTGTGAAAATGGCTGCAGCCTTTTTACAGTGTGCATGAATATATATTTTCCTCCCATTTTAATTTAGTTACAGACTTTTTGTCTTGAAATTTTTAGTTCCTGCATTTGTTTTTATACCCTTTTTATATTTCTTTTTGCATCTTAAAAGTCAGTTGCCACTAAATCATTAAATGTTACTTTTTGGGGGGCATTTCATTTTCTTGGAATTTAATTTTGTTTTCAGGGGTCATTGGATTTAAGTGTCTTAAATAAATAAATAAATAAATAAATAAATAAATAAATAAATAAATAAATAAATAAATAAATAAATCATCACCATGGGAAGGGGGGGCGATGATACCTTCCTCAATGGCTCAAGGGGGCATTTCTTTCAAAAAGGTTAAGAACCACTGATATAGGGCACAGCAGAATTTTCCTAGAAGGCTTACTGCAGTCTTGAAATAAAACTCATTGGGAAAAGCAGGTCTGACATAAGAACATAATTAAATATTCCCTTAAATCAATGTAAGAGGATTATTTAATGCACAATCTAATAATGTTCGATTTCTTGTATCGAAGTACTAATTCTACATTTCCATTTGTCTCCTTTTTAAAAAGTTGTCAACATCTTTTGGGAGCAAAAATATGTTTAGATTTTTACATGATAATGAATGACTGCATGAGGAAGATGCAGGTCACAAATTTTACAAACTGTTCTCGTTCTGATGTGTGGTTCCCCCTCCACTTTGGAAACATTACTGTTAATATTTAAAGAACGCAAAGTGATTTTTAAATAACATTCATGATCATATTAGACACTTGGAGGAGATTTATTTCCTCCTCCTAGATGATAAATATTTCTAATCATAAATAGCATATGATGGCAAAAAGCTCTGCTAAGCATGAAGCCTCATTTTAAATAACCAGACCATGCAGCTACAAAGTCAAGCCAGTAGGTTTTTAATTACACTGTTGAAGTGGGAAGACAGATCTCTGTGAGAAGTGTAGTATAATTGGTTTCCTCCCAATGTTTTAGTTTACAACTCAAAATCTGCGACCATTCTATTGGTCGTGACAGTGACCAATGCTTATGGGCGTTATACAAAACATCTACTGGCTGAAATCCTCTTGCATGAATTGTGCCTACATAAGTGTGACTATTTCACCACCAGGGGGCATTTAAGAACTTTCTATTTCTATTCCATAGCCTTTCTGACTCCCATAAAATTCCTTTCATTGTGTGAATATCATGGGAGCTGTAGGCCAAGAGGAGGAATTCTGTAATAACTGAAAGTTGCACTGTCAGATGATGTTATAGAGAAAGGAGATCTTCAGTTATCAATGACTTCCTTCTTCCATCCTGCAGCCCTCATGGCTGCCACATGATGGAAGGGGTTTCACAGGAGTCAGAAACACCATGTGACACTAGTGGCAAGTTCTTAATTAAGAAAAGTCATCCCCTATCTGTGACATCATCACCTTTTACCAAGCACAAGTTATGCAACAGGATTTCAGCCAGTACAGTGGTGCCTCACTAGACAGTTACCCCACATGACAGTTTTTTGCTAGACATTGACTTTTTGCGATCCCTATAGCAATTCGTAAAACAGTGATTCCTATGGGGGGATTTGGCTGGACAATGTTTGGTCCCTGCTTTGCAAACCAATTTTTGCTAGACAACTATTTTGGCAGATCCCTCCGCGATCACAAAACGGATGTTTTCGGGACCTAAGCTTCGCAAGACAGCTATTTAAACAGCTCATTGGTGGTTCGCAAAGCAGCTTTCCTATGGCCGATCTTCGCTAGACAATGACGATTCTTCCCCATTGGAACGCATTAAACAGATTTCAATGCATTCCAATAGGGAAATGCTTTTCGCTAGACAATGATTTCGCTAAACAGCTATTTCACTGGAATGGATTATCATCATCTAGCGAGGCACCACTGTATCTGGCTATCTGCCTGTGCTGTATGGAATAGTTTGACTGCCCTCCACTTCCTAGAACTGCCTTAGATTTCTGGGCACTTCCTTGGTGCTCCCACTCATGAGGTGTCCTTTTGCAAATGAAGTCTTTTCCACTCTACCTAAAGTCAAGAACCACCCTGTCCAACATTCTGTTTGCTACAAAACATAGAGCTGTCTTGGATTCTCTCTCTCTCCCCCCCCCCCCCACCAATGTATATTTGTAGTTTTATGGTATTACATTTATTGTCCTTCCATGAAACGCCTGTTATCTCTCTTTGAAGCTTTCTATATTCCATCCATACTTATTTTTTCTATCATGCACATTTTATCTAAGTTTCCTTCGCCTCACAAGACAACCTCCATAAATGTCCTGTAGCAATCACACATCTCCAAAGCCCATACCAAAAGACAAGGCATCTTTGCGAAACACATTGTGTCAACATTTTATTGCTCTCAAGGATGGGAATGAATTTGCTACAACCCAATTCACCTCGAAAGAAATCCTGTGAAGCTGTTTTATCCTTAAATCTCTTATTTTGCTAAATATCACTGTCACCTTCGTCCCTGTGTGTGTTCCTTTAGCTGCCTGTAACCCACAGCTGTGTAAACCAAACATAGGAGGAACATGCATTAAGGAGTCTAAGGCATAACCTTTTATGAATACCCACATTGTATTTGGAAATGTCATGAACCAAGATTGATAGATAACTGTGTATTTATCTGGAAGAGGAAAAGAAAAGGGGGGGGGGAAATCAAATATTGCAAATGCTTTCTTACATGCTCCAAATATAAAAGGAGTGTAGTATGCTTCCTACAAAACACAGTAGGTTGTTAGAAGAACAAAGACCCACATTGTGAGGAAATATTACAAAGTTTAAATGGTTCTTCTTAATGTTTTCCTCCAGTTCAATTCAGCTTTCTATTCCACTGATTCAAAAAGGATGTTTTTGTTTTGTTTAGTTTTGTTTTGTTTTGGAAGTAGGGACTGGCAGAAGTAGCCCTGTCATGAGCCCCAGCAAGGTGATCATTTCAGGCAGTGGAGTCTTTTGGGTGATAAGCCTGCCATGTCCACACACTCCCTATGAGCCAGCTGTAAAAGTCAAGAAGGGTCTCAAGGATTGCAGGAAGGGTCGCCAAAAATGTTCCTGTGCCAAGGCCACCTTCATGTGTTCCTGCCTCCTTTCTTGTCCTTTTCCTCACCATTCTTTGGGAGTGTTGCTACATGGGGACTATACTGACCCCCCCCCCCTATGCAATGGAGTGAGTGTTTCTCTCTTTTGGGTGGCAAAAGAGCTCTGTGCAATTATCCAGGAATCAGATTTCTGGGTCCAAAATTTCATATGTATTTAATTTATATCCCCTAGAGTCGAATGTAGACCCCAAAACAAATTATGACCAAGCCTCTCTTCCTCTCTTCCGTCTTCCCTCCCTCTCTCCATGCCTTCCTGCTTTCCTGCAACTCAAGATGACTCACAACTAGAGATAGGGGTATTCGTATATGAATATGAATACCCCCGCACAGCTGGATGTAATGAGGGTCTGGCCCCCTGGGTCCAGACCATCCACTCATGTTTCTGCCGCTCCTGCTGTCTCTGCTCTCCCTTCCAATCACTCCAGAGCTCATGGTTGGCTATCCACTCCTGGCAGAAGGAGGGAAGACGAGTCTCCCTGTCAGTCTGACAAGTCTCTAGCTGACCAGTGTGATTGGAAAGAACACCAGGGCTGGTGCTGGTGGCAGATGTGTGAGTGGACCCTTGCTATGTCCAGCTGTGTGGGAGGATTCATATTTGTGTACAAATACAAATGCCGCCGTATCTACTCACAACCTGAAAGAAAATGTATAGGCATATTGAAAAATGCATGTAAACACCCCAATGTTTAGCCCTAGATCACCTCTGAATAGACCAACCAAACAAACAAAATAGGATGGTGATGGTATCAAAGGAGAGGAGCTGTGGGCATTATCAGACTGCTTTGGACTTAGGGCCAGAGTAGACACATCTTTGTCTGTTTACCTACATTGAATACAGTAAAAGAGAATACAGTAAAAGAGGCTGCTAGTCAAGCCACAGCCAGTATAATCACAATCTAGGGCACAAACACACTTGTGGCACTCCAAAGTCCAGAGATAAACAGATGTTCCTCTTAGACCTTTGAAAGTTTCCTCAATCTGACTTAGTTTATGAAAATGAAAAATTTGGCATTATTCCTTACATACCTACATATAAAACAATATTTTCTATATAAGCACTTGTGTAGAAAATGCAGGGACTTTTGAATCCTATACTGTGCATAAAATATATATACGGTAACCATGTAACATTTTAAAGCATAATGAGACAGTCATAGATTTGAGGAATTTGCTGGTCCTTTACTCACGCTGATGTGGTGTTTTGGTTTCCAGCCTTTCACATCAGCAAGGTTATTTGAACATCCATGTAAAAAGGATTCCAACAAATATCTTTCTGTCCTTTCCCCAGGTTCTCCATTTTGGCCAGATTTAGCCATTTGTGTGCCCAATCTGAATCTTGCACAGAGCTGCAGTATTTTATTTCCTGAGAATTAGCTATGTCCGTTGGTTAATTAGCCTTTCATTTGCATAATTCCTCCAATTGCCTAATCCAATTTTGTCAACTTGATATTCCTATAATAGCCTTACTGGCACTAAGCCCCCACATAAATCTGGTTACTAGATTTTTTGCTGTAGCTTAAGACCATATTTTCATTTGCAATACCACTTAATTCAACTTTCTGTCATGTACCTACTGGCAATAGTTTCTCTTTGTTTTCTTTTTTTGGTTCAGACTTAATTTCTGGCTACAATTCACTTAGAAGAAGTCAGTCTAGAGAACATTGCAGTGACATCAGAAAAAAGGCATTACTGAACTCACACCTGGTTTTCGACTTGTTTAAAGAAAGAAACACACAGAGAGAGATATGTCCTCTAGCAAAATTAAAAAGGTACATGTCCATAGTTTGAACCAGAGCTACATTTTATTTAACTCTTAAATGAAAGAAGTGCATAGAAAAAATATGACGCCTATTTCTCAGACCATCAAGCAATCATTCATGATGTTTCTTCAGTGCATAACTTTCTAGAGGAAAAGAGTACTGCAACTCCTAGAAGTATTTACCACCAGGATTTCTGGGAGTAGCAGTCAAAGAATACATAGGTTACTAAAGTTTGGGAGAGCCTATGCAGATACAACATCCTATCTCTTCTCAGACTGTCACTTTCATATGATTAAAGCAATGGCAGAGCAAGACAGAGTTACAGAACTCCCCTTCTTGTGTGTGCTATCCACTCACTTTCAGAAAAAAGCATGTGTAATCTCACAATCCGCAGCACTGGGAGTTTGGATGGGCTATAACCTCCCCTGTGCTCCAAGGGGGACTCACCAATCCATCTGTATTCCACACTACCTGCCAGTGTGACCAACAAAAGAATTGGTGTCTGTACTTAACATCCCTGATGCCCTCTACCAGTATGGGATAGGTGAAAAAAATCCACTCCCACAGGTAAATCATGAAGCTGGTCAAAAATTCCTATCCAGCCCTCAAAGGCGACCAGTAAAACTCACACTAGAGCTGAGGATGGGTGAATGAGTTGCAAACTTCAAAAGAGGCTGATGTCAGGAAGGAGCAGCTATTGATATCCAGGAGGGAGAGCAAAGAGTTTCCTCTGGATGAAGCAAGCTCATCAGTGGACCTACCATTTGTCTTCTCATTTGCCTTAGTTGTTATTTGCTCAGATGATAAGCGATCCCACACTTTTACACCCACCATTAATACTAAAACCTGTACTTTGCTCAGTCCCTCCATTATTGCTAGCATTTATACAAATACAGTGGTACCCTGCATAGCGACAATAATCCGTTCCGGAAAAATCGTCGCTGTGTGGATTTGTTGCTATGCGGAACAAAAAAGCCTATAGGAATGCATTAAAACACGTTTAATGTGTTCCTATGGGCAAAAAACTCACTGTTATGTGAAAATCCTCCATACGGCCACCATTTTCGCTGCCCAGTAAGCGAGGAATGGGCATGAAAACACAGCGGGCTGCCATTTTTTTTAAACCCGGTGGCCATTTTGGAACCGCCGATCAGCTGTTAGGAAAACATCGCTATGCGAAAATCGGCAAGCGAAACAGCTTGCTGATCGTTGCAAAGCGATTTTTCCTATCTAAATCATCGCAATGCGATTGCAAAAAGTTAATCTCTACGCTGATTCGTCGTTAAACGGGGCGCCCGTCATGCGGGGCACCACTGTATTATTGAATATTTACATATATTTGAATTTGGCTCAGTAAAAGGACTTTCAGAATTATGATTCCTATCCTGCCCATGGGTTTCACAATCCTGTGATGAACATTCAAGGAGTGACTCTTCTTTAATACTCTTTGAGTCATGTATCCACTTGAGATGAATTTCCTAGTGCTACTCTTATGTCCACAACACCAACATACATTCACCTGGAATCTCTACAGTGTTCTCCAGCTCCAAGGTAAGTAACTGGGACCCAAGATGAGAGGAATCAAGTTCTCATGGGATCAGGCAAGCTGTGTCCTGCTCACTTGGGTCCTGTTCATGAGCATGGCACAGGAGTGTGTCACAAGATAGCAATTATGTGTAACATACTTTCTGTGATTATCTGTAGGTCATAGCTTGTGGATGTTGTCAGTGCTTTTATTTTACCTCTTTTCATATTTTCCAGTGTCTGTATTTTTCACTGTTGGGCTGCCACAACACTGGAATCTTTACCCCACCTTCCTCTTCTTTTATCTCCCTGTGATCTTCTTAGTATGTGCTTGTTTGTGAAGATTGGGCATCTTCTGAGGCTGGCCCACATGACCCACACTGTACTCCCAGAAATCACTAGCATTCAGAACTTTTTACTCCACCCATGGCTTAGGCAGGTTTAACAATGATACTCTGGCTAGATTATCTTTCTTTCCAGAAATGCAGAGCCAACGTTGATGGATCAGGATGTGCAGGAGATCCTGTAAAGAATAAAATGTGGGCATACTTTCGCTGAGCACGCAGAAAGGTCTTAACAGCCAGCTTTGGGTGTCCTGAATCATCATGAATAATGCTGCCCAGCACAGACATTATTTGCATCTGGCATTGTCAAAACATAGACACATTGGCTGTTTCTCATAGTCTGTGATTACAAATATGTGTATCCATGTTGATTTAGGTAACAATTTTTAATTCCAGAGAGTTATTAATATCTGCTGACTGTTGCATTTTGGTGTGTTTATTCTTGCATTATTTTTATGGGAAGCTTTTAATTTATGGTTCATTGCTTTAAAAAAAACCCCTGCATAGACAGTTCTTACCAAGGGAAAAAAAGGAATTTGAGGTGATAGGGAAAACGCAACATAATTAGTGGTGCACGGAGAGCAATTTCACAAATTAAACAGCATAAACCTAGATCTGCCATCAAATCAGGTAGTGGTGACTGCCTGAAATGCATGCCAATACGATATACAGTGGTGCCTCGCTTAACGATTACCCCGCATTATGACAAATCCACTTTACAACGATCTTTTTGCAATCACAATTGTGATCGCAAAACGATGGTCTAAATGGGGGAATTTTGTTTAGCGATGATCAGTTCCTTGCTTCCGGAACCGATTTTCGCTTTACGACAATCAAAAATAGCTGATCGTCGGGTTTTCAAAATGCCCACCAGGTGCTTAAAATGGCTCCCTGCTGCGCTTAGAGATGGATTCCTCACTAAACAGGCAGTGAAAACGCCACCGTATGGAGGATCTTCACTGGACTGTGAGTTTTTACCCCACTGGAACGCATTGAACGGGTTTCAATGCGTTTCAATCGGGTTTTTAATTTTGCTTTACAATGTTTTCGCTTAACAGTGATTTTCCTGGAATGGATTATTGTCATTAAGCAAGGCACCACTGTATAAGAGTCTAGGAACATCTTATAATAATCTTAGAACTATAGAGCTGGAAGGGACCCTGTGGATCATTGAGTCCAACTCCCATCAAGGAGGAACTGAGAAGAATCGAACTCCCAACCTCTAACTCTGCAGTCACATACCTAAACCACTGAGCTATCCAGCACCAATTGTTTCATTTACAATGCTTCAAGGAGCATGTGCCATGTCTTGAAACAAATATTAAAAAATGGACTGAGCCAGGGGTATTTTTGTGATTCTAGGTTCCAACTCCTTGGTAGAGCAATAGCACAATGTATCATTTGTATCCTGTTCAATATTTGCTGTTAAAAAGATGGCCAGAGCTTTGAACGGAAGAAAGGGGAAATCAAAAGCAACACATTAGACAGGGTTGCTGCTCTAAAAAGAGAAGGCAAGTGACAGCTGAAGTCTGCAGCTCTACCCTGGACACCTGAACCAGGGAGCTGCCAAGAAGGGCTCGGATGGAGGTCCTTGTGCATTGTGCATATCCCTTGCTGCCACTCTGCCAGCCATTTCATGGACTTGTAGTACAAAGAGGAAGATCTGTGTTGCCATTTAGAAAACCTTCTTTTTGCACTTCGGACTTTTTTTTCTTTGTTCTTCGAGTCAACCTAGCACTACATTTTGCTGAAATATTGTACTGTTAGGATTGAGCATGTGTGTGTGACTGAGGAAGAATGCTTGTTGTATGGCTTCTAAATGGATGTAGGACACACAATTGAGGGACTAAATAGCCTTCCTCCCAGCTACTTTTACTCCCCTCCCTCCCCAGGTTGTGGATTTTTTTAAAAGAGCTCTGAAAATGTATAGATAATGTCATGGATCAGGGACAAAACGGGGTGAAATATCACCTAATGTGTATACAACAGGTTGAACCCAATCTGTCTGTTTGGGTAAGGTCAAGGAAAGGGATTACTCCATACCTCAACTTCATATGTTTAGGTATGTACATAACATGTACTCCTAAAAATCCACTTTGTTCTTTATACAATTTGTCTACATAGGTCAATATTATTTGTATTCGCGAAGGCTTTCACAGCTGAAATCTAATGGTTGTTGTGGGATTTTTTGGATTTTGGCTGCGTTCTGAAGGTTGTTCTTCCTCACGTTTCACCAGTCTCTGTGGCCGGCATCTACAGAGGACAGGAGTCTGTCCTCTGAAGATGCCGGCCACAGAGACTGGTGAAACGTTAGGAAGAATAACCTTCAGAACACAGCCAAAATCCAAAAAATCCCACAACAACCATCAATATTGTTTATTCCTGCCTTTACATGCTGTACAGTCTTTTCTTAATTGGAGTTACCAAGCATCAAATCTCAGTGGTCTGCATATGAAGCTTGTACTCTACCATCAATAATGTATCTAACCCATTGTATCTAACCATTAACAGTGCTTGCCATTACTAAGTTTGGTCTAAAAATTTGAAACTTTTTTTTCAACTACTGGTCGGGAAGCAACCCACTCCCTTCTGAAATATGTAAACAGTAAATTTTGGCTGAGGTGATGTAGTGCTGTGCTTAATATTACATGGACTTAAACCATGAAAAGGCTACTAGTCACAGTAGTGTGAGGTTCCACCAGCAGAGTCCTGCCAGCCAAACTTGGAATGATCATGTTGCACTGTACTGGCACTAGAGGAATTCTGGGAAATGAGACAGTGGGGATTTTAGGCTTTCTCCACAGAGTTTCAATGGCCACATTTCCCAGAATTTGAGGAGCAACACAAATTCGAAGTGTATCACATCACTCCTCCTAAGGTAAGTGCATATCCAAAAGGAATTTACCAAGGTTTGTTAATTTCTTCATTTTCAAGATGGAAAGAACCTGAGTTTTGTTTTTCAAGGTACGGAAAAACCAGTAACAATAAATTCAGCCCAGAGTTTTAACTGCTGAACTTTTAAGCACTTGGTTTGATTTTTTCTGTGTTCAACCAATTTGCACTGAATTATAGTTTTCACCTCTTTATTTTTTTTTCTGAGAAGCTTCTTACCTTTAACAACCGAATAATAATGAGGCACAACAGGGTGCTGTCCATGACAGGAATAGTTATACTTTTTTGAAATTGGCTAGTGCAGCTGAAAGGGAATGCTATTTCCGTTCATTTTTTGAAGAAATATGCAAGTTTCCTTATATGTGGGATGGAAAGAACTGAAGGTTTCCAAAATTCAAATGTAGGTTTCATCTCTAATTCCAGCATCACTGGTATTGTTAAGACTGTGACCACAGAGGTCTTGAAAATGTTCTGAACCATCACACAATCTATTCCACTAGACAGAATCTAGAGTTGAAAGTGGGAGCTCAGACTTAAGCTGGGCAATGTAGTCATGTGAAAAAGAAAGTACTGTACACACTTTTTGGATTCTATGGTTTTACATATCAGGACACAATAAAAATCATCTGGTCCTTAGCAAGTCTGAAAATTAGGTAAATATAACCTTAGATGAACAACGACACATGACATATTATACTATGTCATAATATATTTTACAAAAATTAAGGCAAAAAGGAGAAGCCACAGGTGTATTTAGTTTTTCACACATGGTTTCTCCATTTTGGCTTTATTTTGGTAAAATAAATCATGACATGGTGTAATACATCATACTGTTCTTGTTCATTTGAGGGTGTACTTAAATTTAAAGAGGGCATCCTTTCTTTCCCACATGATTGCCCATATTGCACTGCTGCTAAGGCAATGGGTTATGGGCTAGGCAGTGAGTGGAATGGGGGACCCACACAGTTTCGCATGATCAGAGGACTCAAGGGACGATGGCTGTGGCCAATTCCCTCCCATTCCTCTGGCTTCTGATTAGCCAGTAGGAAATAGGGTTCCCCTGGCAGCCCTGCATTGACCAGATGGAGAATTCAATTGAAGACTGTGGAGTAGGTGGAATGGAGTGAAGAGTTTTGCACTCTGGTCTGTCTGTCCAGCATATAAACAAGCAAAGCAGCCACTCCTTAGTAATCTGCCTGCTAGTTTTTCCCTCCCCTCTGGTTCCAGTGCTTATATGTAATAGAGATTAGTATCAATGTCTTATTGGTAATGTGGGCTCCTGAGGTATGTTGCTTTTGTCACAATTTTGTTGGCACTTTGGGGCACTGGGGTTAGATCTGCACAGCATGAGGGTGACAAACTGGAGCCTGCTTCTTCTATATAGTAACAGAAACTTCCTGTATGGGGAATTTGGGGGTAAGGTCATGGTCAGGCCCAGCTTGGGGATCTGCTGACCTAGGCCTGCCCTTAGGGGGCAGAGTGTCAAGGAGCAGTGTATGCCCATGCGATCTCCAAAAGCCAGCACTTCTGGTGGAACCTTCAGCAGCTGTGAAGATGGACAGTGATCCACCACTTGGGCCCCTTGATACACTGGATCCAATCCCCAGCGGTGGACAGGAACTTCTGTTGTAATCATTAAAGTTGTGGCCTTTCTCCCAAAAGGAATCGTGTGTTATGTTATTTGTATAACTCAGACAGCTCAGAGGCCTACTTGGAAGTAGGCCAGAAAATGGCTGTCTCAGAACTGCTGGATAGCTCTGTCGTTTAGGTATTTGGCTTCAGAGCCAATGGTGGGGAGTTAGATTCCTCACTGTGCCTCTTTGACAAGGGATGGACCTGATGATCCATAAGGTCCCTTCTAGCCCTGCAGATATCACTAGCAATACACTGTTGGGGGAAAAGATCATCCATCTTCAGCCCAAGAGAAGTTTTATATTGCCTTACTGTCATTTCTTTATAGTTAACAGCCAGCTTAGGTGTTTCCTTCTGTTGATAATTTGTTTACCCTCTTTTTGTGTACCCAAAGGCTCCCAATTGTTTCAGCTTCCTTTTAGAACTGCTGCTCTCTAGTACGAGACCAGCTTTAATCATTCATATTTAGTGAGCAATAAATACATTAGTCTCCATAATTTCACAACTGCAATAAAATACCAAAGACATTGACAAACAAGAACTTTCTGAGTCATTTGTGATTCCCCACTGACAATGCAGAAAGTTCTGCACGCCTAATGTAATGTAATATACAATGCAATAAAGGAGTACAATAATCCCATTTAAAGATTTGCTAAATGAATATAATTACACTGAGTGGGATGTCAGGATGAATTTTCCCAACATTATTTTTATGGTAAAATCATTATGATAGTTAGATACTGTGTATTTTAAGCAGCAAAATCCTTGAGGCTGACAGAATAAATTCAGGCACAGGCCCAAAGGAAGGCCTTTCAGAGAAAGAAAAAGAAAAGTTGACAAATCTGATGGATTCATACATGGATGTAAACATTTTACATAGCTCTTTAGAGAAAAAAAACCAAATCTAACAAGAGCGCATAGAATCATGGAATAATTGAGTTGGAAGGGGCCTATGAAGTTGTCAAGACCAAATCCCTGCTCAGTGCAGGATCCAAACCAAAGCAGATCTGACAGATGGTTCTTCAATTTTCTCTTGGATGCCTCCATCAAACCATGTGAAATTCCTACATATGCAGTGCTGGCTATCACATATACATGGAGAGTGACTGTGTGAGGAAGAAAACGTGCTACACATGGGAAGGCTTTTTCAAAACTGAAAGGGATTTTAGATGAATTCTGGTTTTGAAATGACCCTACTACCCAGACTAAAACCAGCTTGGGGCTGGGACATAAAAATCCATAATGTTTTTTGGGGGCGTATAATTCATGTTTGTTTGTTTGTTTTAAGGTCATGATTTTTTTTTCAGGCTAAGGAATATCAGTGGAGGTTTGAAGACTCAATGCATGGAGGGAAGCTAGAAGGCCACATATGGCCACAGCTCAAAATTTAACCCCCTCCACATTTAGATAATGACTTCCACAACGGTCCTATGCAGGGCATCCTGAGCCAGTAGAATAGCAGGGACGAGAAGACCACCTTTGACATGCAATTCTTCCCAGAGTCACTAGGACACGGGCCATGCCAGGAAACCCACTGAAGGCTAGGCCCTTTTTTATTTTAAAGGTTAGAGGTGTTGTTGTTTTTTTTAAAGGTTAGATTAATTAGGATAGTGCAAAAAGCCAGTCACTATGTGAAATTTTACCTCTGTGTCAGAGGGGGCAGTGGTGTCGAAGACACCCCTCCGCTGCACCCTAGATAATTTCACAAATTTAGTTGACCCCGGGGATAGATGTAAGAAGTGCAAACTACTAAAACTCTGCAGAGACACATGGCCCAATAACCATCTAGGGCAAGACCTTCTCAGATGGCCAAGAGAGGGCACAACTGGCATTACCTTTAACATATTGAAATCTACTTGACCCTAAATTGGAACGATGAGGAAATTCCATACCTCTCCATCTTTTTTAAAACTTAGCTCAAAGACAGGCATGTGCCAAAAAGGGGGGTCTTGAGCCTCTGTATGATCCCAGTTCAGGACAGCCCTGCACAGCTGCTGGTCAGCATGCAGTCCCCACTTAGCCAAACCTCCCCTCCTCCAGATCCCATCACATCCTCATTAAGGGAACCTCCGGAGACTGACTCTCTGAGGTTTCGCCCTCCTTTAAAGTCTTAAGTTTCAGGTGCCTTGCCCCCATGGAGTGACTTGCCAGTAAAGATACACTTCAGGGACCATACCCTGGTGCAAGACATCCACCCCTCCTGCCAGGAGCCCAAGCATATCCACTGAAGCACCCCTAGAGTGGAGAAAGTAAAAAGCAGCGATCCTGGATCCACGTGTCCCATGTGAGAACAGCTCAACCTTCTGGAGACAAGTGGGCTTGCAAGGAACCAGGAACACCCAGGGTGAAGATCCAGCGAAAAGGGGAATGGCAACCATCAAATCCACAGCGATGGCCAAGCCTACACCTGAAGTGCAGCTTTCTAGCCTGGGCAATGAAGCTTTTACATCCATTTTACGGATTTAAAGGTCACCCAAGAACATCCCCAAATGATGGCGGCTGGCAAGAACCGTGCAAGTTTTTTTTTTATCTCTCTCTATGGGGTTTTCTCTATTTCCCTTTCACCAGCTATGGCACTTGCTCTTATTTCATTTATGCAACCGTCTTTATTGAGAATTGTACGTCCGAATTGTCCTGGTTTTGTCACTGCAGGATGGGGGAGAAACACTTTTCATTTATTTAGTCCAGAGGTTGGGAATCCGATTCCCCACTGTGCCTCCTTGACAGAGGCTGCACCCATTTTAGATTGCATCAGGGACTTTGCCCGCAGAGCCTCTTTGCCTTCCACCCCCGGAATAGCATGAGTTGTGGAAGGCCACTTTGCCTTCCTCCCCCAATCGGCCTCTTTTGAGGCTTGTAACGCCCACCCTTATAGCTAGTGTGAGCTTTGCTGGCCACCTCTGGGGCCGGATAGGAATTTTTGACCCGCTTGCTGATTGGCAGTTGAGAGCAGGGATTTTTTTTGCCTATCCCACACTGGTATAGGGTTTAGGACGTTTTAATGGGTGTGGTTGTTTATAGTCACGCTGCTGGGTAGTGCGGAATGAAGATTGATTAATGAGTTCCCCATAGAGTACAGGCGAGGTACAGCACATCTGAGCCCTCAGAGCCACACATCATGACATTATGGCTCAGAGAGGATGATGTGTTGGGGACACCTCTGGGGAAAACGCTGCCCATAGATGGGGGCTAGAGGCCCGGAAGTGGTCAGATTATGGCCAGTCGAGGCCGCGCAGCCTCAGGGCAGGACACTTACCCATTGTCATGAAAAGGGGTCCTATGAGACCTCCGCTACAGCAGGCCCCGTTTCACGTTTTGAATTGGGTTACGTTCTAAAGTTCTATGGTCAATAAAGTGTGGTCCTGTTTCATCCCACCACTTGAGGCTCACCTCTTTATTCTGGGGTGGGGGGGGGGCAATGCGGATTTATGAAGATGATGATAAAAATAATGATGAGGCATGATATAATTCTTCAAAGACAAACACTGAAGAAAGCAGGAATTGTTCTCTGCTTTTCTAGGCAGCTCACCCAGATAAAACGGGACTGTGTCCCAAGGATACGACTCAGTTTAATGATGAACCTTCCCCTCAGCGGAGGTCCTAGAGAAAAGTGGGTAAGCAGTCACCTGGAGATTCTGTAGCTCTGAATTTTCAGCATTAAGTAGGGAACAGAGCTAAGCAGCTTACAAGAAGAAAGCTGCTGATTCTATTACTGTGTGAATTTGGGGAAAAGCCACGGCAGAAATGGAGTATGAATATGTGAACTCAGAGCAAAAACCTAGTCCTCCCACCTGCTTCTGGCTGGCCTCTCATCTTTCCCATCTAAACACGATTAGAAGAAAAAATAAGTGGCCAGCGACGAGCAGACTAGTGGTATAAATGGGCCCTGTGCTCCATTCAACACAGAATAAAAACACTGTTTTGGCAGAAGGAAGTACAATAATGTCAGGTGTCATTAGTTGTTGTTCTTGTCTTAACTCTCCCCTGTGCCCAATGTACAATACATAATACAAGTAAAATTAGCTGCAATTGCACCAGCATTTTTTGCTTGAGTAATTTACCTTTGAATGGTAATTTGCCCTGTAAATTTAATTTGCATTGAGATTAGCTCAGAGGCACTACTCTCTTATGCTCCTGCTAGAAACAAATCTAGTTCTCTGCTTTCTATTGTTGCGAGGGGTGGGATGTTGCAATGAAATTAGCATCTTTAAGCCAAGTGCCAAACAATGTTTCAGGATGAACAGACAGCTACACTCCAACTGGCTGAAATCCTGTTGTTTAGCTAGCATACTAGAACATGGCAGGCCCATTAACCAATGGAACTTGCTCAGGTGTCGGCTCACTGATTCAATGGCCCTACTAGTGTTGCAATTTACTGAGCTAAGCACCAGCCACTGCCTAGTTGCATTATGGTAAAAACCTTTAAATTGGGGAATATCTGAAGAAAAGATTTTTCTCTTCCATAGGGTCCCAGAAAGTATGCCAGAGACATACAGGTGTGCACCACATGAACTGACAAAAATATGCTCTTGCACAGTTTGATGGCAGTGTATATTTATAATTGTTCTTTCCAAGGTGCCCTGGAGTGTCTGTTAACAATACTGCTTAACACTCTGATGTTATAATAGAAAAACTTTCCCACAAAATTGCCATTCTGAATGGATTTCACACCCAATAGCAACATTTACCTCAGACAGAGACACTTGGCAGGTTTCTATTAAGCACAAAGATTTTTTTTTTTTTACTTACAACTGGTAGCCAGACACCAAAGTAGACTTTACCAATTAGGAGAAATTCCCCAGTACAGATCTGGTGGGGATATTTGTAGACAATAATATGAGGAATAGTTAACCAAGTAATCTGCTTTTTTTGGCTGGACTAAACAAAGTCAAATGAAAGTCCCTGCAGGTGGATAGATGCCAGAGGCAAGGAAAGAAAGAAAAAACACCACCCCCTTGCGTCTTATGTATGTGTAAACACACATACAGAGTATTCAAGGAAGGTTCTATAATGAAAAATTGGTGTTCTCTAAATATATGCCTTATTCAGAAAAGCTAATTGTGGGATCAACACTGGCTTATTTGATATGGATGAGGAATCCTGTTCAAATATATTTTACTTTGTTGTTATACACCATCAAATCACTTCTGTCTTGTGGTGAACCAATGCATTAATGACTTCCAAAATATCTAATAATTAACAGACCTGCTCAGGCCATGTAAACTAAAAAAGTATGGCTTCATTTCTTGGGGCAGTTCACCTCACATCAGGCTTCCCCTTTTCCCCCAGTTCCCACGTTTCTTAGCATTACTGTCTTTCAATTGAGCCTTGTCCATTTATGATACAGTATGCTGAAGAAAGCAGACCACCGAAGAATTGATGCCTTTGAATTGTGGTGCTGGAGGAGGCTCTTGAGAATCCCCTGGACTGCAAGGAGATCTAACCTATCCCTTGTGAAGGAAATCAACCCTGAGTGCTCAGTGGAAGGAAAGATCCTGAAGCTGAGACTCCAATACTTTGGCCATCTCATAAGAGAAGACTCCTTGGAAAAGACCTTGATGTTAGGAAAATGTAAGGGCAAGAGGAGAAGGGGACGACAGAGGATGAGATGGTTGGACAGTGTCTGCAAAGTAACCAACATGAATTTGACACAACTCCGGGAGGCAGTGGAAGATAGGAGGGCCTGGTGTGCTCTGGTCCATGGGGTCACAAAGAGTCGGACACGACTAAACGACTAAACGAAATGAAACAAAACGATGCTGAAGATGCAGTAGCCTTAGTCTAATTATTGCAGTTTCTAATTAGACGTCAGGAGCTGCATATTTGTCTTTCTGGTCTGCCATATCCATAAAGGTCTTTTCTATCACTGTGTTTTAAATGAATCATTTTTTCGTTCTTGCTATGTCTCTTCACTGTTATGTACAACCAAAGGGATCCAAAGGGAGCCTAGGAACTATGCAGGGTGTGGGAGAGAGGATAGGAAATGTTTAATTATAAAAATTCAGCTGTGACTGAAGATTTATGTGGTTCATTATCATTACAGTACTGGGTTTCAGCCAAAGTGCGGATGTTTTCCAATTTTTTCTGTCTTCCCAGCCTGCGTACATTGTGGTATAACAAACTGATACTTTTCTTTCTATATTTATTTGGTGTTAGTATCTATATTACTCTACTTATTCACATATGGCAGGAGACACATTTGTTGAAAATATTAACTCATGATTCAGTCCCATCTCTATAAGCAACTACAGTGTTTTTATATTCTTACAGCTGCCACAACCTGAGTATGGAAAAATTAGGAAGTATAACCCAAACCTAACTTGTCTGTTCCAGAAATTATGGGGACAAATGAAAATGGCTAACCTGACAGAAGGAACCCACAAAAATATAAACAAAATATAAAATCTGGGGATTTGGTGATTATGACCTTGAGAACTAAATTGAGGAGAATGAAATGTTGGCATTATGAATCATAATGGAGATATATAATGGTGACTGAGTAAGTGGTAAAGAACGTTGTGTGTGGAAAAAAAACCTTTCCACAGTGTGGAATCAAACATCCACCCCCTGGCTTCACAGCCAGATGATACGTTTTACACAGGAATTCTATTCATGTTTGCTTGAACCTAAGAGTTGGACACGACTTAATGACTAAACAACAACAAAAAGCAGAGATTAGGTTCTACAATTCATGTAATTAGGGACCCTGCTTCATCATATCTGATTATGATGATCAAACTAAACTTAGAGGTTTGTTCTCTAATCTTGATAGTCTTGTAACAAATAAGAATTGTTAGATGTACAATGTTGTTCAGAAACTGAGTTGAGGTATTGTCGCAAGGCCCATCTTGTGAACTGTAGCAATCTAATTTGCTTATTAAATATATCTGATATATTTTTAAGCCAAATTTGTTGGAGTCTTTGTTTTTAATGTAGAGATTTTGGTCTCTTTTATTTTTAAAATGCATCTCTTAATATACTGTACAGGTGTATATTCAGATTTGTAATGTTTTTTTTCCTACTATTTCAAACTCTCCTAACATTTTCTTTACCTGTGGTTATGACCGTCATGACAGAAGCAACAAAGTAATTATTAAAGCTGTGCAGATTTGTGCTTTTGTATTATAACCCACAGAATTCTCCAGAAAATGTCAAAAATCTAGAATGCTACTTGAAGAATTCTGAGAGCCTTAGATCCAAAATACGGAGCTGCACAATTGTGGTCATCATCTCCATACATTACATAAAGAGTTGCTTTTAAAAAGTAATGCAATCAGATAGTTTTTTGAGAGCTTTGAAGCTATAACCATAACTAATTTATTTTCAAAGTAACTTGACAAGCTTTGCCTTCACCACCACACACAAAATATGCTTGTTTCCCACTGATTCATAGTATTTATCAGGATTTGGAACCATTCCAATTTATGTTGCCCAAACTCTTCATTTCTCAGGGAAAATTCACATATCTACATTTATCACTTTGGTGTTCATAAATGTATGCAACACCAACGAATACGTTTCATGTTACTGACGTCCAAACAAAACAAAGATCGGGGCTTTCATAAACCATTTGCCACAAATATCAGAGATATTAAAAAGCTGTACATAAAATGGAAGCAAAATGTGCTGACAAAATGTTTTATCACCCACCCCCTTTAAATATTAATTGTGTTCTGAATATTTGGTTTACTTTCAAGAAAGAAAATTGCAGTCTTTTGAAAAAATATATATAATAAACCTGAGACTTTCACAGCACAGAAATTAACAACATATTAAGCAATGAGGTAAGTGCCCACCAATAAGTTTGCCTTTTGAAGCATAAATATTGTGAATTCCTTTTTGAACAAAGAGACTATAACTTTTAAGGAAGAAGTGAGCCCGTCCAGTATGTTTTCCCTTAACTTTTCTACTTGGGCAGAGCATTAAAAAAAGCCATATCACATAAAAATCCATACCCCCACGAAGAACAAAACTTATGAAATCACTGTTTCAGCAATGTTAAAAATATAAGCAATTTTAATAGGACCATTTGGTTTTAAAACTATTGAAAGTTTATGCTGTGAACATCGGAAAGGATTGACTTCACTGTTGAGATATGTTTTATTGCAGGAATTGCAGCAAGGGAAACCACTCTGCCAACAAAGTTCGCTTAAGGGTGGGCTCCCAAGCCTTTCTCCTTAAGATAAGAGCCAGGCCTGTTCTCTATTTGGTGTTCCACAGAATTAACCCTTCTGAAGAATAAACAGAGAACCTGGAATACTGAAAAGACTCCCTCAAGGATCCCTACTAGCATAAAACATAAGAAGTATTGTCCATAATCAGACCAATGTCTTATCTTATCCAGCACCCTACTTTGTATAGTGGCCAATCTAAATAGGAAGCTAAACAGGGGAAATCTATGGCAGCAGACAAGTCCATTGGAATCCTCTTGCTTCTGTTCTCCCCTAGTCATGGGGACGAATAAAAAAATGGATTGCGATATTCATGAAAAATTGCTGATGTATTTAATATTCATCCCTTCATATTCATCAGTTCCAGAGATCCTGACAAATATGAAGGAATGAATATTTCCCCATTTTTATTCATCCCCCATACGAAGATAGGGAAGGCTGGTCTTCCCTATCTTCCTATGGCCGTCCCATTCTGTCTATGGGCCCACCGATCAGCCAGTAGACAGCCAACCAGCCCCACAGTAACCCCCCCACAGCCTATTCTCCACCCCTTCCCCTCCCTACCTTAGCCACTGCCACCATCCACCACCACTCAGTGCCACCGTCATTTGCTGCCACCTGCTGCCACTGCCATCCATAGCTGCCCACTGCAGTAGCCTCCACAGCCACAGCCTGCTGTAAGGGACACTGGGTGCCCTTTGCAAAGATGGTGGCTGCGGCTTCTTTTTAGGTCAGGGAAGCTGCAGCCACCATCTTTGCAAAGGGTAGCCCGGATTCCCTTAGCCTGCCTTAAGGGGAAATCCAAGCTGCCCTTTGCAAAGATGGCAGCTGCAGCTTCTCTTAGACAGTGAAGCTGCAGCCACCATCTTTGCAAAGGGCAGTCTAGATTCCCTTAAGACAGGCCATAGTGGTGGAAGCCATTGCAGCAAGCAATGCTGGATGGTGACTGTGGTGGTCGCCATGGCACAGGCCTCCATGGATGGCGGCAGCAGAGGCAGTAGTGGTGGCACAGACTGCGATAGCTAAAGTAGGGAGGTGACAAGTGTAGTTGGAAAGGGGGAAGAGGCAGGCTGTGGGGGTGGATGGTCAGCTTTTTTAGACCCCCCAAAAAACAACGAATATATTCGTGCTTCATCAGTTAATGGGGAGGATATTCATGATTTGTCAATGAAGTACAACACGAAGCACAACAACTTGCCAAAATGGTGATTCATACCCATATCTATTCTCCACTAATGATTGTTAAGAACATAGCTGGCACCGTTAGGCAGAGATTTTTTAGCCTGTATACATTACTGAAACAGTGATGTCTACATTGGCTTGAGCATGTCATGAGAATGGCTGATGGTTGGATTCCAAAAGATCTCCTGTATGGAGAATTAGTGCAGGGAAAGCGCCCCAGAGGGAAATCACAGCTGCGATACAAGGATATCTGCAAGTGGGATCCAAAGGTCTTGGGAATGGACCTCAACAGATGGGGAGCCTTGACATATGAGTGTTCAGCTTGGAGGCAGGTGGTGCATCAGGGCCTCTCCCAATTTGGAGAGATCCTTGTCCAGCAGGCTGAGGCAAAGAGGCAGTCCCGGAACCAGCAAAATCAGGGAGCTGGACAGGGGACAGGTTGTATTTGTTTTCAATGTGGAAGGGGTTGTCACTCTCAAATTGGCCTTCTCAGCCACACTAGACACTGTTCGAAGACCTCTATTGAGAGCACTTTACCATAGTCCCTTCAGACTGAAGGATGCCTACAGTGGATAATCATAGATAGCTGGTATGACTCCTGGCCATTGATAGGCTCTGTTGCCTAATTCAATTCAATTGTCCCAATGCAATACACTATAAGCGTACATTTGTGAGAGACATTGTAAGATATCTTATTTTACTGAGCCTTGAATCAGGTCAAGAGGAATTCGCCCATCAGCAGTTGCTATTTCTTGCCCAGAAAAATATGCAGAATTTAGCTGAGACATTATAAATTCTGTATGTTATTTAAAAAATAAAGTGACATCAAATGTTTTTCATTTTGATTCCCTGAATACGTAGCAAACTCCACAAAGGAGGCTGAAGATTTTATAGTGTCTCAACTAACATATAATTCATTCTCCTTTGTATCCTTCATTTCTTTGGAAAGCAACTTTTCAGCTGTCTTTAGGAGTGCTTTATGATATTTCCTGTTTTTGATCTAAACACAAAGATACAGCTGCCATAAACTATACTGAGAAAAATAATCTCCAGCTCCTTCTAAGCTCAACAAAGTTACTGAAGGCAAGGTCTGCATGTACTGCTAGAGGTAGAGTGATAAATAACACATGTAGCCCAGCCTGAGATCTCAGTGTTCCTTTCAAAAGAGATAAGACACAATGTAAATGTAACAAAATTAACATTAAATAAATACGCATGAAACTCCTTCTAAAGTTCATAGTCTCTTATAACAATAGAAAGTTGACCCAAGGTTTGGAACCAACAGATCAACTGAGCACTCTGTTTAGTATATGCATCTTGAAGCTATAGCATCCCTGAGAGATAACTGTTATACCTCAGCCTTTGGGAAAATTACTTTTTACACTAGAACTTCAGAATCACCAAATCAACATGATCCTCATCTCTTCTATAAGATCTAAGAAGACTTGCCAGTACTCTGACATAATATGTTCTGTTCTTTCCTGCATCAACAATACTTCAATGATGGGAAGCAAGGACCATCACAGCACTGCTAATTTGAAGAGAGAAAATAATTAAGTCTGGGAAGCTCAAGGTGGTACACCTCAAAGTAAACATGTTTAAGGTTGATTTGCAGTTTCTTATACTGAAAGACAAGTAATCCACATAATGCAATATTACTGAAAAATATTAAACAAGTAGTTTTGGGTACAAAAGACAAATATTGTTGGCTTCAAAGATCTCAGCAAAAGTAGCATTTTCACTCTTCTTGGTTCTCACTGAAAACCACAAAGTAGTTAAACATGTGACTGAATCAAATGTGCATTACAAAAAACTACCCTTCTTGAGTTGGGGGAGAATTATGTAAATTAGATAAAATGTGCGAATAAATGCATGCATTCAGAAAAAATGCGTTAAATTCTGCACAAATTACAGGACAGGAAGAAAACAAAGTCTCAAAAGAAAGAAGAATGGAGAGAAGTTCCGATACAACTGATAATGTCTCTGCAGCAAAGATACACATAAATAATTTAGACTGGGATGAAACAAGGCAAGAGTTGGATCCTAAAAATTTCATTTACGATTTGTATCATCTAAGCAAAAATATTTTTTATTTAGTTATTTATTTAGTTATTTAGTTATTTATTACACTTTTATACTGCCCATCTGACCAGAGGTCACACTGGGTGGTGTACAGAAGAAAAAAATAAACATAAAGCAGTAATCAAATAGACAGCATAATAAAATGAAATAAAATGAACGAAATTCAAAACAGAAATATAACTACAATAAATTAAACTAAATCAGTAAATAAAATTCAAATGTAAAACAGACAGTGTGTATGTCTGTTAAATACATGTACTCATATGTAACTAAGATATTTTCTGGTACAATAAATTAATCAATATCCATAGGTGGGTGGCATAATTGTTTTCCTTAATAAAAAGTTGTTGATTTTCCCTTTATGTCCTTTCTTCCTTGTATTCCTCTTTTCCTTTGTTGTTGTCTTCCTTCTCCTCCAGCACTGCCACAATCACCATAATCTCCAACCTGAAAATCCTTCTTCGGAAAGCATCCTGGATTACTGATGAAAAAACATAAACATGGTAGAAGAGACTTCTAGTGATTTCTAAAAGCACTTCCAGATGGCCTGTGGAGTGATGTTACATTAGCATCCCTCAGTGTTCAAGGAGAGTTGCTTCCTGCCAGCAGGAACTCAATTGAGGACCACTCACATTTAAGGAACTAATTTCCCAGCCTGTGTCCTGAGCCTCTTTCTGCCACCTGCATAATACACAATGTCCTAATTATGCATTGCTGGAAACACAAACTGGATTACTGACACTGTAAAAAAATTCTATGAAAAGAAATTAAGAAAGCAAGACAAAACTTCTGAATAACAAATCTAACCCTGAAGAATATGTCCACTGCTCTGTTCAACAACATATAATACACATTGCTAACCTTCTTAAATTAGATTGCCACTGTTAATTAAAATGTGTGGGACAATATGAGGGGAAACAGCAATGTTTTCTATACAGTTAACTGCAGCTGTCACAAGAGAGATGCTCAAATAAGATCCGCTGCGCCCTCCCCCCATATTTTTATTAACTTGCATTTTCTTTTAAGAACAAGTTCTAGGCAAAGTGAAACACTTTCAAGTTACTTTCAGAAATGTTTTATCTTAAGGGAAAAGTACTGAAAAGATTATGTGCACTAGAAAAGTGCACACAAAAATATACATATTAGGGAAAATATTTGTTAAAATATTTGAGGATCAGGACTGTTTTGGGTATATTCATATCCACAACATGAAATGAAGTTGTAGGAGTGAGAACAGTCAACATGATTATATCTCAAGATCACTAAGTGGCCTAAGCAAAGCATGGAGGAGGAGACAAGAGTCAGCCCAGATTGCTACACAGCATATAAACCAGCTCATACAAACCAGCTCATTCTTGATTGATGCCTTCTTACATCTTTTACTGTTTTTTTCAATGTGCATAGGATCACTCCATTTTGGTTTGCTGGGGTTGAACCAAAGCAGATGGCTTAAGCTGTCCCTTTGCTTAAGCCACTTAATGATCTTGCAAAATGGAAAGATTCCTTGCTGTTACCTTATGAAGGAGAAGGTAGAAGACGCTTTCCATTTCTTCTTCACTGTTGATAATGCATCAGCAATACTTTGAAAGTGCTTTTTAAAAAAACTATCAGTTAGCAACCATTAAAAAGAACCAGAAAGCTTTGCTTCCCCTCTCATCATCAGGGAACAAGAAGGAAACTTTCCATATCTCAAGACCTCTTTGCTTAAGTGGCTTAAGCAAAGCACAGAGAAGGAGACAGGGGGGAATTGGGTTTGTTTGTTTGATTGGTTGCTTCATTCCCTTTAAAGGGAAAGATCAGTCCAGATTGTGCTAAACAGAGCTACCTGAGGTGCAGTGTGATCAATCCATGTTCCTGGATCCAAGGATCACCCCAAATGATCTATCACACTTCAAAGTAACTCTGTTTAGCATGATCTAGACTGAACTTCAGTGTTATTTCACACTGGGATTGTTGGGCCATCTGGTCACACTGAAGCACTTTAGATTTAGCTGTGGCATTCATGCCTGTAGGCTAAAACATGCACAAAGTTCTTCTGCTTTCAAGTAACACTGAAGTATACTTAAGAGTGTGTGGCTTTGCATACAAATGAAATAGATGCAGACCAGTTTCAAGAAGTAACAGGATGAGAAAATATACATAACAGACAATGATGGATTCTTCTCAAATAAACAACTGTGACCCACTGAAATTTAGTAAGATACAAAGAGCAGACGTTTTGCCATGCTAAAAGATTAAGTGACTCAAACTCAAATCTTACAGTATATACATTTCCCACAACATTGTTCCTTCTCATGCATTGCTAGCTATGAAAATTGAATTTCTCCATATACAATGCAAACTTCTAAACCAAGCTAATGGCTTTGCTAGCAAATACATTCCCCCTTATTTGGCAGATGATTAGACGGGCAGATTGACAATTACCAAGCTTGTCCCTGGTTCATAAATCACATGTAAGCCTTCCTCAGTAGAGAAACCTCCATTGGAAATGTTTTTCCTAATGAGTATTTATTATACTCTTTAGTAATTGCTGCACACATATGGTCACCAACTTTGATCACCAGTTAGTTACATAGATGAACTAGTGGTACGAAATGGAAAGTTCATTCACATCTGCATCAGATTCACAAAGTATATTCCAGCAAGTTCAATGTGTCTTACATTATCATTATGATCCACCTATCTGCAGCTATGTGCAGATATCATGGAATCTGGTCCCCAAAATCTCTCAGTGCAGGCATTTGGGCCCTTCCTCCAAGAAGACTCCAAAGTCTCAAATGCCTCCTTGCAGCACAGCTACCTCCCTCTCTTTTTGCAACACACCCTCCTTTGGTTGGCCACTGGGGGAATGCATTTTTTTTGCAAATGAAGTTCTCATGCAACTGAAGATACAGTTCCATGGTACAAGTCCCCCAGTGAGAAACTGTAAGTCAACCAATAAAAGCCCACAATACAATATGTTGCACTAATTTGTTTTCACTTTTGTTCAGTTTGGTTTAGTGAATTCATGAGTTTTCCCCGAGCACATTCAGACAAAGCCCTGTCTATTTCCACAGGTTCTGTTCCATCTCATAACGTTAGCAGATGTATGCTTGCTAATGTCTTCTACTCATGAACCTCATCGTATTTCCCCTATGTACCCAACCCGAGTCATACCAGTGAGCCACCTGGAAATTTACTCTCTGAGCCCCAGGACAAACACATGTGGTAATAAGAGAAAGTCTGAGATCTGGCAAAGAAACAGCAACCACATATTTTTTTTATTTTTTGTAAGGAACAGTTGAGAACATTCACCCAATTAGAAAGAAGGTAATCATCATACAAAAGGAAAAACTGCCCAATTGGGTGGTCTGGTTCACAGAAATGAACAGGACTTTCATTAATTCTAAAGGGTTAACATAAAGAGTTTCTACATGTAAGTTTACAAATTAGCTGGCTTACCATTTATGTAGATTCAAGGAGATCAATTAGAATTTAGTTTTGAGTGTGGGGTTAATATTAATGATTTTTTGCATAAATATCCATATAGCTGCTTGACAGCTAATTACACATGTGCAGAACTTCATTTAATATTCCAAAATGGAGAAGAATTATCCTTCATTTGTAATCCAGCCAACATTAGGAACTGAAAAAATCCATCCTCCCAACCAGGTCATTTTGAATGTTGGTGATATGTCGACACTTAGGTTTTTTGGCATTGGACTGATGCTATCATGTATATAGATGGGTTCAAATGTTTACTATGTACAGTAGTTGTTAAAAATAGTGTATTCATTTTTTCCCCCATAGAGGAGAAGGGTATTGACTGCTGTTCATCATGACAGCTGTAAATTGATCAAAGACTGTATGTCTGGATATCAATTGCTGGAAAACATAGATAAAAACCTGCAATTATCCTTAAATTGTACTTGTGCAGGGGTGGGCAATTAATTTCTATAGGGCGGCCGCATGAAAAATCTGAACCGTGTTCAGGAGTCAAACAAACTTTACTTAAAAATAAAATGAAACAGTGATGTTATGTTTCTTTTTATTTTAAACTTGTTAATCTTCACAAATACTAAAGAGGTTTTTTTGCGGTATATTAAAGATAAGCAACTGATCAACTTTAGACAAAAAAGCTATAAATGGTTTTGATGTTCAAAACTGTCTGTGGGCCGGACAGGAGCGGCTCGCGGGCCGTATGTGGCCCTCGGGCCACACTTTGCCCAGGTCTGTACTTGTGGATGTCCCATAGGCATTGGCTCAGTCACTCCAGAAACAGAACACTAGACCATAGTTCTTTGGTTTCCTCCAGTACAATATATGCCAGAATCTGTCAGAGAAACCCAGAACACAATGAGAATTGCTCAAGCAGCAAAATGAGATGTGCAATTGGCCATGTGAACAGTAATGACAAAGACAGCTTGCTGGACAGCAGGAAAAAAGCTGTGTGATTGTCCATGTCCACCCAGCCTCCAGAAACTCTATTTGTCTTTTTCTCATTGATGTGTATAATCCAGATCCTATTCTGTTGTATCTCGAGTGCTGCCTCAGATTTTATCTTCTGGAAATACAGAATACCTTTTAGGTTAAAAAGGGGGGGGGGCAGAATGCATACTGTAATTCTGGAAATGGGCATTTTTCATAGAATAGGCTGTCATGGTTTAAAATCCAATATTGCTTTGGAGTCATGACAAAACCCAGATGCAATTTTCCATCCAAACAATCTACAAGACATATTTCTCTGTTAAACACTGGCCATTAAGAAAAAAACAATATTTGCATTGTGAAGAACATGCATGTTAATTGAAAAATATCACATGCTCTCATTTTTGGGGGTGCAAATTCACCGCTTTTCCCATTTGTGTAAGAATGTGGATATAACATGAACATCAATGCCATTCATTTTTAACCTAGAAAGAAGCCCTACAGACTTAAGTGCAGCAACACCTCAACCATTTTTATGTATGATTGTTGAGTTTTAACCTTTTAAATGGTTATAATAATCACTGATTATTTTTGATGAATGATTTATTATGTTTTTAATTCAGTTTTTTAACACTGTTAAAAACAATTAAAATACAATTAAAATATATACAAAATGTATACTCTAAAATATATACTCTAATAAATATATTGCATATTTAAAATGCTGTGAGGATCTAAACCAGTGGTTCCCAACCTTGGGTCTCCAGATGTTCCTGAACTAAAACTCACAGAAGCTTTGACCATTAGCTGTGCTGGCCAAGACTTCTGGGAATTGTAGTCCAAGAATAGTTGGGGAACCACTGATCTAAATGGTGATGTGAGTATCCCTGCCCATGGACTGAGAAGGTGATCATACCACACTAGTACAGCACTTGAATACCACTGTCTCTTTTGGATCCATCTTATGGGATTCTGGGAATTATAGTTTGCTCAGCTAATTAGAATTTTGGTGTGCTTCCCTGTATTACAGCACAGAACTCACAAACAACAAATCCCAGTGTTCCATGAGATGAAGTCTTAATAGTTAAAACCATATCAACGTGGTGAAATATTGCAAGGTAAATACACCCTCAAACATCATTTTGATTCTTCCTGCATCTCTTTGCACCTCTCAAACAGGAATTCTGAAGGGGAGATAACTTGCCAGAGTGGACATAAATGAGACATAAAGAGATGCAGCCAGAAGGAGAATAATCACCTCTCCATCCCAGTTACATGAATGAATGCACATTCCAGGGATATAGAGTTTTGAGCAAAGGACAGAGTAAGAGAGAACACACCTGCAGAAATTCCCGGGTTCAAACTTCAGTATTTTCATGGAAGGCTGAGAAAAGATTCCTGTCTGAAAAGTCCAGAAATTCTTTGCCAATCTACTCAATGTATTGGACCAATGGCCTAATGTTATATGAAGCAGCTTCCTGTGTTGCATCGTGGCTCACCTTGGATACAATCTCACCTCAAAATCTGAAGAGTGAGGCACCTCCCTGCCAAGACCATGCCCTGTCTCTAGGAGACAGATTATGGTTTAAACCTAGCTTCTCTTCTGTGAGGAGAGTGTTCCTTGTGTAAGGTGTGTGCATGTTTGGCCTGGATAAGGTGAAAACCAGACAGAGAGTTAGGACACAAAGATGGAGACCAATAAAACTCAGAGGAATTATGGGACTTTGTATTTCTGGCTATAATCCCTCATTGTGAGAAATTCAACTCTTGAACTGAACGTTTTCAATTATGCTTTCAGTAAGTTAACAAAAAAATCTGCTGCTAATTGAGGGACTGGAGCAAACTCGGAGATTAAGAACACTGGTTCTTAACCTTGGGTTACTCAGGAGTTTTGGACTGCAACTCCCACAAGCCTTCACCACCAGCTGTCTTGACTGGGGTTTCTGGGAGTTGCAGTTCAAAAGCATCCGAGTAACAAAGGTACTGGTTAAGAAGACCCTGGTACGAGGATCCTCCTGAGCAAGCAGATTCCACATCTGTCATTCCATAGTTCACAATAGGTAATAAGGACCATATATCTAGAGGGAAACAAAGAAACATCTAATGCACATGCCCAGAGAGCAACCTGCCTAAAAAGAATATAAAAAGAGGGGTCCGGGCAACCATATTTTGTCTGCTGAGACCAAAAGGCTTTTGGAACTAACTACTTTTTTGGAATTTGGACAATGCAAATAAAGAATTGTTCTCTTTTTTTTGGTGAGTATCTATGTGACATGAATGTGCTGAATGCATGAAACCCTTTTATTACAATTGTAATCAATTGGTAATAAAGTATATTCATTTTGCATTTTTAAATGTGTCTTGTGAGGTCCTTCGCTGTTTAATATAGATATAAGGTATTGTTCTTCTTGGGGTACAAAAGATCTAGTGGTCACCCTTTTCTGACACTTGGGTGGCAGAGGAGGGATCTTTGTTAATCTCTTTTCCCACTGCAGACCACAGAATCAGAACCCCAAGTTTTGCCAAAGTATCAGCCAATGCTCCAGAACAGGTTTGGGGGACATAGACGATAGCACAGGAGTGTGGCATCCACAATGATCTCTCCATTCCAAACATGGGATTTTGCTACTGCTTCAGCAGCTTCCAACTCTGAGAGGAAAATTACTGGTCCAACAAACCGACACAGTTTGTTCTCACTTTTGAAAAAAAAAAAATCAGTGGAAAGCCACATTGAGTGGAGGGTAGGTTTTACTTTGTTGAAAATGCATTTTTTTTCCTTTTAGGGATCAATAACATCTAGTTCTTCTTTGTTGTATTATGCAGAGTTTTCTGTACCAGGTAGAGAAATCAACAGTAGTATGGACTACTCTGGTAGTTTTCTCTTTCTTTCCTTCTTAAAGCTTGAAAAAGTACGGGTGAAGGGCTGGGCTCTAACACCCAGACCTCCCAGCCAGCATAGCTACTCACAGTTGAGAGGTTTGGGAATCTATATTTCTAAAAGTTAACTTTTCCAAGTTCTAACTGTGGTATATACGAAAACTCCAGTGAATACTCTCTGTTCCTTTTGTAGCAGATAACATTAATACTTTAATATGCACTAAGTTCCATTCCCCATGTTCCATCTGGGTGCATCAGATAAACAGCCTCAGATTACACAGACACCAAAGAAAATGCATGAAGAGGTGAGAAGGAAAGCAAATATGGTCTATCAGTGCAATCTAGTGTACGATTTGAAACCAAATGATAAAAAAATTGTTCTATGCTATCTTTCAGGCTGGGTTTTGCTCATTCGCTAAGCACATTGCCATTACCAAAGTAGCTTGCTTTTCCGGCTTGCCCATGGCAATGAAGCGCTCTGTACTAACCCAAGGCAGATGAACAGCATCAGGACTCCATTAGAGATGGAATGTTTTATTTAAGAACTCAGTCGGTAACTTACTACCTTATTTCCCTTAGCAATTTGCTCACCCTAATTGTTAAAATATTTCCTGCAATTTCAGAAGTGTCAAAACGACAGCCACCTGCGGATGAGGCAATATGGTATACTGAGTTAAACAGGATTTTGGTTACATTTTTTTAAGACTACAGTGTGATTTAAATACATTTTAATAAAATATTTACTGTTATGCTGCTCAGCTGGTTTTTGGTCTAAAACATGAAAATGGGGGGAGCTTTCTGTCATTCTGGGAAGGTAAACAGCCTTCCGTGTCTAAATCACACTGGCCATGTGACCACGGAAAGATTGTCTTCGGACAAACGCTGGCTCTATGGCTTGAAGAGCGGGATGAGCGCCGCCCCCTAGAGTTGGACATGACTGGACAAAAATTGTCAAGGGGAACCTTTACCTTTACCTTTTCTGTCATTCTGTTGGGTAATTTTGTAGGTATCTATAACGTTCACTGATAGGACAACTTCAGTATTTGTACAGTCATTGAAATATCAATCTAAATGGAAACTGAAGCAAAGAAATCAGAAGACTGAGACTTGGAAGGGCAGCTATGAAGGAAATAGCAAGGAGATGTTTGTTATGTTTTGCCTTTGACAAATAAAAACAAACTTCTTCCTTGCCTACTCAAAAGCTGCTTAGTTCTGCTCCTGATATCCCATGTATTTTATAGGCCCCCTCATAATGTTTATGCATGTGGCATAAATGTCTGTCAAAGGTAGATCCATCCTCTTTCTAGCTGTATGTGGGTGGGCCTTTGTATGATCCGGAACCCCACTCCAATCATTAGGGTTCTGGATCATGTAGAGCAGTGGTCCGCAACCTTGGGCCTCCAGATGTTCTTGGACTACAACTCTCAGAAACCTTCACCACCACCTCTGCTGACCAGGATTTCTGGGAGTTGAAGTCTAAGAACATCTGGAGGCCCAAGGTTGTGGACCACTGATGTAGAGAACTAAACGCAGAGAGCTGTATGTAGATCCCCCAGCTCTGTATCCTACTCCATATTCATAACACCTAATTTCTTGATTGGCCAAAAAAAGCATGTTTATACCTAGAGCTTTCAAAATTTATTTATTTATTTATTTATTTATTTATTTATTTATTTATTTAGAGTGGCCATGCCTCCCAGAATTCCTTAGCCAGCAGTGGCAATCTGAGAGTGACTGTCCCAAATAGTAATCCAACTCTGTGTTCAAATATAAAGTGAACAGTATTTGAGGTTCATATCACTAGGCCATGAAAGGCACATCTCAATGAATCTCTAACACTTTCAAATGCTGGCCACATGGTCACAATTGAATGTGAACCAGTGGTTGGAAGGAAGCTTCTGAATCACACAGAAAACTTTAAGAACTGAAAGGAAAAAAGCCCATATCTTAAATATTAGGAAATGTTTTGTAACAGAAAGACAAAGGACTTAAAATGAGAAGGTGTTTGTGAACTGTTCCTGTTCTAATAAAGAGATCACTCACCGTTGCTTTGCAGACTCTATATTAATATTTTTGTCATAATGACATTACATTTTCTAGGCCTGAATCCAGGTCCCCATTCCCAAAATTTATTCTTTTTCAAAAATTTGTGACTAAATATTTTCACACAGTTTTGTAATCAATGTAAAGTACTCCTGATGTAAATATATTAGTCCCTGAGCTGCCACAAATACTTCTATTTTACTGTTTTCATTTTCTACATACAGCCTGAAAATAATGACTGGATTAGACCCAAAAGGGCTGAAGATGAACACTCTTTATTATTTTCTGAGATGTCGCATGGATTCTATGAGTGAATCTGCTGGCAAATGTTTTATGACCACCCCTTCAAACAGTGAATATGAGGCATGAGCACCAACAGGGGTACAGTCAAAGTAGATTTGCTGAGGAAAGTGAGTATCAGCATTGTAGGATAGCCTTAAGATTTGCATAGTGAAAATGATATTTTGAAAAAACACAATGTAATGAAGATGGAGAGTGCTCAATAGCTCTCAACTGGATGAAAAGAAAAGAAGATGAGGCATATGGTGTGTAAGAGGACAGAAAGATTGATACCAAGAACAAGAGCACCCCACCAATACATTATATATTTAAATGGCCAAAATTATGCTACTTAGTGTAGTAGATTGCAATACAGTAGGCACACTGAGCCAATGGGGTTTGGTGAGTGAACTCCTCCATAAGTTCCTGGAGCCCTGCCAGCCCTGTCCATCTTGGTGTGATGCCCCTCTTCCATCCCTTGTTCCATAAAATTATGACACAAAAGTTCAACCTCAACTGGGTTTATTGGAACTTGGAGTGGGACAACATAAACACGCAATAGATTCAGAGTCCTTGGTTCTAGTTAACTAAACTGGTCAGATGTCCTGCTCTAAAGTCTTGGCCTTCCCCTTCAATGAAAGGTGCAGGAGTTCTCCAGCAAACCCAGTTTCGATTACCAAGGTCCTGGATAGTTTGCTTGTTTTGGCCCTAGTATCAGGACATCCCTGGCATTCTGTTTTTTTTCTATGAGATAGGGCCAGTATGTGCACAATGAGAGCAGGTAGGTGGGGAGTTGCTCCCCAGTCCCCTCTCCCCTCACTTTTGCCAATGCTGATGTTCATGCTGACAATTCCATCACCAGCATCAGCTCTGAGTTGGTGTGTGTTCTTCTGACTTTACAACTGCCTTTCTTTTTCTTTCCCTTCAGTAAATGACCTTGGTGGAGGAAGTGTCAGCATGAGCATCACCATTGGAGAAATCAAGGGGAAAGGATACTGCGGACTTAAATATATAAATATTTATTGCTCTTTCCGTTGAGGTGCTTCAACATGGAGTTGGACTTGAACCCTCCTTCAGGGCTCGTCTTTATAAACATAAAATAATCCCACTCCCCTGGGAGCTCCAGTGTGCCTCCAGGGATTCTCCAGCCCAAAATGTCTCAGACTATCAGGTCAGGGAGTCTGTTGTGTGACCATCTCCCAAGTGTTACAGGACCTTGGTGGACCAGATCATTTATCTTACAGCCTTTTTCCCTCCAGGCTGTGCAAGACAAGAATGTTTGTTATCATCATGGCAGTCTGTCACATTCTGAGTTACAGGACCTTGGAGCTACAGAGATTGCAGGAGCAACAGAATTTCCTATTCCCGCCACCCCTTGATATGCCACGTCCTTGAACCTCCAGGCGCTAAAAAAACAGATTTGGGGAAGAAATAGATCTTCCAGGGTCCCTGTCTCCTGTTCCTGGCATTTCTCAACAAGAGCCTTGTATTTTTCCACAGGGACTTCTGGTTCCTGCTCCCTGGATGTGTGAGTTTGTCAGCCAGCCTCCTAGTGCACTGGTTCCTTCAGAGGGTCTGCCTCCACTGCTGCCATCTGCCAGCGATAAATGATCTCCCTCCTTTCTCCTAAGGAACTTCCTCCAATCACCCCTAGGACAGTCATTAGCACCACGCCTCTGTCTGTGTCACTCTCTCAATAGAGATTCATCTTGGCTTCTGTTCTTCTACTCTCTGTATCTTGGGCTGGCTGGGTTGAAGTGTGATGGCTTGCCAACAGGGGCACCCATGTTCCTGTCCTCTTCAAAGATCCATAGACTCAAAGGGCCTACTCTAATGGAAATTTACCACAGTAGGCTCATTTGAATCAATAGAACTTATGGAGGAATTGATCCATCAAATCCCCATTAATTCAATGGGATAAGCAACAGGATTTGGTCTAATAGGTCCAAATGGTCCAACTTGTGAGCACTAATTATTTTCAAACATTTCCAAAGGAGTGGTTGTGTTAGAGAGCAATCCTAACTTGCCAAAATGGCTGAGGGTCAGCTAAACTGAAACTAGATTTGCTCAAGCTGTGGTGAATACAAGCCCCTTACCCAAGAGCCTGGGGTTGCTGAAAATTATTTTGGATTATCATCACCTTGAGACAATATAATAGCTTTGTCCTTGGGGTGGAATAATTCAGCTCTTACCTTGTTCCTCTTATTTTCCACCACTTTGTCACCACTCCTAATAACACATGTTAGCTGGCACAACAGTTCCACCAGCAGATCCCTGTACCAGGACATCTCTGAGGACATTCTCCTAGTGCGGGGGACCGTGTCCCCATGGCTAATGTAGCACACTCATACTACATCTTCCCTTTTAACTCTGAAATGTCTGAAATAGCTCAAAGTGAACTCCTAGACAGGCTGCTGTAACTCCCTGCTGAGCTATTGTCTGGAAAAAAGGGGGAGAATATTACAGCTACGGATTTCCCCGCACACTTCTTCCTCAATAAGTGATGTTACCTCGTAGTTCTGGGAAGTGTAAGATTAGGCCTTCAATAACATCCACTAGTTTAACTTGATACTTGCAGGGTTCGATGGGTTGTTTACACACACACACACACACACACACACACACACACAGAGAGAGAGAGAGAGAGAGAGAGAGAGAGAGAGAGAGAGAGAGAGAGAGAGAGAGAGAGAGAGAGGAGAGAGGGAGCAGCCTTTTACAAAAGGGCGGGCATATTGTCCAGGAAGAAAAGGGGATATTTTATAAATGAAGGAAAAAGGGAGAAAAAAGTTTCTTCTATAAAGTCTAATGAACTGACCACTCCAAAAATTGCAAGTCAACCCCCTAAGCCCCAGATGTTTCAAGGTTTACTGTTAAGGATCTAGAAGGATGAATGATTTATATATTTCTATTTTACAGCCCTTTTTATGATGGAATAAAGTGAGGTGAGTTGTTCTGTAAATAACAAGTTGTGAGATGTTGAAACACATGCTGAAAAGCTCCGTGGATTGAATTCCATATTCAGTAATGCCGGCCTGCTCTTTGCAGCTGCATCCATTTAACTTTTGGCATGTGTGTTTCCATTATCAAATATTGTCCTTTTATTTCTATTCTGCCCCTTAAGAGTTTTAGTGGGAAGGAAAAAGTCCAGTGTATATTTCCTTCCTGGTGAAATTCTTTTGGTTTCAGAGAAGACCCAAACAGACCTTGTCAGCTGATTTAGGGCTCACCTGCTCTGAGCTTTCAACCCCTTTTTCATTACAGTTTTGGGACCTGGAAAGATCCAGCTTTCAAGCTCTTCTCCTTTCTATGACCTGTGCTGTTTTCTTACAGCTGCCTTTTTTTCACTGAAGTAGAAAGAAGTGCTAGAAAACCATCAGTGGGCATCATCCAATAAGCCATACATAGCAGCTTGAATGATAATTAAACTGGGATTGAGAACCAGACCATAAGGCTAGGTTGAGTAGGAGTGGGCAATGTGTAGGCATCCTTCAATCTCGAGAGACTGTTGTAATGTGCTCTGAAAAGAGGTCTTGGAACAGCGTTTAGTGTGGCTGAGAAGGCCAATTGGAGAGTGACAATCCCTCCCACACTGAAGACAAATACAATCTGTCCCCTGTCCAGCTCCCTGGTTTTGCTGGTTTCGGGACTGCCACTTTGCCTCGACCTGCTGTACAAATGTCTCTTCAAATTGGGAGAGGCCATGCTGCACCACCTGCCTCCAGGCTGAACGCTCAGATGTCAAAGTTTCCCATCTGTTGAGGTCCATTCCTAAGGCCTTCAGATCCCACTTTCAGATACCCTTGTCTTGCAGCTATGGTCTCCCTCTGGGGTGATTTCCCTGCACTAATTCTCCATACAGGAGATCTTTTGGGATCTGACCATCAGCCATTCTTACGACATGCTCAAGCCAATGTAGACGTTGCTGTTTCAGTAATGTATACAGGCTAAAAAATTCCAGCTCGTTCTAGGACTACTCTGTTTGGAACTTTGTCCTGCCAGGTGATACCAAAAATGCATTGGAGACAATACGTATGGAACATTTTCAGCTTCCTTCCCTGCCATGCACAAAGGGTCCGGGACTCACTGTAGTACAGGAGTGTACTCAAGACACAGGCTCTATAGACTTTAATATTGGTATATGCCATCAGCTCTTATTAAGCCATACTCTCTTTGTGAGTCTAGAGAACATGGTAGCTGCTTTGCCAGTGTGTTTATCCAGCTTGACATCTAGAGAGAGAGTGTCAGAGATTGTTGAGCTAAGGTATATGAAATCGTGAACAACCTCCAGTTCTTGTGTAGAGATGGTAATAGAGGGAAGTGAGTCCATGCCCTGGCCCATGACTTGTGTTTTCTTCAGGGTGATTGCTAAGTCCAAAATCTTGGCAGGCCTTACTAAAATGGTTCATAAGTTGTTGGAGCTCTTCAGAAGCATGTTGCAGCTGCTGGAGAGTCCAAGGGCTTCAAACAGCGAAGCTGGCTCTTTGCCCTCCACCCCGGATGGCGCAAGACTCTTCAGTCTCATGATACTTGCAAGTAGGAGGGGGAAATCCAGGTTACTTAAGGGGGGCTTTCCCCCCTCACACCGCCCTCTTCTTTTTTGGGTTTGCTGAGAAGGAAGGACCCTGTGCAACTTAACATTTCTTGCTGCGTCATCCATATCGGCTGCTGAAGGATGGGAAGGTACCATCGGGTACCCCCCATGGTTGTGTTGCCTTTTATTTTATATTTACTGGGGCGACTGTCCCCCTTTTATTACTTATTAAAAGTTTGTTATTAGGCTCTAAAGGGAAGCGGGCAGCGGCGCGGGCAGTTCGACAGATCTTCTTTTTCTGGCTGAGAGAGAGACTGTCACTGCTGGCTGTGAAAGCGGATTGCACTGAGGCTTCAGCATTCCAGAAGGAAGGGAGGGTAGCATCGGCTCCCTCCCAGGATGCTGTTGGCCCTCTTCTTTTTCAGGCATGAAAGGAGACAGAGTACTGTGCTGATGACTTTGTGAACTGCATCCCTGGAGATCGAGTTCCAGCAGGATGGGTGGGTGGTATCGGCCCCCTCCTAGATTTCTTGAATTATTTCTGGGTTTTGTTTAGTTATATTTAGCCTTGGGTTGACAGAGAAGGGGGGGGAAGTGGCAGCTCATTTTGAGCCGGACATGCTACGGCGGGATGAGTTTTCTTGAGAAAAGTAAAAGAAGATAATGTTGCTAACTTTCAAGGATATCTATTACAGTTAACATTAAGTGGAGGGTAGAGAAAGGGAAGAAGACAGAGTAAATATAAGCTACATCGGAGCCGCGTCTAGGGTGTTTATTGTTGTCTGTCAGCCGCCCTCACCCTACCCTCCCCTTTGTTTTTGAGATATCTAGAGCGGGAACGGTTCCCACCTTTTTCTTTCATTGGGCCTTCCTTTGTATTTGTGTGCCATTTCGCACCAACCCATTCAAACAGCAATGGCTGTGAGGCAGCTGCGGCTGGTAGACTAGGGTCGACTAGCCCAATTGCATAATGCTGTTACCGACAATCAAATGATCAAGCATTAAAAGAACACATAATAAAAGATAGAATAAACTAAAGCAGTAATACCTTTTAAATAAATTAATATGAAATAAAAAATAGTAATATTAATAATAATTATATACTAATAATCTACCAAGCAATAATAGACAAAATATTTATAAGATTCATATATATATATTAATAAATTGAATTCAAATTACTTCATTACTAGATTGTTTATTTTATTGATTTAATAGGGTAATTTTAATTAATAAGATATTCATAAGTTAGTTGATTTATTTAATTAATTGACATAAATTGATTGAGAACAATATTGTTCTACCCATGTCACCCGTGCGAGCCAAGAGGTGAGGCTGAGGAGCCTGACGCCAAGGGAGGCCCGGAAAGAAAGAACTAGAAACCGGGCCTTCTCAGCGGTGGCTCCTCGTCTCTGGAATAACCTATCTCTGGAGATTCGCGCTGCACCCTCGCTGGGTACTTTTAAGAACCAACTAAAAACATAGATGTTTAGGCAGGCCTTCCCTTCCAGTTAATTCCTGTCCTCTTTCCTTTTTCTTTCTTTCTTTATTTGATTTATTTTTATTTTTCCCATCTTATGGAATCACCTAATTAATTAATTGTTATAAATTTTTTAGAACTTGTTATCATTTGTTGTAAGCCGCCTAGAGTGGTCGAAATAACTAGATAGGCGGGGTATAAATACAATAAATAAACAAACAAATAAATAAAATTGATCTAAATTCATGGTTGCGAACACGGAATTGTAGAAGTGACTTGCAGTCAAACAGCTGATTATAACAATGATCCAATTAATTAGTTGTTAAAGTGTCAACATAAAAGCATAAATTAATATATAATTATTAGTTATTGTCAGTCCTCAATCAAAGTGGGTAATGGCAATTAATTTTTTTTATGCAGGAGGATTTGCAATTCATTACAATAATAATCGAATCAATAAATGAATAGGCAGTGAGTTAAGCGAATAATGATTAAACGGTATTTTAAATAAGACATTAACTGAAGGGCAGTTTATATGCCCCCCAGTCTCAAGGGGAACCGCTGGACAACTCAGTGGTTTAGGTCTCTGGCTGTAGAGAGACAGGGTGGGAGTTCAATTCCCCATTGTGCCTTCCCTGACAGAGGGGCTGGACTTAATTATCTATAGGGTCCCTTCCAGTTCTGCAGTTCAAAGGTTATTTATTTATTTATTTATTTATTTATTTATTTATTTATTTATTTATTTATTTATTTATTTATTTATTTATTTATTTATTTATTTATTTATTTATTTATATCCCGCCTATCTGGTCAATTACGACCACTTTAGGCGGCTTACAATATAAAATACACAGATAAATATAAAAAGAATTATTCGATAATAAACAAATTCAACAAGATGGAAGGCGGACAATAGAAAAAGAAAGGAAAGGAGAACATCAGGAATTAGCTGGAGGGAAGGCCTGCCGAAACTCATAGGTGGTACCTGAGTGTTTAATTAAGGCACATGAGTTAGAACAGGGGACCATTGTAAGGAAAGACTTAATTAACATTTAGGCGCAGTGGAGCTTTCACCTGGGTTTGAGTTATTGGAGCTATTCTCACCACTTCAGTAATACATAGCTCTGGTTAACAATGACATCTCAAGATCAAATGCAAGGTCAGGATGGCCGAGTGGTCTAAGATACCAGACGCAAGGCTAAACCTTCTCTATGCTGGGCGTTATGCTTTCCAAAGGGAAGTGTGGGTTCAATCTCATTGCTGACACATACGTCTATTTTAGAGAGGTCTCCTGCTCTCGAGTCGGAACAGCCTCTGGAATTTCCAGCCAGGTGAGAGGCAGATGGGGCCTCATCGACACTGAGGTCATGGAGCACAAGGAAGGGGAGAAGATCATGAACACCCGTGGCATATGACCCAGCGTCCACCTGCCAGGAAGGACAGTATACCAAGAGGGACAGGATGAGATGGAAGAGGTCAGCTTTGACAAGCCCTATCCGGTGGATGAAATGGTGTGGCCACGTCTTCAACTGTAAGTCAGGCTCTTCACCGGGCACCTATACACCTCATCCTGCATGGCCATGGGTCGGCGGCAGGCACATAAAGCCACACACTATGCACTTATTACAACACAGAGAGTACAGGGATAGTTAAAACTGCCTGGCCGTGCGCTAGTCCTCAATTTAGTGGCTGGGGCATGCCCTACGCTCCTCCTGCCCCACCTGCCCAACTAGGTAATTGGGGCTAATGCGGGGGCCATAGTCACCCGAGTATTCAATAGGATGAGCCTCTGCTGGCTTTGTGGATTCAACACATGACCCCAGCTAGGCATAACACAGGTCATAGATTCAATATTGATCAGCTAAATAGGAAAGTTGCCACTAATCAAATCCCCTGCCCTGGTGTGGAGCAGGCAGTTCAGCCGTGTGCGCTTCACTACGAATATAGTTCCAAGGGCTCTTGTACAAGGCTGCAGTGTAGATCTAGACAAGAGTGCATTACCCGTGGAGGTTAGCACCCGAATTCACGTGGCTGCAAAACAAGCGGCATGTGACTGGATGTTGAAGGCCATGCACACAGACATGCGTATCCTGAAATTAGCAATCATACCTCATTTGGTGAGGAAGGACAGTAGTTTTTTCCTTCACCATTAACAAGGCACACTGGAGTGTTAACCGCGAGGGCAGTCTGCAGCAGCCTTGGATCAGTTAGGCATCACCAGAGAATCCAACTGGAGAGGCCTGAGTGTTCCTCAAATTAACACAGCACACAGGGGTGTTAACCACGAGGGCTGCAGGGCGGTCTGCAGCAGCCTCGATCGGTGAATGTCACCACAGGATCCAACTAGATAGGCCTAAAAAACATCCCTGTGGTGGAGTGATTTGGGGCATGGAGCCCATGCGCACACCTCTTGGAAGGGCTGTGTGGCATGCAGTGGAACCAGCTATGCAGGCTGATGGTAGTTGGCTATTATCCACCAGATGTATTGGTAGTGCATATTGGCAGCAATGATTTACTCAAACTTCTTGGTAAGGCATTGATCCTGGACATTATTTGTGACCTTAAATGGTTGGATACCAGGTATCCTACTAGGCGTATCGTGTGGTCCACAATCATTCCTTGGTTAGCCTGGCGAGGTGCCAGGAATATCGGTGGTGTTAACATAACCCGGCGGGGCCTTAACCGTGAGGTATGCAGAGATGTCTGCAACTGTCTTGGATCAGTGAGAGGTCAAAAAAGGATACAAATGGAAAGGCCTGAATTTTTCAGGAAAGATGGTCTCCACCTTTCTGACTTAGGTTTGGATGTCTCCTTGGAAGACATAAAAGGAGGCCTGCTTGCCGAGCTCAAGCGACTCGGTGGCGGGCATGGGACATAGCATGACTAATCCCTGTGCTGTGGTGGATAGTGTGGAAAAAACAGGTATTTTAGGTGTGTCCCACTGTAATTTCAGGTAAGCCACCAGCGCATCCGACCTCCCAGCACTGCGGATTGTGCGATTACAGTGCCTGTGGCAGGAAGATGTGCTCGGCCACTTCCAGACCAACAGTCATCAAGTAAAGATGGCTTGGGGTCTGGAGTGTTTATTAGTGGCTGGCCGGGTTCCTGCTGTCTTTAAGACTGCTGGAACCTGGTGCTGGGGACTCACCCATTGGTTGATCAAAGGGTATTTGTATACCCCCACCATTTACCTGTTTCTGCAGTACAGCAGGCCCTCTCCTTTTGCCAAGGATGGTAAAATTTGAATCTGAATAAAGTGTGGCCCCTATTTAACCCGTATCACTGTTTCACATCTTTATTCCGGGGTTGGGAGGGCAATGGGCAACAATAGTTGCATCATTGGCAAAGAGGAAGTCCCGCATGCATTTCAGACTTTGGTCTTCGCTCTCAATCTAGAGAGATTAAAGAGTTTTCCATCTGATCTAGTCCAGAGATAGACACCTTCTGCTGCAGTTCCAAAGGCATGCTTCAGCATGACAGCAAAAAAGATCCCAAACAGATTTGGTGCGAGGACACAGCCCTGTTTCACTCTGCTTTGGATGTCAAAGGGTTCTGATGTCGAGCCATCAAAAACTACAGTGCCCTTCATTTCTTCATGAAAGGATCTGATGATGTTAAGGAGTCAAGGTGGACATCCAATCTTGGGAAGTATTTTAAAAAACCGTCTCTGCTCACCAAATCAAAGTCCTGTAAGAGTGGGCAGTAAGTGTTTAGAATGCATGGATTACAGAAAACTGCATACGAACATGAACACAGACACTGTTTTTATATGGTGTATATGTAACTAGCAAGATAATGGACTGCTATGCATAACCTTATGTAGAAATGGTATGTCTCTTTATTACTTGATCTAACAGTTGCTATGGAATATGAGATGAAGGGTGCTGTTGCACCCATTCTTTCTTCAGGGCTTTCTATAGCAACTGATCAGTCACTTTGACTGCAATCCTGCTGATTTCTTAAGTGTGTGGAAAACAAACAGCATAACTTTCAGTGCCTTCTAGTTGGCAACTGATGAGTTCCCACTGGGATTCTCAAGAATGTGCCAAGCACACTCCCAAGTGATGACTCATTAATTGTTAGCTAGAAGTGACTGGATGTTATGCTGCTTTCCTTACACATCTCATGTCTTGCCTGTATGAGTCCTCCTCAGTAGAAAGAATCGGGAGGATCTAGATCAGCCAGAAGAGAAAGGGGCAGATATGCCCCCTCATCCGAGAGAATGATGATGACTATAAGATTTTACAACAAAATACCAAAAACCCCAGCAGCTGCCATCAGAGTGGATGCAGTTGAAGTGGGGAGGAGATCAGTGCAACCGCAAAGATCTGTTCCAGTCACAGTTGCTTTGCTGGAAATAAGAAGAATCCTCTGCATTGTATCATTTCTGGACATCTTTTGCTTTCAGTTCCTTGCCCTTTTACCCAGTTCATCTTCAACTGTTTACCGTTTGCTCCCCAATAAGTGACAAACATTTGGCTTTTGGACTTTGCCTTTGATTTTTCTGCTACCTTTTCTTATTGACATGTGGATGTTTGGCTTTTCAGTCTAATCTATATGGGCGACTAATAGTGACATTGAGTAGCACAAGGCTAGCAATTTGCCTGGTTAAATATTATATTGCATGTGTAAAAAAAAAAATCAACCCTTGCAAAGAGAATGTTGGCCTAGGTCAGGGAATGTTGGTCTAGTTCCAGCATGGCTCTACTGTTCTTAAGAGTGTGTTTAGAACCATTATGAGGAAGGCAATAAAAACTTTTGGAAGTAATGGCATATCAAAATGACTGAAGTCCCTAATTTTGTCCATAGTCAACATTTACTCTGTTCTTTAAGAATGTTCAGAGTTACACTTCACCAAGGGAAATCACTGGTTGTATGGTACTACCCTGCTCTCCCTTCTACTTAAATCCTTTTCTTATCTGAGTGAGCATAACTACACTTAATTTTTTTAATCCTCCAGTTTATGAATATCCAATATTGTGTCTACATCCATGATTAAAAATGCCAGGAAATGTTTTGATATTGCCTTGCAATATCATGCCTGCATTGTCAACAGGGAGAAAAGAATGTCAAACTCTTAGAAGAGGCCAGCCTGAAAGTTGACAATGCCAGTCTCAGTAGTCAAGATGGTCTATAGGATCCCCTCTTGTATTTGCTCACATTCACAAACAGATACCAAGGGAGGGAAAATCCAAGAATCTGACTCCTTTTTTTCATCAATTAACCACTTCTTCCCAAACACAAAGCTTCTGACATTGCTGTTTTTAGAGATGTCATGCTGCACTCATTAATTACAATAATTTTGCACAGGCTGATAAATTTCTTCCCGATAAAACTACTACAAAATCTTGTGACAATTCTCAGGAAAGAGAGAGAAAAAATTCATATAGAGAAATATTGCTCTGAGGAGGAAAAAAAAGCTCTAGAGAGACTTTATCAGCAAAATTATGCCTTTCCTTACAATGGCAACTGGCATATTGCTATATATTCCACCATCAAATGCCAGTATGGTGGCCATCAACCTGATAATTCCATATGATCTACAGATTTACCATAAACATTATTGGAAAACATGTTTTTCTCTTTCTTGGCTGAACAGAAACTCTTCAGAGCAGGTCTCTATGGAATCCTTACCAGCCAAGCAGATAAAGAAAATGGCCTCAGCTAACACCTTTGCTTATTAAGGGGAAATAACTTGTAAAGAAATGGGCTCTCATGTGATAGAAGGGCCTCTATTGTGGTTTGGAATGCCCAAACAAGCAGTGGACAAGGTATACTTATTTATTTTTATTTATTTATTTGTTCATTCAATTTATATCCTGCCTATCTGGTTTAGCAACCACTCTAGGCAGCTAGAGATGTTTATATTGGGTGAAAGTGTTTGATGCCACTGGATGATGTCCCTCTGGCAATGTTAATATTATTCATTTGTCCATTTTATGCAGAGGCCCTTTAAAGTGAGCACTGCTGAGCCAAAACCCCGCAAAACAGAAATGAGGATGTCAATCTGTGTCTGAACTCTATAGCAGAGGTTGGTCACTGAAACTAGCTTAGTAGCATTACTTGTGAGTCTGTGTATAGTCCATTTATCCCAATGCTTATAAATCATGTCTTTGTTGAGTTTTCTTTGTAAGGACATTTCTGAATCAGATTTATCCTGACCTTTTGGGATAGCATTGCCTAGGCTTCAGATTACGGGTGTAAACTTAGATGATTTAATGGTCCTTTGTTTAAAGCAAAATCCTGTGTATGACTCATGCAGGTTTAAAAGGAAACATCGAGTTGTCTATTTGTAGGTTGTGTTTGTGTGTGGCATTACACTGACAAATACATTCCTAAAGTAAAAACCAGTGATGTGCACTATCTTTGGATAAATGTGTAGCTATGAACCATATTGGGGGTATTCGCGAAGGCTTTCACGGCCGGGATCTAATGGTTGTTGTGGGTTTTTCAGGCTTCTTGGCCGTGTTCTGAAGGTGGTTCTTCCTAACGTTTCGCCAGTCTCTGTGGCCGGCATCTTCAGAGGACAGCAAACTGTTTGCTGTCCTCTGAAGATGCCGGCCACAGAGACTGGCGAAACGTTAGGAAGAACCACCTTCAGAACATGGCCAAGAAGCCCAAAAAACCAACAACAACCATATTGGGGGTATTTGTACATTTCCAGATGATCACAAAGTGGACTCAAGAGCTGTTAATGGGATTCTCCTCAGACTCTTCAGTCAAATAAAGCATTAATGTGTTGTAAATAGAAGTGAGAAAAGAAAAGTAAAACTAAGGAAGATGCTCATTAGGCAGCAACAGAGAAGAGTATGTTCTTATTATAAAAATTAACTTTCCTTGCATTTCCTGTTGGAAAATCACTGGGCAAAATCCTGTTGGCATATGTTTGCACTGGCATTAATCCAGACTGGGTGCTGGCAACATTACGTCCTGTCCCCTTTAGATACTGAGTCTCTCTAGAGCTTCTTTTTTGCCCCAGAAAGCCTTTTGGAGGTTTCGAATGGAGGAGAAAGAAACTATTATTATTATTATTATTATTATTATTATTATTATTATTATTATTATTATTATTATTATTATTATTATTATTATTAGTAGTAGTAGTAGTAGTAGTAGTAGTAGTATTAGTATTAGTATTAGTATTAGTATTAGTATTAGTATTAGTATTAGTATTAGTATTATTAGTATTATTAGTATTATTAGTATTATTATTATTATTAGTAGTAGTAGTAGTAGTAGTAGTAGTAGTAGTAGTAGTAGTAGTATGTCAGTTTGGATCCGGAAATCCCACAAGATTTTGACATCCTCATTTTCTGACACCTTCCCTCCCTGATGTTCCCATTGCTTTTTGGAGGCTGGCAAGTTATATTTTTTGGCCAGTGCACTAACTTTGCCACTCTGTCATGTCTAACTTTGTATTCTGTTTGTGCATTCTTAGGACATTCACAGATGAGGTGTGAGATTGTTTCATCTTTTTCTTGGCAGAGTCAACATTTGCTGTTAGCACTAATTCTTTGGATCTTAGCTTTCACCACGTTGGTTTGGAGTGCTTGTTCTTGTGCAGCAAAAATCAAGCCTTCAGTTTCTTTCTTAAGGATCCTCACTTTTAGCTATGCCATGTTGAATTATGATCATGCTTTCCATCAACATGGTGTTGTCCATGTAGTGGTTTCTTTTTCCAGCTGTTTAATTTCTTTTCCAATTGTTGTGTCTTATACTGAGCCTTTGTTTCTGTTGTTTTCAAAATATTCTCCATTTTCACTGCTTTCAGTAATTTTTCTCTTCTCGTATTTATATAATCATTTAGGCTTTTTTCCCCTCCTCTACTAGCTGCTGCATTTGCAGTAATCCATGGCCTCCGATTTTTCATGGTAAATATAATCTGTCCACATCACTTTTTGGTACTGCATGATGCATGTTCATTAGTTTCTGTGTTTTGAATTTAATTCTTATAATTCACTTTGAGCCCAATCTATTATTCCAGTTGGGTACCTAATTACTTGAATGGCCCATGTGTTTATGGCTTTGATTGTATTTCCCACATTTAATTTTGATGTTAAGATTTTCCGCAGTCTTTTGATATACTCCCTTTCTGTCAGTTCTTTAACTTTTATGTTCACAATGTTATCTGCTTCTAATATTCCAAGGTATTTATAATTTTCATCACGTGAGAGTGATTTTATA